>NC_133765.1:2795702-3120494 GCF_036562045.2 Rhinolophus sinicus
GGAGCTGGAACCTTTCCCATCAGAGTTGCTCTACTTTGAGGCAAGGGGACAGGACCTTTAAGTCCTCTTCTGGGTGCCCCTTGAAGGAGATGTGACCATGAGTGAGATGGTTCTCACGCAATTCTCAGAAGGGAACCCAGCTGACATGTCCAATTTTTCCAGCCACTGGGGATCAAGGAAGAATCTGAGTGGTACATCAGAGTACATACCCGAAGTGCCAACTAAGGACCAGCATTTAATTTAACTACTGCTAACTTTGAAATTTTTGTCTGAGTTAGGATATTATCATGAAAAGCAAATATTGGGAACATACCAGCTTCCCTTTATTTAAAGTTTACCTACAACTGATTCAATTTAATAAATAAGTATTGAAAACCATACTATGGTAAACAACCCAGAAGTCCATCTATAGGTGAGTGGGTAAAAAAAAAAAAAAAAAAACTGGTATATTCATATACTGAACTACTGCTCAGCAATAGAAAGGAATGTACTCTCAGCACAGGCTGCTACATCATAGATAAACCTCAAAATAATTATGCTGAGCGAATGAAGCCAGACAAAAGGAAGTAGACACTGTATGATTCCATTCATACAGAATTCTACAAAATTAAAACTAATCTATAGAAAGTAGATCAATGAAAGTGGGGAGGGACAGAGAGGATTAAAACAGGCAAGAGGAAACTTGGGAGTGATGGATATGTTTGCTATCTTAATTGTGATGATGATTTCATAGATGTACACATGTCAAAATTTATCAAATTGTACACTTCAAATATGTACAGCTCATTATGTTAATTGTACTTCAATAAATCTATTTTAAAAACAACTATAGTATGAAAGGGTCTGTGACAGGCTTCAGGATCACTAAGGTAAATAAAAAACACACTGTTTTCAGGAAGCTCAGAGACTAGCAAAGGAGACAGATAGATGCATATTCAACTAAATGTAATGCAAATCAAAATAAAAACCAGGATAATAAAAGAAACTATTATGGAGGCAAAAAAAATAGAAAATTGATATTTTTCTGGGAGTATGGAAGATGGTAACAGCTAACTCAGCTAGTATTTACTATGTGCCAGATATTAGGTACATTAAAGTCTTTAATTCTCACAACAACTATCTGGGTAGGTGCTGTCATTATACCCATTTCATAGGTGAGGAAATGAAGGCTATGGTTCCAGAGTCCATGTTCTTAATCACCAGTTATTACTACTCTCTGAAAAATGCCGCATTTGATCTGGGCCTTGGGAGATGAATAGAATCTCCCCAGAAAGAGAAGGCCATTTTTGGCAGAGAGGGCTGTGTGGACTGCAGCACAGTATGACTACAAATATAAAAATGTACTATGTGCTTGCAATATGATAAGAATTTTCTATGGGTATATATTGGGGAGCAGTGGAAAAGACTGAAAAGGTAGATTGGAGCCTGCGTGTGAATGGCCTTAAATGACTTGCTAAAGAGTTTGGACTATAACCTTCAGGCGAAAGGAAACCACTGAAAGTTTTTGAATAGAGAATAACATCAAATTTGTGTTTTAGAAAGAGAATGGAAAGTAAAGAAAAAATCTGTCTGCAGTTAAGTGAATACCTGGCAAATTTTATATGAATCCGTTCACAGGTGTTGTACTAAAATCACATCAAATCAATAGATTTGGGATAGACTACACTGCAAATTTAGGTTTCAATCTCAGAATATTTCATTCTCTGGTTACCTGAGTCCTGTATTCATTCTGTTTTCACCTATGTTTCTGTACATTTTTATCCAACGAGAAAATTACAGAAAACCACAACTGGAAAACAGAAAAGTAAAGTGACCCTTTTCCAGACCCCTTACCTGAATTTAATTCAGAACTGGTCCAATATTTTTTTCCCAATGGCTTCAAATGAGAAGTGCCATGATGACATTTTTACTTTTGTTTCTTGTAAAATTTATTCTTGACCTCATCATACATTCAAGTTATATGATAAGCTCAAGATATGAAAGATCAATCAATATCTAAGACCCGACATATTGCTGGCTCCATGATGTCACATCTGACACTATTGGAAGTAAAGCCATTTCCTCCTGTGTTTTGACAGGAAGTATTTTTAAAATCCTATAAGAATAACATTCTTCTAGGTGAAAATGTGAGAAATTATTAACAAGCAATGGGCAATTCATACCTTCCATGAGAGGCCCAAAGAAACACTTTCCTTGGGCTTTCTCAAGGGTGTAGGAGAGAGGGTACAAAAATAAATTGTCACCCTAAAGCAAGGACACAACATTGGAAGGAAAATCAAATGCTTAGACAGCCATGGAGCCTTAAATATAAAAACTGGAGTCCTGGAGGGAATCTTAATGGGGAAAAACATAAGCTGACCAAAGACTCAGAAGTCTTAGTTTGTATTCTCAGTTTTGCCACAAACTCACTGTGTCACCTCAAGCAAACTCCTTGATTATTTCTTTTTTAAAAAATGGTACAATGCAACTTACACCCTGCTTCCATAAGCAAGTCAATATATTTCAATATAATTAACAAGCATTCAGAAAAACCTTCTATGACTCTAGCCATACCAGCTGATAGCACAGTCATGGCTAACTCCCACATCTCTTGGTTTCTATTCCAGAATACTCGCACTATCAGTGTTCTCAAACCTACTTTACGATACCTAGGAAGCTTGTTAAACATACAGTTGGTTCCTCATTCAAGTGAGATTCTGATTTAATCAATCTGGGGCTGACCCTAACAATCTGCAGGAAAACTCTATTTTCTGTCCTCTCTTTATTCCCTTTCTACCTGTTGAAATTGGTAAAATATTTGAAAGACATTTTTGATTAATAAAATTTGCCCTACCCAAGTTATCAATACATTTATAGAATATTAACACTCATGTTAATTAGTACACATTATTTCCTTTACAATTTTCCAAATGTTACAGATTAGTCTCTGTCTTCTAAAGATAAGTCTATCACTATTTGGCTGTGTCCCTGGATATAGGGAATCAAGTCTAGCTCAATTTGTCTAATTATCGAGAATTAAATACCAAAATTGTTCATTTGTATGTTGTCACCCCTACTAGACCACATCCTCCTAAAAACAAAAATTTGTCTTTCATATCTGATCATATCTTGGAGCAATGCATACTAGATGGCTGAATAGATGAAGGGATGGATGGATGGGTGGATGGGTGGATGAGTGGATGGATACACAAATTTTTTTAGATGAGCAAATATATGAATGAATGAATTCTACTCCTGATAACCATTATGAATTGTTGCCAGAGTTAGAAATATAACATATTCCTAAGGGCTCAGCAAAAATTGTCTAATTATAATTGTTTAATAAACTGGAAAAGTAAAAATAAGGTGACATCACTACACAGGGACGTTTTAACATCTCTCCCAGCTCTCCTCCTCCCCAAAAGCCTTGCAACTGGTTGACTTACCAGTGCTACCCACGTGTGGTAGAATCATTTGTGCCACCAACACATCACTCACATCACTCCACAATCAAGATGACACATGTGGTCCATTAAATGTTCCACCAGGAGGTGTTTTGGGGGCAGCTAACTAAGAAAGGGGCTTTCAGCGCCGATGGAGGAGTTGAGACACATGACGTCACAGAGCTACTGCCTCTCCCCCTTCAAAAGAAACCACTCTCCATTTATTTCAGAATCTAGAGGAAGTCAACAAAGTGTGACAGCAGCACAGCACAATATGTGGTGGAGAGTTTGCAGCTTGCTGGCTTGGTTCCCCTTACAAGGTAAGGACTTAGAGCTAATGTTTTTTGATGCTCAGTTGACCTAATGTTTTGCCAAATCCAGATAAACTTGCTAATTTCCAAGCCACGCCAAAATTACACGGGGATGTTACTGCCTCTATTTAATCTCTTGGTCAATTGCTAAAGGGTATAAAAATGATCATTGTGTGTCTCTGTGGGATCTGTGATATGGTAAAATCTAACAAGCTTACTGAATCTGTCTTTTAAGAGATACCAGTTGAAAGAACATCTGTTTTGGATCTTAAAAACTTCATGATGTATAAACCTTAGTCACATAATTTAATTTATCTGAAACTCAATTTCTATGTCTGGAAATGAGAATGATAACAATGTTTCATCTATAAAACTCCCTGGATTGTTATAAGGCTCAAATTTCAAATGTGAAAGCACTTTGCAAATGACAAAGCATTATACAACTTTTAACTAGTTCAGAGATAATAAGGAGTCCAATGAAAATTTTGTGCTTATTTCTTAAGAATGAGTTATATTTACATTTTATGATAATTTTCAAATTTGATTTTTGGTGTTTAATTCTAATGTAGTATTATGGAAATTAAAGAAAGACTCAGTTACCTATTAAGTGCAGGTCAAATTATTCCCCAAAAGTGGGGGCAGCTTATAGGCGTCCCTGAAGTTCTGATTGCAACTTGTATCAGATTCTTGCAGAAGAAACTACAAATAAACATACTGCTTACTTGTTGTGTGTTTGTTTCAAAGTATAGAACCTGGAGTTAAGGCACCTATACTTCTAAATCTGCACTTACCAAACAACTGCATCTGAAAGATGCTATTTTTAAAAAAAAATAGATTTCCTATTTTACATGGTACTTCAATTTTTTATTTTATACACTTCAATTGATGCTTTCTTTTTTGGTCCCTGTATGTTGAGACACTTTATAAGTATTCAATTTTGGTAATAAATAATATTAATTTCTTTAATAAGTGGCTTAAAGAATAGCAAATACATTAAAAAAATTTAAACTACTTTCAATTATTTCAAAGCTTGAAACCTTTAACTGATCTTAACTTTTTCAGGACTCAAGTTATTATCTCATAAAAACACCTCACACAAAAAAGTTTTTGAACAAAAACAGCAATAACCATGTCTTACGGTAAACCTAAGACGAGTTTTTTAGAATATATTCAAATATTATTTATAAAGACAAGAGATAAATATATTTATTGTGCAATGCACAGTGCTGGGTACTTTGTGTTAAGCACATTTAATTCTAGCAAAGATACGTAGGTAGGTATTGCTATCTCTAATTTACATATAAGAAAATTGAGGTTAAAAGAAGTTACATAACCTGCCCAAGTTTTCACAGCTAGTAAATAATAACATAAACATCACTGTGCAAAGCACATACTAAAAGTATTATCGCATGATACTTTTAATTAATGTATGTGCGTGTGTGTGTGTGTGTGTGTACTGGGTTGTGATAAAAAATGTGTTTCCTAATGTGAATAAAAAGTTAGAAAGCCACCGATTTACACAATTTTTAAGATTTATTATTGAAAAATCCCAGTGTGAAAACTCATCCGAAGGGCCACGCAGAGGGCTTCTAGGCTCAATGGTATTTGAGCATCCATTGCCCACTCAGACCTAACCTTGCTCAGGCCCATCAGAGTCTAAAATAAGAAAGGAGCTGGCCATGTTGCTTTCTTATCAGTCAAAAGGCAGTAAATCATCAATTTTGGCACCACTGTAAATCACCAGCTGTTTTTAGCTAATTGGATTATGGGGAAATCACTCTACCTTCCTCTACTGCGCAATTGCTAAAGCTGCCCAAAATGTATAGACCAGAAAAGTCCCATAATCTTGGAGTCTGCATTCTTTTCAAGGCTACTATTGGCAGAAATAGCTACTAAGATGGATAGAACACAATAAGAATGAAGAATTTTTCGAAATTCATTCCATTGACCCATATTGTGGTTGATGAAAATCCGCCAATTTGCACCCTTTATTCTAGTTATTTAGTGGAGCTTAGGAAGCCGAAAATGTAAACAGTTACAAACTGAGTAGAGTCCTGTTGATTCTTTTTTTGATCAGGAAAGAGTCACGTGTTTGTTGGCACATATTTGAGACAATTTCTTTAAAGCTATACTGGAAATAATTTGATTTTAACAAAGATTAATTTTCACACTTGTAGTTTTCCCTATTGAGTCTACCTAAACAGTAATAATAATTCTTTTTTGTAATGATCTGAATGGAAACACATTTTGTCTGCTGCTTCATAGTAGTCATGTAAATAAAGCTCTGTTTTGAGAATTAACTCATTGTGTGGCTCTGGTTTTAACTCAGCTCTAGTCTTTATTATTCAACATAACGATTACAAAGTTGAACTCTTATTAAAATATTTATTTCTGAATATATGCACTTATTCACGTTTACCCATTAATTCAACCAATACTTAAAATCTTACTTTGTGCTAGGCCCCGGTAATATAAAATGAATGAATGTCAAACAACTTTTCCAAGAGGAGTTTCTAATCTATCCACAGAAACATATTTGTAACCAAATAATTATAAAGTATTGTGCTAAGTGCTATAATAGATGTCTGTTGAAAGCATTTGGGTATCCTGAGGAGAGAGTACTAGGTAATGGTTGGGAGGACTGAGCCTAAAGGCTGGTTGGGCAAGTTCGACAAAAGTGATGTAATTTGAGTTGAGTCTTGAAGGAGATAAGAAAGGCATTCTAGGCCAAGAGAACAGCATGGACCAAAGCAAAGTACGTTCTTGAGCCTTGAACTTTCTGAAAACAGTAAATGGCTATTTGCGTGGAGCATCTGGAAGGGAGTATCAGCAAATGGTACTGGAGAAGATAGGTGTCAAGTTACCTGGAATTTTGGCCTGATTCTTAAAAGCAACGGGAGCCTTAAGAAATATTCTAATGAAGGAATACACAGGATCAAGTTTATGCTTTTAAAATGTAATTCTAGAAGAAGATGAGGATGATAAATTAGAGGGAGGAGAGACTAACAGGATGTCATTGCAATAATCCAAGAGAGAAAAATGGATACCTCCACTAAGGCAGTAATAGTAGCTAAAAACAGAGGAACAAATTGATTAAAGAGCTGCTTTGGAGAGAGAAGAGACTAGGGTGCCTCTCAAATATCTGGTATGCAATGGCTGGTGTGACATTAATGAATACAAGGAAACATGAGCAGAGCAGGTGATAATGTGTAAAGCATAGGGAGCCATAGAAATGATGAGTTCCAATTGGACACGTCTAGTTTAGGGTCCCTGCAGGACACACTTGCTCTATTTGGGAGTTTTTAAATCTACCATATACAATAATTTGGGCTACTAAGGTAAGAAAATGAAAGTATACTTTATTCTTTCTTCAGTCTACTGTCATGACCTTTATTAAAGGTGGAGATCACACACTGCAACTCCCAAAACCTTGGGAAAAACCAAGGAATCTTAAGAACATCACAGGTTTTATTTATGTGTGTTTTTGTAGGTGGCTGTGATTGCTGCTTGCCCTTTTGCTTGAGGGTTGGTCACATGTACTTTGGCGTGAAGACATTCCACTGATAGGACAATTAGTTCATGGAGTTGGGGGTGGAGTTGATGGTGAAGGTCACAGGTTCCATTTCCATATATAAACCAGTCACAATTAATAGCCCTAAACTCAATGAACAGCCTCTTAATACATGCTATGCATGAATGGATGAATCCAGTTATGGAGGTAATGACCAAGCCCAGAAGTCTCACTCAGTGAACATGACCTACCAGTGGTTAGTGGTGACCTACCAGGAGAGACCCCACAGTCATTCATTGCCAAGCTCTGTATATTCAGTATTTCAGAGCCACATAGAGCTAATTTGCTAGGGGGAACGCTGAAGCCCAGATGGGGAGAATTAAGGAGTAGGCACAAAACACTCAGCATCTATAGAAGAAAGGCTAAGGGTAAATAAGGATATACATGTTTTTAAAGCCTGCAGGGGAGGAAGTGGTGAATAAAGAAAAAAACCCACACCTCACCCCTCTGACAAAGAAGGTGAAAGTTTGACTCCAAACTTAGGTGAACAGCAATTTAAAAGAAGAGTTCCAGTTTAGTTTTTTAGTGGCAATAAGAGGATCATGGGAACTTTTCCTTAGGAAATGTGCCATGAAAACTTAGGTACAGCTATCCTTTTCATCCACCCTTTAACATGACCTAGACACTTTGAACAATATTTTTAAGCACTATAGCTGAGGCAGTGTGGGTCTGTGGCTTCTCATTTGGGCTATTCTTCCTTTCTACAATGATTTCCTGTCTCTAAATCAAACATGGGGTCTACATGATAACACTGAAAGACAAATAGGCCTGTACAGCCAAAAGCAAGGCTTGAAGCAAAGAGTAGAGAAAACTACTAATATTCTCTACCTTAAACACAGACTTTTCCATCTGAAACTCAGGCATCTATAGCTGTGGTCAGTTTGATATTTAATTCTGATATTTAATTCTCAACAGCAAGAGCAAATACTAATCTTAGAAGATACAATTCTTTAGTACATGCCAAAAAGCCATACTATATTTCATTACAATTTTTAAGACATTGTAAAAATTAAATGATGTAATTTAATTAATAAGCATGTATCCTGAGGAAAAGACAATGATATATACATTTTTTTAAATGGGAGATATTTATTTAAAAACAGGCTACCAGATAAATCTTGCCAATCCCATCTCCCAAAATGCAGTCTCCCTGTCTAGACAATCATTTTACCAAAGGGAAGAACATTGGCAAAATTTCTAAGTTTCAACTTCTGGCCCAAAGGACGGAATCAGGACATGTTGCTTTATTCTATCATTGATTCAATGTAGTAACTTCTCTTCTGTCTCTCAATATTCTTATTAACAACAAGAGAGCAAAGATATCTGTCCACTGCCTACATTTTAGTGTCATCATGAAAGCTGGCATTAAACCATTACTTTTCAAGCTCACACTGTGATAGTTTCTTAAAAAATGAATTTTAGAGAAATATAAAACATAGTCACTGCCCTCTAGAAACTTCAATCTGCAAGATAATGCACAAAAACTAGAATAAAGCAAGAATCATAATGGAATGGTTATGTAACAATGGAAGTTAGACGGTACTAGATTCAAAGTCTTGGCTCAGATGCTGCTTAACATTAGAAGAAATTCCATTGTAATTTCAAACGTTTCTAATAATACCTTTATTTGTCAATTATGGGTTGATTTTCTAGATGAGAATATTTCCAAATGACCCAATCTAAGCAGAATTCTGACGTTATGCTTCAATGCTTTTTTTGAAAACACAATCGCTTTTTATTGACTCTTTGTTGTCCATTGTACCATTTGCTGACCATATGGACATTTTTCCATTAGAAAACTGTTTTCCCATGAAAGTCAGAATGAATACAATACAGTAATTCTGGGTTACTATGCCAGAGGCTAGACTGAAATTAATGATCTAGGAATGGAATAAACTAAAAAGTCTGCACCAATGAATTTCCAAAATTCTCCGAAGCACTTTTCCTAATACTTGAAATTTATCACAAGGAAATAAACTCTCTTCTTGTTTCTTTCCTTTTTTAAAGTTTAAATAAGCAGTAAATGCATTACATTTGCTATTCATAATTTCTAACCCCACAGTATTCTTATGTTTATGGAAGTATTTTCATTGATAAGAACTGTCATCCTCAAAAAATATTTTTTAAATTTAAAACTTGAAGAAATGATGAACAGCAACATATGTGCCAAATCGGCAGTGAAGCCAATTTATTTTTCTATCAATTTCCTTTTTGGGGAGGATAATTTTACAGGTGTTTAGATCCAACTTTTTGCCATTCTCTAGGGATCGTGATTTGGGGAAATTAGACTCTCACGTTGGCCCAGTTTGCCTGGAGAAAGTGCTGCTGTGGAATATTAAATTGGAAGAGATCTGAGAACACCCTTCCCCTGCTCTTCCGCAGGTGGGACTTAACAACTTCCCATGAAGGGCAGTGCCATAATTCACAAGGACATCATGGGTTATAGTGTTCTATCTATAACATTCTACCCTAGAAACCTAGACACATAAGTTGTCCTTAAATGCACCAGTCCCTCGTTTTATAAACCCAAGCTAGAAAGGCTGATGTCTCTGGGGTTTCATCATTTAGAGAGTGCAACCAAATCATATGGGCATGGACTTTTTAGCCCACATGTCTGGTACAGATCCCAGCTCTAGGACCTGTGTGACCTTGAGCCTCTACTCCCTCATCCGTAGAGTGAGCCAAATAATTCTTCCTTTGTAAGGGTAGTTTCAAAGTTAAATTAAATATAGGTAACATGACCTGACACAGTTCCTGGCATATGAGAGAGCAAGTGCCAAAAGATGTTGTTCAACTTTCCCCCTTTTTTCCTATCAAAACCCCACCCCTTTGTTCTGACTGCCTTCAAGAAATGTCTTTACTGCTCCAACACACAGTGCCCACTCCTTTCCTCACATTTCTTTTTGTATTGACTTATAATTTGTTTCTATAAGAAACGTGTAATAAATGATCAAATAAATGAATGAGGTTGGGCTGAGACTAAGTCCCTGCCTCAGCTCAGGATTGGTGTGGCTTGCGCCACTCTGACTGTCCCCAATTCTCTTCCTCTGCAGACGCCTTTCTGACTAACCACACAGAAACCATCACTGTGGAGGAAGGCCACATGCTCACTCTGAACTGTGTTGTTTCTCAGGCGAAGACTGCCTCCCTGCAGTGGCTGGCCCCATCTGGGTTCACCATCTTTTTAAATGAGCATCCTGGTAAGTGAAAGAAAAATAAATTGTCACCAGACCTCAACCTGAGGGATTTTTCAGACAGAGAGGTTGGTGGGACAAAAAGCCAGTATGAGTCACCCAAATGGTGGGCTTGGCTCTACCTCCTGTTATTGGTGAATTACACCCAAAAGCCTGTTATTTTACACCTGGCTAGTTTTTTTGACAGGAAGTCTGAAATGGAAATCCCACCAGAATAGCTGGTAAAGGGGGCTCACATTACAAAGCATGTTTCCATGCTCTCACCTCACCCCCATGTCACTGTTTGAGTCTCAGTGACAATGTAACAACTAGCAGCACAATGATAAAGAGGAAGCCAACTGATTTGGGGCCCTTGTGCTCCATATCTGGAGCCAGCTGCTTCATGTTCCACATGAGCAATCCAAAATCCCATCCCAAAGCTAGCTTCCAGGTATCTCCTCTTCTCCTACCAGGCTTAACATAAAATGGAGATCACTGAGCATAGGAATTCACAGGACACATTACTTTGAAAAGGAAGGCAGTCATTCCTCTCTTCACAAACACACATTAGGTGAGTCCTAGATGCCTGAGATGGAAAAGGATTCTTTTTTTATAAGTTTCATTGATATTACTGACACATAACATTATATTAATTTAAGGTATGTAACATACGGATTTGATATATGGATATATTTGAAATGATTACCACAGTAAGTTTAGTTAACATCCATTACCTCATATAGTTACAATCTTTTTCCTCACAGGATTTGTAAAAGTCTATTTAATTCATCTCATTGGGCAGGATTTTACTAAACCCTCCCCTTCATAATGAGATCTTTTTATATTTGCATTTAATATTCCTAACTGCCACATACTTGGAAAAATCTCCAAAACAGCTAATTTTATTCTGCTTGGCAAAGCAAAACCTCTAAAAAATGTATGCTGTGAAAACATTATTTAATATTGATATGTTAGGTACAAAATAAGTAAATATAATTATTTCAAACTAAATCAACTATTAATACTAGATTCCAACAGAGTAAGTAGATACTAATTATTAAAAGTTCTGAAAGAAAAACTTTAAGTAGGGATAATTATGTTATATGTTTTCTGTCATTTTGTTTGGGATTTTGTTAAACATGGAGGAGATTCTTAAATGTCTACAGAATGCCTTGATCTGGCTCCGTGGTTCCCGAGCAAGGATAATGTTTGCCATCTAAGGGACATTTGACAATACCTAGAGATAGTTTTGGTTGATACAACTGGAGAAAGACGAGGTGGGGGGTGGGGAGGTTCTGGCATCTAGTGAATAAGGAGGCCAGGATGCTGTTAAACATCTTACAATACACAGAATATCCCCCACAACAAAGAATTATGGGCTCAAATGTCAGTAGTGCTGAGGTTGAGAATTCCTCAACTTTAGTTCATGTAACATCAGTGAACCAGGACACACAACCGATGCTCCAGATGAGAAAAAAACTTCCTTGGTCAGCCATTCAAACTTTAACTACTTTAGGCTTATTTGTGTTATAAATCTTTTTTTTTAATTATTTTATTAAATTTATTGGGGTGACAATTGTTAGTAAAATTACATAGATTTCAGGTGTACAATTCTGTATTACATCATCTATAAATCCCATTGTGTGTTCACCACCCAGAGTCAGTTCTCCTTCCATCACCATATATTTGATATGTGTTATAAATCTTAATAGAAAAATAAAAGGGAAGGAAGAAGGAAGGAAGGAAGGAAGGAAGGAAGGAAGGAAGGAAGGAAGGAAGGAAGGAAGGAAAGAAAGAAGACAAAACTACTCATTTCAGGAGCCTCTGATCTGCTAAAGGACTTTTGACCTGAGATGGACATCCCAGGTCAATATAAAAAAGGAACACTTACTGTTGGTTGAAACTCTCCTGAGCTTGCTTCCACCCTCCCACCCCCCGTTAGCTAAACACCTGGAAGGACTAAGTCATAATCTTTGGGGAACTTCAAATAATAATGAACATTTAATTTTCCAGTCAAGATGGCAGAATAGGTCAACGCTGTGCTTGCCTCCTTTCACGACCACATCAAATGACAAAACAACCATCACTGAGAATAGCCTGAAGTTTAGCTGAACAGAAGTCCTACAACTAAGGACGTAGAGAAGAAGCCACCTTGAGAATGGTAGGAGGGGTAGAGGCACTGAATGGGCTGGTCCCATACTCGTGTGTGACCGTTAAAAATTGGGAGGGATATCTTGGCTGTGAATGTCCCATTCAGAGGAGTGAGGGGTCCCAAGCCCACACCAGGCTCTCCAGCCAAGGGTTCCATTGCCAGGAAAAGAAGTCCCCACAACTTCTGGCTGTGAAAACCAGTGGAGATTGTGGATGAGACAAAGGGCTGCTGGAGTCCCAGGCATTTCTCTTCAAGGGCTGCAGACAGACTTACTCACTGACAGACTCACTTACTCTGAGCTCCAGCTCTGGGCAGCAGCCTGAAACGTGCCATATGAGGAGGAACTGAGTTGTCTGGCTGCAGGGCGAGCACTAGAGTGGCAGCTCTCTCCCAGTAGAACTGTTGGCAGAATTTATTGTTTCTTTGTTGAGCCCTCCTCACTCCTGGATGCAGGCGGCTGCCATATCTGAGTCTCCATCAACCTGGCTAGCACTGTTGATCTTGCCCTGGTAATCCTGCCTCATCCAACTTGTGGATGTACCCAAGCCACTTCCAGTGGTTTTTCCATAATAATGGCTTGTTTTGGCTCAAGCTGCATCCTTTCTTAAAATCTCTGACAGCTTTACAAATCCCAAATAAGCAGCATCTGGCCCCAGTGTGCCCTATACCGCTTGCTGAGCAGCCCCAAGCTTGGCAGCCAGGCTTGGTTCATGGCTTAGCCTCTCTCAGGTACCTCCAAGCCTGGTGCGGGTGGCTGCCATCTGAGGATTGTTTGTGGCTCATACCAGGTGGGTCCAGGCAGGGTACAGCCTGCAGCTGAACTTGGCTGCTTCAGGGTCCCTCATAGGAAGTCCTGGGACTGGCACAACTGGTGGCTGGCTTTGGACCAAGCTGGAGGACCACTCGGCCTTCTCCGAGGGTGACACACACAAAAGACAGAATGGGAAGGCACCAGAGTCCCGCTAAAGTGAATCCTGCTCTGTAGGGTCAGCCTGTATACAATAGCTCTTCCACTCTAGTCATGAAAAGTCCTCACAACCAATCAGACCAAGGGTCAATCCCTCCCATTGACATGCAAACAGCAACCAATGCTCAACTACAAGAGGAAGACGTACAAAACCAACACACAGGACACACCTGGAGCAACAGGCTCAGGTGACCAAGGGAGAGTGTGCAACTGGTTCCCACAGGACACCTACTACATAAGGCCACTCTACTAAGACAGAGAAGCATAGCAGCCCTACCTAACACATAGATACAAGCACAGAGAGGCAGCCAAAATAAGGAGATGAGAAACATGTCACAAATGGAAGAACAGAAAAAAGCTCCAGAAAAAGAAAACTAAACAAAATGGAGGTAAGCAATCTACCAGAGACAGAGTTCAAATTACTGGTTATAAAGATGCCCAGTGAACTTAGGGGAAGAGTAGATGAACTCAGTGAGAACTATAACAAGGAGATAGGAAACATAAAAATGAAAACAGAAAACATAATAAAGAACCAGTCAGAAATAAGGACTACAATAACTGATATAAAAAATATATTAGAGGGAATCAACAGAGGATTAGATGAAGCAGAGGATCAAGTCAGCGATTTAGAAGTTATGGTAACAGAAAACACCCAACCAGAACAGAAAAAGCATCCAAAAAATGAAAATAGTGGCCTCTGGGACAACACCAAGCATACCAACATTCGCATCATAGGGGTACCAAAAGGAAACGAGAGAGAGCAAGAAATTGAAAACCTATTTGAAGAAATAATGACAGGAAACTTCCCTAAATGGCAAAGGAAATAGTCATACAAGCCCAGGGAGTGAAGAGAATCCCAAACAACATGAACACAAAGAGGCCCAACACCAAGACATATCATAATTAAAATGCCAAAGGTTAAAGACAAAGAGAGAAATGTAGTTAGTTACCTACAAGAAAGCCCCCATAAGACTGTCAGTTGATTTCTCAACTGAAACTTAGCAGGCCAGAAGGGATTGGCAGGAAATATTCAAAGTGATGAAAAGCAAGGACCTACAATCAAGATTACTCTACCCAGCAAAGCTATCATTTAGACTGAAAAGACAGATAAAGAGCTTCCCAATAAGAAAAAGCTAAAGGAGTTAATCACCACCAAACCTATATTAAGAAATGTTAGTAGGACTTCTTTAAGAAGAAGAAGAAGAAGAAAAAAAAAACAATGATTAAAAAATATAAGTAATAAAATAACTACATATCTATCAACAATTACTTTCAATGTAAATAAATTAAATGCTCCAATTAAAAGATAGGGTGGCTGAATGGATAAGAAAACAAGACCCTTACATAAGCTGCCTACAAGACACACTTAAGATTGAAAGATACACACAGACTGAGTAATGGGATGGAAAAAGGCATTTCATGAAAATGGAATCAAACAAACAGCTGGGGTAGCCAAATTTATACCAGACAAAATAGACTTTAAAACAAAGGCTAAAACAAGAGACAAAGAAGGACCCAGTAATCTTACTTCTGGATATTTACCTGAAGAAACTCAAAACATTACTTCAAAGGGACATGTACATCCATATGTTCATTACATCATTGTTTACAATGGCCAAGATATGGAGGCAACCTTGCTGTCCATCAGTGGAAGTATGGATAAAGAAGAGGTGGTACATACATATAATGGAATATTACTCAGCCATATAAAAGAATGAAATCTTGCCATCTTCAACAACATGGGTGAACCTAGATGATATTGTGCTGAGTGGAGTAAGTCAGGCAGAGAAAGATAAATTCCATATGATTCCACTTATATGTGGAATCTAAAGAACAAGATAAATGAACAAACTACAGAAACAAACTCATAGATATAGAGAACATTTTGATGGCTGCCAGTTGGGAGGGGTGTTAGGGAAGAGAGTGAAAAAAGTGAAGGCATTAAGAAGTACAAATTGGTAGTTACAAAACAGTCATGGGGATGTAAAAATAGTCATGGTGTCATGTAGGTACCAGACTCGCAAGGATCATCACCTTGTAAGTTATATAAATGTCTAATCACTATGCTGTAGATCTGAAACTAATATAATATTGTATGCCAACTCTAATTGAAAACTAAAACAATTGTTAAAAAAATGAATAATGAACTTTTAAAAATTAAAAATATAAAGCACCCAGGTGGAGCAATGAATATCAATGCATTTATCTTCTATTGTTCATATTCATTGTAACAAGACAATATCAAATGAATTAGATTTCAAAGAGGCAAATCATAGTGAGACATTTTTCATAATGTAAAAAACATTTTTTTCGATCCCCCTTACACCTGAAATCTATGTAATTTTACTAACAATTGTCACCCCAATAAATTTAATAAAAAAATAAAAAATAAAAACTTTTTTTTAAATTCTGCAATTTAAACTTTGCACCAGCACAGTGTTCTTAATTTCCTATAAACACAAATAAAGCAAATTATTTGTTTCACAGATACCAGTATCACAATATCTCATAAAGTAACTTCAAGCTATTGAGAGGCATCTAGCTGTAACACTAGAATTTAGAAGTCTGCTCAATAAAAGATGTGGTATTTGTTCCTTTAAAATCAAAAGCTGTTCCCGTGAATAATCAATCCACTGAGAGTCTGTATTCATCTGATGCCTTTCCTTCTAACAGCTCTTTTTCCTTCCTGTACAGCTTTGAAAAATTCCAAATACCAGCTTCTTCATCACTCCCCAAATCAGCTCTCCATCAGCGTGACTAATGTAACCACACAAGATGAAGGCCTGTACAAGTGTTTACATTACAGCAACTCCGTGAGAACAAAGGAAGTGAAAGTGATTGTGCTGGGTAGGTGCCTGAAAGCGAGTAAACCCAGTATGGGAACAATATACCTAGGAAAATGATATATCATTTTTAAACTTAACATTTTAGTTTAATAATGTACGTACAGCAAGGCATTTCCTGGGCACTTCTGCCATCTTTTGTTGAAAAGGAACAGGAAAAAAAAAAAACATTTTGAATTGCAAGCTCTAGATTAAAATGTGAATTTGTGAAATTTGTCTTTGGCACCAACTAATTTTTTTTCTCCAAGGCGCTAAAAAGAGGAAATTAATATTTGATGGCCTGTGACTATGTGCCAGGCACTGTGCTGGGCTCTAGGGAATCAGAGATGAATTAGGCACAATCTCTGCCCACAGGGAGTTTGCACACTAGATTAAGAAGGCAAAACATGTATGTAAATACAGTAAAACATTATGACAGCATATCCAAAGACAGAATGAATTCATATCAGAATTCAGATGTGGCTGCCCTGGACAGTCAGCTCACATCCTTTGCCAAAACAAGACTTCCTCTCTTCTGTTGGGAGGTGGAGTTGGGAGACATAGATAGGAAGTGACAGCCTCCTTATCATCTGGGACTTGTTCAGTTCTGTAGATGGTCAGTTGTGTTCAATGGAAGTCTTACTATTTTTACTTTTTTCTTTTCATGGCAAAACAGATCAATTAAAAACATTGCTTTTTATTTATCTCTAAATAACATAATTGTACATACCACACAAATAAATTTCTTAGACTTTTTTTTTAAGATTTTATTGGGGAAAGGGAATAGGACTTTATTGGGGAACAGTGTGTTTTTCCCAGAACCCATCAGCTCCAAGTCAAGTTGTTGTCCTTTCAATCTTAGTTGTGGAGGACGCAGCTCAGCTCCAAGTCCAGTTGCCATTGTTCAATCTTAGTTGCAGGAGGCGCAGCCCACCATCCCTTGAGGAAATTGAACCAGCAACCTTGTGGTTAAGAGCGTGTGCTCCAACCAGCTGAGCCAGTTGGCTGCCCCTCTTAGACTTTTCTTTAATTAGTATGGTGCCTGCCTTCCAGTAATGGCATGGTGACAAAGTATCAGAAAAGGAGTGGCTCCCACGGTAGCCGGGGTGAGATCCAATGCGACTCAGCTAACTGCTGTCTTTCCGCCACACCTTACTGGCCACCCTTAACAGCAGTCTGGCTGGGTGCCCTTCCAGTCTTTTATAACACCTCATGCATACTTCCATCATTGCACTTAACATATGATCTTTTAATTAACAGTTTAGGGGCTGAGTCTATCATCAGGCTATTAGTTCCTTGAAGGACAATGGCACCATTCAATAATTCACCATTCAATAATTCATCAGTTCATTTCCAGACAAATTATCCTTATAACCAATCAGTATTACTCCTTTTCCATACTTGTACTGTAAGCATCTAACATATCTAGTGCACACTTGGAGCTGGCTTTAAAATGTCTCGATGGCAGGTGGATGAGTAAATATGGAAGAGTGCAGGTCTGGAGCAAAGTGTGAATTAAAATGTGAAAGAGGAAGTAAGCCTAATTAAAAAGTATTTCCAGGACAGAAGTAGAAATAAAAGGGACCAATGGGCTCTTTATAAGACACATGCATCTTTGATGTTAGGAGAGGACAGAAGTAATTTACCTTGAGGTGAGTCATAGACCCAGGAAAGTTTAGAGTTGAAACAGCCGACTCATCAACCAACTCCTTCATGTCACATACAGATAAGGAAACTGGTAAACCAAAAAACTGGGGGACTAACCCAAGTTCTTACAACTAGTTGGTGACAAAGGAGGAATTCGAATTCAGATCTCTATCAACCAATCAAATATAGTCATATGTCAAATGTAAGAATTGCTTTTGCAATATAGTCAGTTTGGGAATCTTCAGGGATTAATTATATCCACTGGGTAACAAACATTCTGACTACAGCCAAACTAACTTTATAGGTACATAAAAGCCCTTTAACTGTATTCTGGGAAAGATTGAGTGAAAAAGAACATGCCCACTAATTTAGACCATATTCTACAATGATCTCTGAAGATTATTACGCTCTGTGCTTTATCTGTGAGATATGTAGACCAGCTAATTAAGCACAGAAAAACCTTTTTTACCCCCCAGCAACTCCTTTCAAGCCAACTCTGGAAGCTTCAGTCATCAGAACGCAAAACGGAGAAGCACACGTTATACTGAAATGCTCCACCCTGAGAAGCAAGCCCCCCCCACAGATGACCTGGCTGTTCGGAAACGACATAGAGGTCTACGGCAAGTAGAGAAGTAGTTCTCTTCCTTCCTTTGTTTTTCCTTCCTACTTAAATTTCCAAGGGATTTTTAAATGTTCTGGCACCCTCTGGTGGCAGGAGATGCTAGAAAACACCATTCAATAATTCATCAGTTCTTTTCCAGACAAGTTATCCTTATAACCAATCAGTATTACTCCTTAATCTTAATGGCTAATCACAAATAACATGATTACATGTTTTATTTAAAACAAGGTAGAAACCTAAAATGTAATATTTATTATGTTGCCTTAAAATTTGACCAAATTTCATAAAATATTATAAAAGGTGAAATAGAGCTATTACCTCTGAGCATAAGCTTTTTAGTAGGCATAAAATTAAAAACACACTTAACATAATACATGATCTTCCTTATATAGTATAGTATTGTGTCATACCACCAATGACAGATTAAAAATATATAGTAACAAAGACTCTAAGCATTGAGCCTTTTGATTGAAGCAGATAACAATTAATAATTGTCACGCTTGGAAACTATTTATGGTTCTTTTGTATTTTAACAGAACCATACATCTGATTTTACATGCTCCTAGATTCTTACACTTGGAAGGAACCCTTTATTGTTGAGGAAACCAAGGAGCCAAATGGAGTTCTAGGAGAAAAAACCTAAACACCATGTCTGATTCCCAGTCCAGGACCAATTCTACTGCACTAAAGATTTCTCCTTTAATTTGCCTTATTTATTCCACCAGAGTAGTGTTGGGTCTTTGAACTTCACAACAATATCAGGCTGTCTTTCTTGCATGACCATTACAAGTTTGGGATTTTTTTTTTCAGGAGTAAAGCGTTTATAGAAACCTATCCACTCTGTTTACCTGCTTCCCTTTGTGACTAGGCTTAGGCATGCACAAAGCAGCTGTCTGTGGTTAGAATGAAGTTAGAAGACTTTTGCCAAAAGGTCAAGGCCCTTGGTTTCTGAGAAAACCAAACACATTCAATAGCATCCAATAGCCACAACCTCATGTACCTGTTAAAATTGCTCCACAGGTAAAACTCACCATGAATTTGAAATTGATGGGAAGAAATGTAATAGCAGTAGCACCCTCAGAGTCCACGCATATGGCAAAAACTCAACAGTGGACTGCATTATCCGACACAGAGGCCTGCAAGGAGGAAAACTGGTAGCATCTTTTCAGTTTAAAGATTTAGGTAAGAAGAACGAATGATGTTTATGATCATTTTTAATTTACCTTAGGATTATACTATCAAACAAAATTAAATGGAGTGGGGAAAGTCTTTCAGATTGAGATTGCTGTCAACAGAGCTCTCCTTAATAGCAAATTCTTCTAATGATTGAAATTTCTCCAGCTGGACAACAGGGTTGCAACTGTTCCAACATTCAGAAGAACCCCAGCTGTGCAAAAAATTTAGCACAGTGTCATATGCAAATAGCGGCATGCTTGCTTTTTGATAGTGACAATTGCAGTAATATTTTTGGAGCGATCATATGAAGCACACTGCATCTTTATATTTGATCTAAAAGGAGATAATGTTAACTGAAATACCAGGGGTGCCAAAAAAATGTATACAAGTAGACACTGTCAAAGTTGCTCAAGCAGTAGTTCACTGTAATCAAAAGTGTCTGGATGCTGATGGTAACCACTTTGAGTACCTCTTGTAATTGCAGAAGTCAAACGTGACTTGTATTCATCTTTTGTTATCAGTATATATTGAGTATTACTATTTTAATACAGTTTTCCTTCCTTAAAATGTGTATACATTTTTTTGGCACCCTCTGTAAATCTAAACTTGTCTATATTGTTTATGTTACTATAAAGCACCCATGCAGTCACATTAAGTCATGATTACTCTTTAGATTTATTTTGTTATAACTGTTTTGAAGATTTTAGTCTAACTATATTAATATTCTGAACAGAACACAAAAATAATAAAAAATAAACAAAATATCAAATATTAAATGTAAAGAGGAGTTGCCTCCATTTTCAGAATCTCTGTTCTTGAATCCCTTCACCATAAGTTAAAGAAATAATTTTAAAACTATATACAGGGGCCGGCCCCGTGGCTCAGGTGGTTAGAGCTCCATGCTCCTAACTCCAAAGGCTGCCGGTTCGATTCCCACATGGGCCAGTGGGCTCCCAACCACAAGGTTGCCAGTTCAATTCCTCGAGTCCCGCAAGGGATGGTGGGCTCTTCCCCCCGCAACTAACATTGAACACGGCACCTTGAGCTGAGCTGCCGCTGAGCTCCCGGATGGCTCAGTTGGTTGGAGCGTGTCCTCTCAACCACAAGTTTGCCGGTTCGACTCCCGCAAGGGATGGTGGGCTGTGCCCCCTGCAACTGGTAACGGCAACTGGACTTGGAGCTGAGCTGTGCCCTCCACAACTAAGACTGAAAGAACAACAACTTGACTTGGAAAAAGGCCTAGAAGTACACACTGTTCCCCAATAAAGTCCTGTTCCCCTTCCCCAATAAAAATCTTTAAAAAAAAAAAACTATATAGAACTTTTTGAGCCAAGAAACATCTTATAAGAAGTAGCATGAATCATATATCTGTAATTAACAGGACACTGACCTGGATTATTTTATAAGGTTTTTCTCAGTGTAAAAAGAGATTCCTGAATTACAGGGATTCACTCACACTAGTGAATGAGGAACTAGTTGGATGACAATGCATTTGTTGAAAAAGCTCTTTACCAAATGAAATATCTGACAAAGAAGGGCATTTGTTAATGAGAACTTCACCATGGTAAAACTGCCTTGCTGCCCTATGGTGCTGTTGCTCTGGTTAACAGATCTCCTCTCACTATCACATGCTTTTCACCGGTCACTTTCTCATCAAACCAAAGGTAGTTCTTGGCAGCTGCATTTGGAAGACTGACTTAGGGACCCACAGACCAGGCTGTGCTGTAATCTGACGCAAATATTCCTGCCTCATTATTATTCACGCCCTCTCAAGCCTCCACCCTCATCAGTGGAATGGGAGCAGATGTGGGAGGATCACCAAAGAGAAAATGAGACTTTATTTAGCTAATGCTTCTGAAAGACATTCAGATTGTTAAATAAGAAAACCACTAATATCGAAAAAAGATTTTACTTTTCAGCAATAACAATCTACAAAGAAATTACTACTGAGGGGGAATCAGTTTCTCTTCCTTCCTTCTTTCCCTGAGACTCAAAATCATAGCCATAAAATGTTTCTAATAGTAATAGGTTAAGGCTCAACTTTTATTTATGATCTAACTATTATTTAGTACCTGCTGCCACATCTCCAATAAGTATTCAAAGACCAACTTCAGTATCAGCTGTTGGTGGCTTCCATTAGCTTATGACTTTTTCCCTTTGGCGAGCTACTGCATTGATATACAGATGTTACAAACATTTTGTTCATCCAATTATATTTAGAAGTTTTCTGTCTGAGGAGGCTTTAAAGCATGACCCCTTTCATCTCCACACTCTGCCTGGTAGGACATAGGGGAAATGAGCATCATTTGAGGAGCCCCAAGTCTGGGAGGTGCTGAAAAGAAATATGCCTTCCTTTGAAAAACCCACAGTGCAGTGCTTGGAGGAGAACACAACAGCAGGAATAGATGAGACTTTTTTCAAAGTGATTTATTTCATCTTTTTAGTATTCCAAATGAGGAATTTTGGTTTCCTATTACTTATCTGAAGGTGGGATAAAAACAAAAAGTTGAGCCACAGTTCTCAAACTTTCTGACTTCAAGGCCCCTCTTCACAGCTACAAATAATTAAGGACCCCAAAAAACTTTTACTTATGTGAATTACATCTGTCAAAATGTACCTATTAGAAATTAAAACTGAAACGTTTAAATATTTATTTAAAAAATAATTTACTAAATACTAACAGAAATGGCATACTTTTATGAAAAAATAACTATATATTGCAACACCAAAGAAATTAGTGAGAAAAATGACATTCTTTTACATCTTGAAAATCTCCTAATGTCTGGCTTAACAGAAAACAATTAGATTCTCATATGGTAATAACTTCTGCATTCAATCTCTTACAATATGTTGTTTTGCTTGATATATATATATATATATATATATATATATAATATATTTATTATATACATTATATATATACATATATAATATATATATATTATATATATACATATATATAAAATATTCAGCCTCACACAAATACACAGTTGGAAAAGGGAAGAGTATTTTAACAGCCTTTTCAAATAATTGTGGATATTCTTCTTTGATGCTGAACTAAGACTTGACATGAGTTAGTTTCTTTCTTTCTTTTTATTTTTTTATTTTTTATTGAGGAATATTGGAGGACAGTGTGTTTCTCCAGGGCCCATCAGCTCCAACTAGTTGTCCTTCAATCTAGTTGTCGAGGGCACAGCTCAGTTCCAAGTCCAGTCGTCATTTTCAATCTTTAGTTGCAGGGGGTGCAGCCCACCATCCCATGGGGGAATTGAACCAGCAACCTTGTTGCTGAGAGCTCACACTCTAACCAACTGAGCCATCCGGCCACCCCAAGAGTTAGTTTCTTAAACGTTAGTTCCTGTGTGGACTCTGAAACCATCTCAACAAACTTTTCAGACATTCATGCATTCAAATCCATTGAACAAATTTGCATTTTGAATGAATCTTATGCAGGCATGATTTGGTGACATTATGCCTTGATTATTTGGAAAATGTTAATTTAATGATTCAAATGTTGACACATTTGACTATCATAATCACATTCATTAATATCATCACTGATCTCATCAGACGTCTTTAAGTATTCAGAAGCTATCAAGCTTACAGAATTGGATACACGTTTTCCAAAATTCTGTCTCGAAATGTGGCTGAGCAACTGAGCAACTAAACATTTAATATTATTTAATTCTTATTAATTTAAATTTAAATAGTCATTGTAGCTAGTGGATGCTATATTGGATAGCAAAAGGCTATAACATTCTGATCATCTAGAAAGATAAATCATAATGCAACAGTATTCACCTAATCAAAACAACAGTCTGAATGAAAATATTTAGGAACTTGTTGATTGAGAGGAGAAATCAAAGTAAATACAAACTCTAATTTATACATATATACTGAGGGTGCCAGAAAAATATATACAAGTGGACACTTTGGTCAACATTGCTAAAGCAGTAGTTCGTTGTAATCAGAAGTGTCTGGATGCTGATAGTAACCACTTTGAGACCTCTTGTAATTGCAGAAGTCAAATTTGACTTGTATTCATCTTTTGCTGTTGGTATATATCAAGTATTACAATTTTAATAGTTTTTTCCTTTTTTAAAGCATGTATACATTTTTTGGCACTATATATATGTATATATATATATATATACACTTATTAGAAAACAGGTTTATATATACATACATATAATATACAATGTATTATAAAACATGTGTATATATGTATATAGTTTTACAGATATTTACTAGAGTATAGATGTATGTATTTATGTGTATATATAAACTGTTTTGTACACAAATATAGAATTATCTGAGTTCACATGGCATACATTATTCTAGAAGATCTTAATCATTCTTGATAAATTTTATTCTATATTTCTCACTTAATGCTCTTCTTGTAATCTGTTTCTAGTGCATCTATTTGACTCTCTGTCAAGCTTTTCCCCCTTTTCCTTGTCAGTAGCTCTCCTCTTTCTTCAATTTTCTCCAGTAGCTTTGTGGTCACAAAGTTCACGTTAGCCTTATGGTTTATATTACTGTTTCTCCAATGTTTCCTTAATGGTTCTTCTTCCTTTTCTCAGAGCTCTTGAATGCAGTTCAGGCTTTTTTATAGTTTTCCAAAATTTTAGATGTTTGATTAAGAAAATAAATTTTCAAAACCACGGAAAGGTGTTTGATTAAATAAAAAGCTGAGAAGCATCCATAGATTTTATAAAGATATTACCCATCTATCACATATCAGTATCAGTATTTGCAAATTAACAGGCAACTGTTTTTTATATGTTCCTTTGTTGCAGGCCTGTTCATGGACTGGTCAGATCTATGCTAATCTGAACCTCTGGAAACATTTCTAAACATTGCTTTATATTATACAATAAATGTAACAAGCATTGTGCTTAATAAATAGTCAAGCGTTATGCTAAACATGTTGTATGAAGCAATGCATTCATTCCCATAAAAAAATTCCTAGAGGTAAATGCTGTATCTTCATATTATAGGTAACAAAAAACTGAGCATTTGAAAGATTAGGGACCTTGTTCAAACTCACTCAACAGAAAGCAAATAACAATATTGGAATTCAACCCACTCTGAGTCTGACTCCAAGGTCGCCTAACAAATAAGCAGGTAGATATGTGAACTGGTAGATAGACAGATGGACAGACAGATTGATAGGTAGATTGATACAGGCAGAGACAGCAAACACCCTTTGCCGAACGACTGCCAAATGCACCACTCCACAGAGGTCCAGCATGCTGTACTTCTAAGCCAGGCAGCATAGCAGATGGACAATCAGCAGGATACAGATTCACAAACCAGCACAAGAGCTGCAGAACATATAGTTCTGAGGTTTCTGCAAAACCTACACAAGTAGGTAGCAGCCAGATACATTCTCCAACCTATTGTACTGAGTAAAATGTGGATAAAATTGCTCTCCATAGTTGCAGAATTTTGTTTTTCCCCTTTCCTAGTTCCTGATCAAGAGACAGCTTCAGATGTCCTGGAGAAGGGCTCTCCATCCTCTCAAGATCCTCAGTGGCCCACTAGTACTGGTAAGTGTCGGAATCATTAAAACATTTTTAAAAAATCGTCCCTCTTTGGGAAGTCACTTTTCCAATTCTAAGTTTTAAGATTATTTTTTTCTTTTAATTTGTAACAAGACCATACTGGATACAACTGGCTCCAGCTTTGTGGTAACCTGGAGAAGTGCCATATCAGTGCCATATCAGGAGTGTTCCCTTAGTGGGATGGGCTTCAGGGTAACTAACGCCTTGTAAGTTCTGTCTCTCTCTCTCTCTCTCTCTCTCTCTCTCTCTCTCTCTCTCTCTCTCTCTCTCGCATTTCCACTATGGTAAAGGGCAAAATTGAATTCGTTTATAGGGAGACCCATTTCTTTATTTTTCAGTCTAAAACAGACCAAACACAAAATAAACACTTGGTATCAACAGAGAGCAAAGAAGCAGGATCTAGAGATTTGGTGTTCTTTGTCATCAAATAACAAAACCACCTTTGAAGAATCATCAGTTATGTGGTTGTCAAGAACTCAGATAGTTTTTGATGACAGGATTGAACTATAAATGCAGAAGAATTTAGAAAGCCTAGATTATAATTCCAGTTTTTTAGACAGTGAACCCACTGAGATATTAACTCTGGACAATGATCAGATAAATTATGATCATTAGATAAATTATATTTAATTTATCTTTGCATTTTACCTAGCATAATATCTGGCAACAGCTGGCACACAGAAAATGCAGTGTGAATAAACGAATGGAGGAATGCATGCAGTTGCTATGGTGCTTTCATAAATTCCTACATGTCCTCTTTTTGTTTCAGAGAGTAGCTCTACAACAATTACATTTGGTGGGATAAGTGCTTTCATATCATTATCATGGTCATAGTTCTGAGTATAAGATCATATTTAAAAAATTTTATCTTGAATAATATTTAAAAGTAAATGTTTGGGGTTTTAAACACTGATAAATACAATATGTACCATACAGATTTTTAAAGGACAATGGAAATTGAAAATATTATGAAGTGGAACAGCCACATTACTTGCTTTAATAATCCAATATTTTTACACACATTTAGAATCTAGTTGTTTTTAAATTGGCTTTCACCACTACTAAACAACTCAATTTTCTGCTCTGCTTTTTCAAATATAACGTAAGTTTTTAACAATATCGTTTCTAAAATTCCTTTCAGCTTTCAATTTCTCTGGTTTTATTACTGTTAATAATTTTCAGAAGAATGGATGGTTCCGTTGCCTTCCACATAGTGGCGCTGTGCGGTGGGCTAAATAAAGCTAGAGACTGCAACAGAAAAACAAAACGAAACAACAACAAACAGAAAATAGGGAGGATAAACAACAAAATCAGAAAAAGAGATCTCTTATTTTTATAATTTCTCTTACCTAGCAAACGCATCATAATACATCCCATTTCTGGGGGGTGGGGCAAGCACAGGGTTTGAATAACAACTGAGTCTACTTTTCAACATAAAAATCATTGCTTTGTGCATTTTGGACTGTAGATTTTCTATCCATAAAACTCAGGATGTGATTCTCCACTGTTCAGTTGTTACCTTGAAGCACCCTAAGGACCTTCTCACTGAAATGCCTGATTGACGAAGGAAGTATTAATATAAAATAATGGCTTTAATTCTGGGTTCTGAGTTTCAACATTGACTCTGCCACTTATTTGCTGCAGGACTTTAGACAATTTACTTTACTTCTCTAAAACCCTATTTTCTCAGAGCTGTGGTGAGAAATAATATATACCAATGCTCAGTTTAAGGCCTGGCACAAAGTAAATGTTCAATAAACGTTTACCTGAGAAAAATAAGGCAAAGTGAGCCTGGCCGTTTGCAACCATTTTGGGGAGAAGTCAGTAGTTTAAAAATGACCTCATTGTTTTTTTAATGAGGACCACTTAATTTGGTTTCTAGAGCTGCTTTGCTGTTTTGGATGACTATGTGTATATATACACACTATACATACATAGTCATATGTGTATATCATGTTTCATTCACCTTAGTTGCAGTACTAGAAGATTCTAGTACATCAGAGATTGACAAAAAAGAAGAAGAACAAACCACACAAGACCCTGACTTGACCATTGGTAAGTGTCCCCCACCGTATTTAGAATAAACACTTGACATTTTAACCTCTTAATCAGTAAATCCAAAGGTCTTTTTCAGTCCGTATTTTTCTTGACCTTTCTATTGGTTAATCACTCCCTTGCTCCTTGACTTAATTGCCTCCCTGGTTTACTTGAAACACTCTGCCTGGTCCTGTTACTTTTTGCTAACTACTCCTTCTCAACATCCATTAGCTAACTTCCCTTCCTCCTCTTAGTTCTTATATATAAATATGTTTCTGGGTTTACTTCTCCATCCTTGGTTTTTTCCCTAATTCTTAAAGAGTTTACCCATTCCCAAGATTGTTCCTGTTGCTACCTGGCAGGAGAGTTTCATACCTATATTCTCCTGAGCATTAGTCCGTTTCCTTCCATTTCCTACATATTTCTAGAATTTTCTGCCATTTCCTCAAACTCAACATTGCTAAAAACTGAACAGCTTTTTTTCCCACTAATGCATCACAGAGGCCCAAACATTGGTGTCATCCTTTACTACTATGTGTGCATGTGTGTGTGTGTGTGTGTGCATACACATATACACACATATAAAATAAGTCAGTGTCCAAGGACTTGAGAGTCTTCCCCTTCGGGTATTTTGTCCACTATCACTGCTACCACCCTGATCCAGACCCTCATCATCTCCTGCATGCAATATTATAACCAGTTTCTCCCCTTGTAATCCATTTTCAGCACCTTACTATCAAAACATTCCTTTGCACTCTTTACACCTGTGTTCAGAAAAGCCCTGTGACTTCCCATAGTCTACAGTGCAGAACAGAAGCCTTAGACCCTCCAGCAGGTCAAGAATACACTTTTTTTTTCTGAAAATGTTATTTTACTTTGATTGCCTTGCCCTCATTTACCCTAACTGGCCCTGATGAAAGGAAAGTCATCATCACACGTCTCTTTACACTTCCTTCAAGGTCAATATCTCCACTGAAAAATTTCCTAAACAACTCAGGAACCACTCCTGCCTCTGAATCCCTGAACATATTAGTATACTAACACATGTAGATCTAAATTTTGGCATAGATAGCTTAATTCTGTTTGTTTTTATTAATCTATTTGTTTACATATTTGGAGAACTATCCCCTATTTCATAGGGTTGTGTCTTATGCAGCTTTGAGCACAATGTTCTACACGTAGCTGGCACTCCTTACGTGCTTGTTAGTTGAGATGAGCTTACAGAATCAGAATTCTAGGTATAGAAAGATCTTTAAGGGCTCATCTAGTTTATCTCCAAATGCCTTCATATAGAACCGCATTAAACTTAGCCAAGATTAATAAATATTCATTTTATTTGCATAGTTTTTCAAACTCCTTAACAACCTCTCTTGCTGCTTAAACTACACTTTGCTCAAAAAAAATCATTCCTTACAGCTAATTTGAATCCCCTGACTGACTATAATTTAAGTCAATATTCTCACATGTTTTCTCCAGAAATGAAAAATAACTAGTTCAATATCTATGTAACTTAAAAATCGTTTTCAAATCATCCCACAAAATTGCTTTGTTTGTATTCTTGTTTTCTGAGAATAAATAGTATGAACCTCTTTACCTTCGGGGTAAAACTCTCCTTTATCTTTTCATTTGAGCTGCCTATTAGCCTACACCACATTTTGAAGTGTTGTGTACACTCCTCAGTAACACATACACACACAAAAACCCAAACTGTCTAAAACCCTTTCATCTTCCTTCCAGGAGCAAATCCTCAGTATTTAGGATTGATGAGAAAGAAAAGCGGGATCCTGCTGCTCACTCTCGTGTCCTTCCTCATTTTCGTACTCTTCGTTATCGTCCAGCTCTTCATAATGAAGCTTCGGAAAGCACATGTGATCTGGAAAAAAGGTAAGCAGGCGGAGAACCTGATGCTGACGCTGCAAGATGCTGAAACAACTGGCTAGAAAGAGGGAAAATTCTGTCAATGAAAGCTTTACTATTAGATGCTGTACAATCTATTTGGTAAGGGTTATCACTCAAATAAGGAATTGTTTGCTTTTCAGCAAACATGGGATGTGAATATCCAGGAAGTATAGTGAAAGAGCATGACCAAGAGAAACTAGAGTGGCTCCAGGCATTGGAATTAAATTATAGAAGCTTCCATTTACAAAAGAATACAAAATAGAGAACTCATTCATTCATTTATCCATCCATCCATTCAGTAAGCATTCACTGAGCACCTATTGTGTGCCAGGCACTGTTTCAGGTACTGGAGACACATCTGTCAATATGACAGACAAGGTCCCTACTCTCAAGGAATTCATATTCTAGGAGTGGTCAATCAAGGGTTGAATATAATAAACTGTTTCAGTCCCATTCTTACTTTGAAAGAATGCATTCAATTTCCCTCAACCACAACATTAGTAAGTTTTTCTTAAGCATTCTGATTAAAAAGTTATCACTGGAAACAAAAAAATATTATAACACTAACATTGAAGATGCTTATTAAGGGGGATCGAATATATGGTGATGGAAGGAGAACTGACTCTGGGTGATGAACACACAATGGGATTTATAGATGATGTAATACAGAATTGTACACCTGAAATCTATGTAATTTTACTAACAATTGTCACCCCAATAAATTTAATAAAATAAAATTTAAAAAAAAAATATGTACACTCATCACATATCAGAGCTAGAAGGGAATTTAGAAGTATCCAGAATAACTATCTACTTAATTTATTCCATGAATGTATGCCCGGATTAAATCTCCTCTATTTTTTTTGTTGTTAAATTAAACTTTATTAGCGTGACAATTGTTAGTAAAGTTACATAGATTTCAGGTGTACAATTCTGTATTACATCATCTATATATCACATTGTGTGTTTACCACCCAGAGTCATTTCTCCTTCCATCACCATATATTTGATCCCCTTTACCCTCATCTACCACCCGCCTACCCCCTTACCCTCTGGTAACCACTAAACTATTGCTAGTGTCTATGAGTTTTTGTTTCTTCATTTGTTTGTCTTGTTCTTTTCTTGTTTTCAGTTCTACATACCACATATCAGTGAAATCATATGGTTCTCTGCTTTTTCTGTCTGACTAATTTCGCTTAGCATTATAGTCTCAAGATCCATCCATGTTGTCGCAAATGGTACTATTTCATCTTTTCTTACCGCCGAATAGAATTCCATTCTGTAAATATACCACAACTTCTTTATCCATTCATCTATCAAAGGATACTTTGGTTGTTTCCATGTCTTGGCCGTCGTAAATAAAGCTGAAATGAATTAAATCCCCTCCTTAATCCTGAGTGGTTATTTAGCCTTGTTCTATCCAATACAGTAGACATCATATGGCTATTGAGCACTTGAAATGTGACTAGTCCTTCTTGGGATGTGTTTTAAGGATGAAATACACACCTACTTCGGAAGATTCAGTACACACACACACACACACATACACACACACAAGAATATAATATATCTAAGAATAACATATTGGATCTACTAGTTAAATGAAATACATTATTAACTTAATTTTATCTGCTTCTTTTTACTTTTTTTTTTTAATTTTATTAGTTTCAGGTGCACAAGACAAAGCAATACTTAGACGTTTATCATTTATATCCCTCACACTGTGTGAACCCCCCTCCCCCCATCCACTATCCCTCTGACATCGCACAGAGTCATTACATTTCCACTGTCTCTATTCCTAATGCTGTACTCCACTTCTTGTAAATATATACATACATATATACATACATATACATATACATATACATATACATATACATATACATATATATAATTATAGTTGGCATTCATTATTGTTCAGCTTCAGGTGTACAGTGCAGTGATCAGGCATCTACATCATCCCTGAGGTGGTCTCCCTAATGAGACAAGTGTCCATCGGATACCCTACAAAATCTTTACGTTGTTGATTACATTCCCCAAATTAATTTTCAAAACCCCGTGTCCATCTTGTGGTTACCGACTATTTTCTAAACCCCTCAGCTTCCCCCTTATCCCCACCCCCCTGCCCATCTAGCAACCCTCAGTTTTTCCTGTATGTCTCCAAAACTGTTTCTGATTAGTTCATTCACTTATTCTTTTCTTTAGATTCCTCATATAAGTGAGATCATATGGTATTTGTATTTCTCTGTCTGACTTATTTCACTTAACATAATGTTCTCTAGGTCCATCCATGTTGTTGCAAATGGTAAGATTTCTTTCTTCTTTATGGCTACGTAATATTCCATTGTATAAATGTACCACAGTTTCTTAATCCAGTTGTCTACCGATGGGCATTTTGGTTGTTTCTATGTCTTGGCTATTGTGTATAGTGCTGCAATAAACATAGGAGTGCATAAAGATTTTTGAATTGGAGTTTTAGATTTCTCTGGATAGATATCTAAAGAGTGGGATTGCTGGATCATAAGGTAGTTGCATTTTCAGATTTTTGAGATACCCCCATACTGTTTTCCATAGTGGATGCACCAATCTGCATTCCCACCAACAGTGCACAAGCGTTCCCTTTTCTCCACATCCGCAACAGCAGTTGTTTGTTGATTTATTGATGATAGCCATTTTGACTGGGGTGAGGTGGTATCTCATTGTGGTTTTTATTTGCATTTCTCTGATGGTTAGTGAGGTTGAACATTTCTTCATATGTGTGTTTGCCATTTGTATGTCCTTTATAGAAAAATGTCTCTTCATGTCCTCTGCCAATTTTTTAATTGGGTTGTTTGTTTTTTTGGAGTTGAGTTGAGTGAGTTTTTCAATAAATTTGTGATATTAACCCCTTATGAGATATATCTTGGCAAATATCTTTTCCCATTAAGTAGGATCCCTTTTTGTTTTATTGATGGTTTCCTTTTCTGTGAAAAGAATTTTTAGTTTGATGTAATCTCACATGTTTATTTTTTCTCTTACTTCCCTTGCCTGAGGGGATATATCAGTAAAATCTTACTTCGGGTAACATCTATAAAGTTTCTTCCTATATTTTCTTCTAGGAATTTTATGGTTTCAGATCTCACATTTAAGTCTTTAAGCCATTTTGAATTTATTTTTGTATATGGTGTAAGGAGGTGGTCCAGCTTCATTTTTTTGCAAGTGTCTGTCCAGGTTTCCCAGCACCATTTATTGAATAGACTGTCTTTATATGAGACATGCATTCTTGCTTCCATTGTCATAGATTAAATGGCCATATAGGCATGGATTTATTCCTGGACTCTCTATTCTGTTCCATTGATCTATGGGTCTGTTTTTATGCCAGTACCATGCTGTTTTGATTACTGTAGCCTTGTAGTATAATTTGATGTCAGCTATTGTTATACCTCCCACTTTGTTCTTATTTCTCAAGATTGCTGAGTCTATCCGGGGTCTTTTATGGTCCCATATAAATTTTAGGATTATATGTTCTATTTCTGTGAAAAACGTCGTTGGTAGCTTGATAGGAATTGCTTGAGTATGTTTATTGCCTTAGGCAGTATGGACATTTTAACTATATTAACTCTTCCTATCCATGAACATGGTATGTGTTTCCATCTATTTGTATCTTCTTTCATTTCTTTCTTCAGTGTCTTATAATTTTCTGAGTACAGTTCTTTTACTTCTTTGGTTAAATTTATTCCCAGGTATTTTATAGTCTTTGGAGCAATTGTAAATGGGATTTTTTAAAAATTTCTCCTTCTGATGTTTTATTATTGGTATATACAAATGCAACTGATTTCTGAATATTAACTTTGTATCCTGCTACTTTACTAAATTCATCTATCAGCTCTAATAGTTTCTTGGTGGAGTCTTTAGGGTTCTTTATATATAGTATCATGTCATCTGCATATAATGACAATTTTACTTCCTCCTTACCGATTTGGATGCCTTTTATTTCTTTTTCTTGTCTGATTGCTGTGGCTAGAACTTCCAGCACTATGTTGAATAGAAGTGGAGAAAGTGGGCACCCTTGACTTGTTCCTGATCTTAAGGGGAATGGTTTTCGCTTTTCCCCATTGAGTATGATGTTAGCTGTGGGTTTATCATATATGGCCTTTATTATGTTGAGATATAATTCCCACTTTCTTAAGGGTTTTTATCATGAATGGCTGCTGAATTTTATCAAATGCTTTTTCTGCGTCTATTGATATGATCATGTGATTTTTATTTTTCATTTTGTTAATGTGGTGTATCACATTAATTGATTTGCGGATGTTGAACCACCCTTGCATACCAGGGATGAATCCCACTTGATCATGGTGTATGATCTTTTTAATGTATTGCTGAATTCTGTTCGCTGATATTTTGTTGAGGATTTTTGCATCTATGTTCATTAGCGATATCAGCCTGTAGTTTTCTTTTTGTGTGGTGTCTTTGTCTGATTTTGGGATCAGGGTGATAGTGGCTTCGTAAAAAGTGTTTGGGAGTCTTCCCTCCCTCTGGATTTTTTGAAGAGCTTGAGGAGAATAGGTGATAATTCTTTTTTGAACGTTCTGTAAAATTCACCTGTAAAGCCATCTGGTCCAGGGCTTTTGTTTGTTGGGAGATTGTTGATTACTGATTCAATTTCCCTGGTGGTAATCAGTCTATTCAGGTTTCCTGTTTCTTCTTCAGTTTGCGTTGGGAGGTGTATGTCTCTAGAAACTGTCCATTTCTTCCAGATTGTCAAATTTGTTGGCATATTGCTTCTCACAGTAATTTCCTAAATTTTTTTTTGATATTTCTGCGGTGTCTCTTGTCACTTCTCTTTCATTTCTGATTTTATTAATTTGGGTCCTCTCTTTTTTTTTTAATGAGTCTGGCTAAAGGTTTGTCAATTTTTGTTTCTCTTCTCTAAAATCCAACTCTTGGATTCATTGATCTTTTGTATTGTTTTTCTGGTTTCTATTTCATTTATTTCTGCTCTGATCTTTATTATCTCCTTCCTTGTACTCCCTTTGGGCTTATTTTGTTGTTCTTTTTCCAGATCCCTTAAGTGTGAAGATAAACTGTTGATTAGTGATGTTTCTTGTTTCTTTAGGTAGGCCAGCAGTGCTATGAACTTCCCTCTTAGGACTGCTTTCGCGGCATCCCATAGATTTTGGGTCATCGTGTTTTCATTTTTGTTTGTCTTGAGAGATCTTTTGATTTCTTTCTTGATCTCCTGCTTGACCCATTCATTATTTAGTAACATATTATTCAGCCTCCATGAATTGGTGTGTCTTCCAATTTTTTCCTGTAGTTCATTTCTAATTTCATAGCACTGTTGTCAGAGAAGACAACTGGTATGATTTCAATTTCTTAAATTTATCAAGACTTGTTTTGTGGCCTAACATGTGATCTATCTTGGAAAATATTCCATGTGTGCTTGAGAAGAATGTATATCCTGCAGCTTTGGGGTGAAAAGCTCTGAAAATATCGATTAAATCCAAGTGGTCCAATGTGTCATTTAAGGCCATTGTTTCCATATTGATTTTCCATCTGGAAGACCTGTCCTTGTTGTCAGAGGTGTGTTGAAGTCCCCTACTATGATAGTGTTACTGTTGATCTCTGTCTTTATGTCAGCCAATATCTGTTTTATATATTTAGGTGCTCCTATGTTGGGTGCATAAGTGTTTACTAGGGTTATGTCCTCTTGTTGAATTGATCCTTTTATTATTATATAGTGCCCATCTTTGTCTTTTAATATTTTCTTCATTTTAAAGTCTATTTTGTCAGAAATAAGTATTGCAACTCCAGCTTTTTTCTCATTTCCTTTTGCATGGAATATCTTACTCCAACCCTTCACTTTCAGCCTGTGTGTCTTTTGATCTGAGGTGAGTCTCTTGTATACAGCATATACAAGGGTCTTGCTTTCTTATCCACTCAGCCACCCTATGTCTCTTGATTGGAGCATTTAATCCATTTACATTTAAAGTGATTATTGATAGGTACATAGTTATTGCCATTTTTAAATTTGTAGTTAGATTGTTTTCATCTTTCTTCTATTTACAGAAGTCCTTTTAGTATTTCTTGCAATGCTGGCTTGGTGGTAATAAATTCCTTTAGCTTATTCTTTTCTGGGAAGCTCTTTATCTCTCCATCAACTTTAAATGATAGCCTTGCTGGATAAAGCAATCTAGGTTGTAGGCCTTTGTTTTCCATCACTTTGAGTATCTCCTGCCACTCCCTCCTGGCCTTCAATGTTTCTGTAGAAAAGTCATTTGATAGTCTTATGGGAGTTCTCTTGTATGTAACCCTCTGTCTTTCTCTTGCTGCTTTTAGGATTCTCTCTTTGTCTTTAACCTTTGCCATTTTAACTATAATGTGTCTTGGTGTGGACCTGTTTGGGTTTATCCTGGTTGGAACTCTCTGCACTTCCTGGGCTTGTATGTTGGTTTCCTTCATCAGGTTAGGGAAATTTTCGGACATTATTACTTCAAATATGTTCTCAATCCCTTGCTTCCTCTCTTCACCTTCTGGTATTCCTATGATGTGCATGTTGTTGCGCTTGATGTTATCCCATAGGTCTCTTAAACCATTTCATTGTTTTTTATTCTTTTTTCTTTCTGTTGTTCTGTTTGGGTGATCTCTGCTAACTTGTCTTCTAAGTCGCTGATTCGATCCTCTGCTTCATCTAACCTGCTGTTAATTCCTTCATGTGAGTTCTTTATTTCAGTAATTGTGTTCTTTAGTTCTAACTCGTTGTTTGTTATGATTTCTACATTCTTCTTGATGTCGTCTCTAAGCTCCTTAAACATTCTTATCATCAGTGTTCTGAACTCTGTCTCTGATAGGTTGGTTACCTCTATTTCATTTGGTTCCATTTCTGGAGATTTCTTCTATTCTTTTATTTGGGACATGTTTCTTTGTTTCCCCATTCTGGCTGATTCTCAGTGTTTGCTTCGATGTATTAGGTAGATCCCCTAGAGTTCTTAGTTCTTTCTGGGTTATCTTATGTAGTATGTCCTTTATATTTGACTTGCACTACTTCGTTCTTATCCTCTGCATGTGCTCCAAAGGTGACTCTTGTGTTGTGTATATTGTCCTGTTACAGAAGATCTTTAATTGCTTTTCGCTTGTGAGTAGGTGGGGTTAATTCCTAGGCTGACTAGTTGTGAGACTTGGCTCTCCCACCACAGGGTGTTCTGCTGCATAAGGGTTGACTGCTTAAATGTGGTTTGGCATCTATGGGCTCTTGTGCCAGTATAGAATTCCCTCTGTGTGTGTCACTTGTAGGTCAAACCCGGTAGTACTCTGATTTGGTTTGGAGTTGGCCTCTGGATATGTTGAATCTTGTGCCTCTTAAGCTGGGCCCTGGTAGGACAATTTCAGAACAAAGTAAATCACCAAGCACAACAACAACAGCAACAAAGAAAAAATCAAATACATTCACATGTAAAAACAACCAACAACCGCCACTCAACACAGGCAAAAATATCAAAGATATAAAGACAAAACAAAACAAAACAAAAGGCAGCGCCAGTCTTGGCTTAAGCCCACCATGTAATTTCCAGGTTGTCCTCTGCTGTACCAAAGAGTCCCCTGCGTATTGTGCAGGCAGAGCCGGTCACCTGGTGCCCAGAGTGACCTTGGGACTACAGATTTAGATGAGTGGGGCTGAGGGGTCTGGAAGGTAGTTTTTACAAAACCAATGCAGTTTCTGACCTTGCCTGCACATATGCGTACTGAGAGTAGCACCACCAGCCCTGTGTCCCTTTCTCCTGAGTCTTAGGGCACTTCTTCCATGTGTGTGTGTGTGTGTGTGTGTGTGTGTGTGTGTGTGTGTGTGTGGCGGGCGGGAGATTTCTGAGCTGCTGAAAGCCGGGAGCTGCGTCTGCCACGTACTTCTGATCCCTGGGAGTGTGTCCATACATGTAATTGCTCTGCCCTAGGCAGGCCAGAAAGGGTGGGGGCTGGGGATGAGGGGTCTTCTCTTTCCCAGCCCAGCAGTGTCACACTCTTACCGCAGGCAAGAAAAGGTGGTGGCAGGGGGCAAAGGAGGCACCTCTCTCCTAGCCCAGCAAAAACCACACTCCTCCCAGCCTCCTCCCTGGGCCAGAGCCGCCTGCCAGTCTTCCCAGAGCCCGAGCACCAAGGCTCCTCTGCAATCTGACACCACTCCTCAGTTCAGGGGCCAGTTCAAGTCTCTGGAAGGACAGGGTTAGGATTGGAAGAGCAGGAGGAGGGGCCCAGGTATGGAGTTTGTGTCCTTTGTCCGGCCTAGGTCTTAACTGGAGGTATCAGCTGAGGTTATTGCCTCAAATGCTAAATATGCTGCCCCCCCAGCAGGAGAGATCAGCTGTGGGACACAGGGAAAGAGCCCACCTCCTGGCTTTTGTGTTCTCTGTTCCGTCCTGGGATCCCCTGCATCTCTGCAGCTGTGGATGTTGGTCGGGTTTCCATTGCCACAGATGCGGGCTGGGTCTCCACAGCCGTAGGTGCGGACCGCATTTCCACAGCCGATACTGACCACGTGTCCACTCCGCTCCCTTCCCTTTTCCCCACCTGCAAGTAATCCTTGCACGAGTCTCTTAGCTGTTCTGTGTGATGAGCAGAGAGTCCTTTGATGGGTTATAGATGTCCCGTTTCTGATAAGATCCGGAGGAGAACTCAAAAAGTGCGCCCTGCTGCCGCCATTCCTATGACATCACTCTTCTTTTTACTTTTTGATCATGGCTACTAGAAAAATTAAAATTACACATTTGACTTGCCTTACTGTGCTACTGGACTGTACTGATTTAGCCATATATGGCTCGAACACCTGCAATGACAGAGAATTCATTATGTCTGAATGCAAAATGCTACATCTTGGAATAGCTCTGACCCTCTTAAAAGGACAACTTCTCTGAGTATAATATAAGTCTCTCTAGATTTCAGATGGACTAACATTCTCATGACAAGTAGACTTAGAAATAGGTCTGGCTTTTTAGGTATACCGGCACAATAGGCAAATGCCATCGTATTGTTTCAAAATGTCCCATTAATGCTTCACCATCACAGTTCTTTAAGGGCTACTGAAACAGCTCCTTTCCAAAGGACAATATCTGACTCTAATCTGGTGTCATTTGACTTCTTCAACTCTTATACAGCCCAACACAGTGCCTGTAGGAGTTACAGTAAAGAATAAAAAATTATTTGTTGAATAAATGAGGACATAAGGAGTAGTAGATTGAATGAAAAGTCCACTATTGTATAAAAACAGAGGTATCATCTTATTCAAACACATTTTCAGGTGTCTGTGGCATCTGAAGTTAACTTAGTTTTCTTTTCTTGCAGAAAATGAAATTTCAGAAAACACTCTAGAAAGTTACAAGTCAAGGTCAAATAATGAAGAAACATCATCCCAAGAGAAAAATGACCAAAGTAAGTCAATGATGTGACCTGAGATTTGAAAACTGAGGTTCATTAATTTTTTGTTTTTAAGGGATAGGGTAAAAAATCAAAGTTTGATTTTTTTTTCTTCAAAATATGCTTTTTTAAAAAATTAAAGTTTATTGGGGTGACAATTGTTAGTAAAGTTACATAGATTTCAGGTGTACTATTCTGTATGACCTCATCTATAAATCTCATGGTGTGTTCACCACCCAGAGTCAGTTCCCCTTCCATCACCATATATTTGACCCCCTTACCCTCATCTCCCACCCCCTTCCCCCTTTACCCTCTGGTAACCACTAAACTATTGCCAGAGTCTATGAGTTTTTGTTTCTCATTTGTTTGTCTTGTTCTTTTGTTGTTTTTGGTTCATATACCACATATCAGTGAAATCATATAGTTCTCTGCTTCTTCTGTCTGACTTATTACGCTTAGCTTTATATTCTCAAGATCCATCCATGTTGTCACAAATGCTCCTATTTCATCTTTTCTTACCGCCAAATAGTATTTCATTGTGTATATATACCACAACTTCTTTATCTATTCATCTATCGAAGGACATTTTGGTAGTTTCCATGTCTTGGCCACCGTAAATAAAGCTGCAATGAACATTGGAGCACACGTGTCTTTATGGATAAATGTTTTCAGATTTTTAAAGCAGATACCCAGGAGAGGGATTGCTGGGTCATATGGCAATTCTATTCGTAATTTTCTGAGGAACCTCCACACTGCCTTCCATAACGGCTGCACCAGTCTGCATTCCCACCAACAGTGTATGAGGGTTCCTTTTTTTCCACAGCCTCTCCAACATTTGTTACTATTTGTCTTGTTGATGATAGCCATTCTAACTGGGGTGAGGTGATATCTCATTGTGGTTTATATTTGCATTTCTCTGATGATTAATGATGCTGAGCATTTTTTCATTTATCTATTTGCCATTTGTATGTCCTCTTTGGAGAAATGTCTCTTCAGGTTGTCTGCCCATTTTTCAATTGGGTTGTCTGTTTTTTTGTTGTTGAGTTGCATGAGTTCCTTGTATATTTTGGATATTAGCCCATTAGCGGAGGCACTGTTTGCAAAAATCTTTTCCCATTCATTTGATTGCCTCTTCATTTTGTCAATGGTTTCTTTTGCTGTGCAGAACCTTTTCAGTTTGATATAGTCCCATTCGTTTATTTTAGCTTTTACTTCCCTTGCCTTTTGAGTCAAATTCATAAAATATCTTAGAGTTTTCAGCATATAGGTCTTTCACATCTTTGGTTAAATTTATTCCTAGGTATTTTATTCTTTTTGCTGCAAATGCAAAAGGAATTGCTTTTTGTATTTCTTTTTTGAGATTTCATTGTTAGTATATAGGAATGCAATGGACTTTTGTACATTGATTTTGTAGCCAGCAACTTTACTGTATTCGTTGATTGTTTCTAATAGCTTTTTGGTGGAGTCTTTAGGGTTTTCTGTATATAGCAGCATGTCATCTGCAAAGACTGACAATTTAACTTCTTCCTTCCCAATTTGGATGCCTTTTATTTCTATCTAAGTTGGCTATTTCATTCTTCATTTTTCTATTGAGTTCTTAATCTCCAGAAATTCCATTTGGTTCTTTTTAAAAATTTTAATATCTTTCATAAAATGCTCATGTTGTTCTTTGATTGTGTTTCTTAGTTCATTAAACTGCCTTTCTGTGTTTTCTTGCATCTCGTTGAGTTTTTTCAGACTGCAATCTTGAATTCTCTGTCATTTAAGTCACATATTTCTGTATCTTTAAGTGCCTTTTCTGGAGACTTTTCACTTTCTTTCTGAGCTGTCTTGTTGCCTTCATGACAATTATTCATGACAATTAATAATTTATTATTTCGATTCCTAGACATCTACAGGAGTGGGTTCTGCAACAGGTTGATAGAAAGAGGTCTTTTGTTTTCCAGTATGTGTTGGTAGAATATTTTATTTTCTCTCCGACTGCAGCCTTTTTTTCTCTCTCACACTGGAGTGCTATGTTTTCTCTTCACTATTCCAGTTTCTCACGCAATGGGGGGATTCCCTGGGAGACGGGCTTCTCTTCTGTTAATAGTTCGCCTGGGTCACAGGGCGCAGTGTCCGTGTGGGTATGTGGAGAGCTTTTGAAGTTCCAAAGCTCTTCCTGCACCAGATTCAGAGCCCCTGTGTTTCAGCAGTTATGATTACTCATGCAGGGATCTGCCCAGATAGTTGGGGACAGGGGTAGAGTGGACTGTGAGAGGTGGCCTAGAGCAATGGCGGTGACCACCACCACAGCCAGTCTTCCTTCCACAGTCCCCTCCCCTTTGTCGGGACTAGTTGGGCTGTGAATCTGTGTCTGTGGACCACAGTTCTCAGAACTGCAAATATTCTGTTCTTTTGGTCTGACACTGCTACTGTTCTGCTTCTAGCACTAGGCAGGTGGGGTAGAGCGAGCTCTGGGGTGGTAGGGAGGGGGCGGCTAGTCTCAGTGCCTAAGGCTTCCATTCTCTGTTTGGCAGTGAGGGCTTAAACCACCGTTTTCAGCTTTCTTCCCTCAGTCTTGCTCCGAGGTCTCTGCCGTGAGCATTGGGTTGAGCCGTATTATATGCTGTCCCATCAGCCCTGTGGGCCATAAGCAGAGCCCTAGCAGTCTGAGTTCTTCCCTCTCCTGCAGCTGCGGTAGTTCCAGGATGAAGCAATCTCCGAGCACTGAGCTAGGTCTGCGTCCTGAGCCCGGGCGGCTCTGTCTCTGTACTTCTCCCTTCCCTCCTCCCCTGCTCGCACAATTTGCCCACCTTTAGGTGAATTCAGTAGTGAGCCTCTTCGTCTTGCCTGTCTGCTGTGCAGGGCGTCCTTTTTGGAGTTATAGTTGTTTGATTTGTTATAAATTCCAGGGGAGATTTCCAGATGCTCACCTTACACTGCCATTTTGATGACTTCCAAAGTTTGATTTTTTTATTAGTTCCAGGTGCACAAGACAAAGTGATACTTAGACATTTATCATTTATATCCCTCACACTGTGTGAACCCCCCTCCCCCATCCACTATCCCTCTGTTTACATTTCCACTGTCTCTATTCCTAATGCTGTACTCCACTTCCTGTAAGCATATATATATTCACTAGTGAGCCTCTACTACTTGTATATATATATGCACAAACTTGTAGTAGACATTCATTATTGTTCAGCTTCAGCTTCAGGTGCACAATGCAGTGATCAGGCATCTACATCATACCTGAGGTGGTCTCCCTAATGAGACAAGTGTCCATTGGATACCCTACAAAATCTTTACATTATTGATTACATTCCCCAAATTAATTTTCAAAACGCTGTGGCCATCTTGTGGTTACCAACTATTTTCTAAACGCCTCACCTTCCCCTTATCCCCACCTCCCCGCCCATCTAGCAACCCTCAGTTTTTCCTCTATGTCTCCAAAACTGTTTCTAATTAGTTCATTCCCTTATTCTTTTCTTTAGATTCCACATATAAGTGAGACCATATGCTATTTGTCTTTCTCTGTCTGATTTATTTAACATAATGTGCTTTGGGTCCACCCATGTTGTTGCAAATGGTAAGATTTCTTTCTTCTTTATGGCTGCGTAATACTCCATTGTATAAATGTACCACAGTTTCTTAATCCAGTCATCTACCAATGGGCATTTCAGTTGTTTCCATGTCTTGGCTATTGTGTATAGTGCTGCAATAAACATAGGCAAAGTTTGATTTTTAATACTAGAAAGTCAAACACCAAATCATCTTGTAGAACTTAAGGAACTGCATCTTTAAAAATGAAAAGTAAGAGTCATCAAATCTGGTGCAGGAAGAGCTTTGGAACTTCAAAAGCTCTCCACATCCCCACAAAGATGTGGTGCCCTATGAACCAGGCAAACTGTTAACAGAGGAGAAGCCCGCCTTCCAGGGAATCCCCCCATTGTGTGAGAAGCTGGAATAGTGTAGACAAAACATAACTCTACAGTGTGAGACAGAAAGAAAGGCTGCAGTCGGAGAGAAAATAAAACATTCTACCAACACGTACTGGAAAACAAAAAGACCTCTTCCTATCAACCTGTTGCAGAACCCACTCCTGTAGATGTCTAGGAAGATAAATAATAAATCATTAATTGTCATGAATAACGACAGCAACACGACAGCTCAGAAAGAAAGGGAAAAGTCTCCAGAAAATGAACTTAAAGATATGGAAATATGTGACTTAAATGACAGAGAATTCAAGATTGCAGTTCTGAAAAAACTCAACGAGATGCAAGAAAACACAGAAAGGCAGTTTAATGAACTCAGAAACACAATCAAAGAACAACATCAATGTTTTACGAAAGAGATTGAAATTTTAAAAAAGAACCAAATAGAATTTCTGGACATTAAGAACTCAATAGAAAAATAAAGAATGAAATAGCCAGCTTGGGAAGTAGAGTGGACCATTTGGAGGAAAGGATCAGTGACATCGAAGATAGGAACCTGGAAATGAAAAGGATGGAAGAAGAAAGAGAATTGAGACTTAAAAGAAATGAAAGAACTCTACAAGAACTTTCTGACTGCATCGGAAAGAGCAATATAAGAACAATGGGCATGCCAGAAGGAGAAGAGAGAGACAAGGGAACAGAGAGTATATTCAAACAAATAGTCGATGAGAATTTCCCTAACTTGTAGAAAGAACTGGATCCTCGAATCCAAGAAGCAAATAGAACACCTAATTACCTCAAGCCCAACAGGCCTTCTCCAATGCACATTGTATTGAAGCTGTCAAAAATCAATGACAAAGAAAGAATCCTCAAGGCAGCCAGGGAAAAGAAGCAGGTAACCTACAAAGGCAAGCCCATTAGATCATCATCAGATTTCTCAACAGAAACTCTACAAGCCAGGAGGGAGTGGAACCAAATATTCAAACTATTGAAAGAGAGAAATTATGAGCCAAGAATAATATATACAGCAAAGATATCCTTTAGATATGAAGGAGGAATAAAGACCGTTCCAGACATACAGAAGCTGAGGGAATTTTCTAATACATGACCTGCACTACAGGAAATACTAAAGGAGGCTATTCGACCACCATCAACAGGGACAATTTGTGGCAACCAAAACATAAAATGGGGGAGAGTAAAGTAAAGGCTTGAACTGGAATATTGGAATGGAGAAAGTAAGCATGCTGAAGAAAATGGAATACTACAAATATAAAATTCTCTTTTACATAAACTTAAGAGTAACCACTCAAAAAAAGTCCAGAACTGAAATATATACTGTAATAAAAGAAGAAACAGAGGGAATCATCATAGAATACATCACATGGAAATAATAGACAACAAGAAAAAGGCTAAGAAACAATAGAGACACAGTCTTACCAGAAAACTACAGGTAGAATGATAGGAAATCATCACATATCAGTAATCACCCTCAATGTAAATGGACTGAACTCACCAATAAAAAACCACACAGTAGCAGATTGGATCAAAAAACTAAGCCTAACCATATGCAGCCTCCAAGAGACACATCTCAGCTACAAGGACAAGCATAGACTCAAAGTGAAAGGGTGGAAATTGATACTCCAAGCAAATGGTACCCAGAGAAAATCAGGTGTAGCCATAGTGATATCAGATGAAACAGACTTCAGGGTGAAAAGATAACAAGAGACAAAGATGGACATTTCATAATGGTGAAGGGGATTATACAACAAGAAGACATAACAGTCATCAATATTTATGTCCCCAACAGGGAGCACCAAAATACACCAAGCAACTACTAACAGAACTAAAGGGAGAAATTGACCAAAACACAATTCTACTAGGGGACCTAAATACATCATTGACAGCTATGGATAGATCATCCAAACAGAAAATAAATAACGAAATAGCAGCCCTAAATGACACATTAGATGAAATGGACATAATTGACATTTATAGAGCACTTCATCCTAAAACATCAGACTATACATTCTTTTCTAGTGTACACGGAACATTCTCAAGGATAGACCATATATTGGGACATAAAATCAGCCTCAGCAAATTTAAGAAGGTTGAAATCATACCAAGCATATTCTCTGATCACTAGGCTTTGAAATTGGATATCAACTGCAAAAAGAAAGCGGGAAAAAACACATATACATGGAGATTAAACAACATACTTTTAAAGAATGACCTGGTCAAAGAAGGAATTAGAGGAGAGATCAAAAGATACAAAGAAACAAATGACAATGAAAATACATCCTACCAAAATTTTTGGGATTCAGCGAAAGCAGTTTTAAGAGGGAAATTTATCTCATTACAGACCTATCTCAAGAAACAAGAAAAATCCCAAATAAATAACCTCACGTTACACCTTAAAGAACTAGAAAAAGAAGAACAAATGAAACCCAAGGTCAGCAGAAGAAAAGAAATAATAAAAATCAGACCAGAACTAAATGAAATAGAGATCAAAAGGACAATAGAAAAAGTTAATGTGACAAAGAGCTTGTTCTTTGAAAAGATTAACAAAATTGACAAATCCTTGGCTAGTCTCACTAAGATAAAAAGAGAGAAGACACCAATTAACAAAATCAGAAACGAAAAAGGAGAAGTTATCACGGACACCACAGAAATACAAAGGATCATCCAAGAATATTATGAAGGACTATATGCCACCAAATTCAACAACCTAGAAGAAATGGACAAGTTCTTAGAAACATATAGCCTTCCTAGGCTGAACCATGAAGAACTGGAAAATCTAAACAGTCCGATCACAGGTAATGAAATTGAATCAGTCATCCAAAACCTTCCCAAAAGCAAAAGTCCGGGACCAGATGGCTTCACTAGTGAATTCTACCAAACTTTCAAAGAGGATCTAATACCAATCCTGCTCAAATTCTTCCAAAAAATTGAAGAAGAAACAGTACTCCCTAACTCATTTTATGAGGCCAACATTACCCTGATACCAAAACCTGGTAAGGACAACACAAAAAAAGAGAACTGCAGACCAATACCTCTGATGAATACAGATGCAAAAATCCTAAGCAAAATTCTAGCAAATCGAATACAACAATGCATTCAAAAGATTATTCATCACGACCGAGTGGGGTTCTTCCCTGGGGCACAAGGATGGTTCAACATCCGTAAATCCATCAATGTGATACATCACATAAACAAAATAAAGGACAAAAATATTATGATTATATCGATTGATGCAGAAAAAGCATTTGAAAAGATACAATATCCATTTACGATTAAAACACTTAATAAAATAGGTATAGAAGGAAAATAACTTAGCACAATAAAGGCCACATATGACAAGCCCTCAGCTAATCTCATAATTAATGGTGAAAAACTGAAGCCTTTTGCTCTGCGTTCAGGAACACGACAGGGCTGTCCCCATCACCTCTGCTTTTCAACATAGTGTTGGAAGTCCTTGCCAGAACAATCAGGCATGAGAAAGAAATAAAAAGCATCCAAATTGGGAATGAAGAAGTTAAATTGTCACTCTTTGCAGATGACATGATGCTATATATTGAAAACCCCTAAAGACTCCACCAGAAAGCTATTAGAAACAATCAACGAATACAGTAAAGTTGCTGGCTACAAAATCAACGTACAAAAGTCCATTGCCTTCCTATATACTAACAATGAAATCTCAGAAAAAGAAATACGAAAAACAATTCCTTTTGCAATTGCAGCAAAAAGAATAAAATACCTAGGAATAAACTTAACCAAGGATGTGAGAGACCTATATGCTGAAAACTACAGGACATTTTTAAAAGAAATTGAAGAAGACACAAAGAAATGGAAAGACATTCCGTGCTCATGGATTGGAAGAATCAACATAGTTAAAATGGCCATATTACCCAAAGCAATATACAGATTTAATGCAATCCCCATCGAAATCCCAATGGCATTTTTTAAAGAAATAGAACAAAAAATCATCAGATTTGTTTGGAATACAAAAGACCCCGAATAGCCAAAGCAATCTTAAGAAAAATGAACAATACTGGAGGTATCACACTCCCTGACTTTGGCTTGTACTACAGGGCTACAATAATCAAAACAGCATGGTATTGGCAGAAAAACAGACACGTGGACCAATGGAATCGAATTGAAAACTCAGAAATAAAACCACATAAATATGGACAGATAATTTTTGACAAAGAAGCAAAACCATACAATAGAGAAAAAAACAGCCTCTTCAGTAAATGGTGCTGGGAGAATTAGAAAGCCACGTGCAAAAGACTGAAACTGGACTGCTATTTGTCACCATGTACCAAAATTAATTCAAAATGGATCAAAGACTTAAGCATAAGACCTGACACAATAAACTGCATAGAAGAAAACATAGGTACTAAACTTATGGACCTTGGGTTCAAAGAGCATTTTATGAATTTGACTCCAAAGGCACGGGAAGTAAAAGCTAAAATGAATGAATAGGACTATATCAAACTGAAAAGCTTCTGCACATCAAAAGAAACCATCGACAAAATAAAGAGGCAACCAACTGAATGGGAGATTTTTGCAAACAGTGCCTCCGATAAGGGACTAATATCCAAAATATACAAGGAACTCATGCAACTCAACAACAAAAAGCAAACAACCCAATTGAAAAATGGGCAGAGGACCTGAAGAGACATTTCTCCAAAGAGGACATACAAATGGCAAATAGACATATGAAAAAATGCTCAACATCACTAATCATCAGAGAAATGCAAATCAAAACCACAATGAGATATCACCTCACCCCAGTCAGAATGGCTATCATCAACAAGACAAATAGTAACAAGTGTTGGAGAGGCTGTGGAGAAAAAGGAACCCTCATACACTGTTGGTGGAAATGCAGACTGGTGCAGCCACTATGGAAGGCAGTGTGGAGGTTCCTCAAAAAATTACGAATAGAATTACCGTCTGACCCAGCAATCCCTCTCCTGGGTATCTACCCAAAAAATCTGAAAACATTTATCCATAAAGACATGTGTGCTCCAATGTTCATTGCAGCTTTATTTACGGTGGCCAAGACATGGAAACAACCAAAATGTCCTTCGATAGATGAATGGATAAAGAAGTTGTGGTATAGATACACAATGGAATACTATTCGGCGGTAAGAAAAGATGAAATAGGACCATTTGTGACAACATGGTTGGATCTTGAGAATATAATGCTAAGTGAAATAATTCAGACAGAAAAAGCAGAGAACCATATGATTTCACTGATATGTGGTGTATGAACCAAAAACAACAAAAGAACAAGACAAACAAATGAGAAACAAAAACTCATAGACACAGACAATAGCTTAGTGGTTACCAGAAGGTAAGGGGGGAGGGGGGTGGGAGATGAGGGTAAAGGGGATCAAATACATGGTGATGGAATGAGAACTGACTCTGGGTGGTGAACACATAATGCGATTTATAGATGATGTAATACAGAATAGTACAACTGAATTCTATGTAACTTTGCGAACAGTTTTCACCCCAATAAACTTTAATTAAAAATAAATAAATAAATAAATAAATAAATCTGCATAATTAAAAAAATGAAAAGTAGCAGTTAAATCCATCTAACTGAAGGTATACCCCTCTGGCAAGCCATGTCTGAGTCCTCACTGACACACACAGGCCCAGCTCTGGATTATATGTCCCTCCTGTACTCTAGAGTATCCTATATACATCTCTGCCAACGAGAAACTTCCACGCCACACTGTCATTTTTGGTGTGTTGATTTAGCTACCACAGTGCTCGTTCAGGTGGTGAATAATTGGATTTACTTTATATGTATCCCCAGATCCTAGCACAGACTTGGCACAAATGGAATGTTTGATAAATATGTATTTAATAAATGAATACAAGGCTTAACTAATTCAAGCAGAAATAGTTCAGATTTTTTGGATGACTTCATTGCAATTCCTCAATCCAAACATGTAAAGAAAATGAAAAGAATCTGAAAGCAATGGAATGGGGGGGAGAGAGAGAGAGAGAATTCCTGACAACGATCCAGTAGACAGAAGCTAGAACTATAGTAAAGCAAGAATCTTATACCTTCTAACCATTTGTTTCCTCCATGCAAATATTCTACCAGGCAGGAGGTTGCAAGAAATGCAGTGAGCTTTGCCACTAGTTTCTATTGGTTTTATTGAGGTTTTTGTAGGAAGCATGCCTTTTACAGCATCTCTGCCTTTTTTGTTTGCTTGTTTTGACCTAGTAGCGTGTGAAATGGGAAGGGAGAATAGCTGTACCAGCGGGGAGTGTGGCACGAGGGAGCGGACTGTGGAGAACTGGGGTTTGGAGGGGAAATTGTGTATCAGCTACATATAGTCTGTTGTATTGCAACCCGTGTTTCTATAACATCCATCACATCACGCTTGCCTGGCATATAGGAGAATGATGTCAATATAATGTGTAAGTTGTGTTGCTTCCTATGCCAATTTTCCTAGGCAAGGGTAACTAAAACAGTAGAATTACAGCCTTTAGCAGGAAAAGAAAAGCTCTCTCAGCTCAGCTACTGAACAAGCAGAAACTCTTGCAGTTCAAGTTTAAGAAAGTTTAAAGCCCTCGAGGACCTGCATTCAGGACTCCCTACCAGGACCCAGAAAGGTCCCCAGGGACTTGCCACATCTCGTGGAGGTTCACTTTCTCCAGGGCTCTTATACCCACTTCCATCCTCCTTTCCTTACTGCCCTCAAATCCAGCTTTTCAACTATATCAGTTGTGCTCAGTTAAAAGATACCTTCTGGAGGGTAAGGGGGGCGGGGGGTGGGGGGTGGGAGATGAGGGTAAGGGGGATCGAATATATGGTGATGGAAGGAGAACCGACTCTGGGTGATGAACACACAATGGGATTTATAGATGATGTAATACAGAATTGTACACTTTAAATCTATGTAATTTTACTAACAATTGTCACCCCAATAAATTTAATTAAAAAAAAAAAAAGATACCTTCTGGAGCTGCTCAAGTCTCTGTGTACCAAGTTGCAGAGGCTTTGAAAGTTCTGCCCCAACATTATTTTCCTCATAAGCCCTGTTACTTATAGTACGAAATTTTGCTGAAGGCAATGTGTTTTTTTCCTACCAACACATATGCTATTTTTATAGCAGAAATGTCTATCTAGTTTACGTCAGGTTTATGAGTATATTGTTTATGTAACAAGACTTTCTAAAAATTAGACTATAAAAAGACATTCAGATTATTTATCAGCGTCAGTGAATTTCATATTTGATTTTTAAAGACATTAACATATGGACCTAAAAATACCATATGCAATCAGTGTTTCAAATAAAGGGGTGCAATGCTGTTCAAAATAAATTTTCATCTATGACATTTTTTTCCAGCTTCCCATTCTAAGAGCTGCATGAACTACATCACACAGTTGTACTCAGAAGCAAAAACAAAGAAGAAGAAAAATGCACAACATTTAAAGTTAAAAGGAGAACATGCTCATATGCCAGAGAGCATTGTGTAGTGCTCCCTGCAATAGAAAATATGATTTCAAGGCAACCATATTGTTACCTAAGTGGACAACTTATGGGAAGGAGCATTATTACTGTGACAGGAAAAACGGACTTTGAGTGCAATGCAAGGTGGCATCCTCCCATGGTAACCTGCCCCGGATTCAGAGCAGCAAAATGAAGACCAAACCATGGACTTAAGCCTTCGTATTTTAAAAAACAAGTAAATAACCTGTTATGCCTGACACTACTTCAGAGCAGGAAGATTCTACTAAGCCTTGGGATCAGGGTCAATGTGACCAACTAGCATCTTACTGTGAAGGGAACAGGAATTTTTAGATGGAACTAGTGGAACTAAACTAATTTTATTTAATCTTTCCTTTTGGTCTCCAAATAAAGAGCTTTGGGATGAAAAGGACATAAAAAAGTTCTCTAGTCCGAGACGCTTACTTTCAAGACAACTTTAAAATGTGACCAGCAGGTAAAGTGTCAGGGGAGCGTGGCACATAAACAATGAATGAGTCAGACGAGCATGACCACCCTGAAACAAGTATGAGTTCAAGGTCGGCCCGAAGATTCGATTTTCTTGCTAAATCACAAAAGCTGACCTGGTGACAAAGTTGTGTTTTGTTTTTTTAATGACACTTCATTACAGAAACATGTACAAAATAAAAAATGAGTTTAACTTACTGATTATTGATGTAATGGATGCTTTTTAAAATATTACTTAACAAGGACCTGAATATGCATATATTTGTTTTTCTAGTGGTTGCGTTCCAAGTTCTATTTCCTACTTTCACTTTCACATCTGAAAGTGGCATGTGACATGTCTTTTTCCCCCATCAGTTTATTTAAGGTAGAGCAAACTCTGACATTTATTTATGACATTTCTCATTGTTTGGACCTGAATAAACTAAGTCTAAAATAATAACCCCCCAGCTTAGCACACACACTCATGTTACGAGTTTGTACTTTGTTACAGGGGTCAGATACAGCTGTGCTGATTTTTTTTCTTTTGGTAATTTACTTTTTTAAAAATCACAAAATTACTGAAAGGTGTACAGAGAGCAAAACATTTTTCCATCTGAACCATTTGAGAGTAACTTGATATGTCGCCCCAAATATGTGAGTGTGTATTTCCTACAAACAAAACATTCTCCTCTATAACCACAATACAACCACCAAAATCGGGAAATTAACATTGATGTATTTCTACTGACAGTCCTGACTCCATTCAAGTTTCTCCAATTGTCCCAGAAGATTGAGTTCAGAATCATGTTTCATTTTATTAATAGTCTCATAGGTTTTGGACAGTTCCTCAATCTTTCCTCCACTTTCATGACCTGGGCATTTTTTAAGATTACCGACATTATTTTGTAGATTGTCCCTCAGTCTGGCTTTGTCTGATGTTTCCTTGTGATTAAATTCAAGTTATGCAATTTTGACAGGACTATTGCAGAGGTGATGTTTTAATCACATTGCATTTTATTTATTTCATTATTGATGATGTTTATTCTGATCACTTGATTAAGATGGTGTCTGACTTCTCCACATAAAGTTACTCTTGTCTTCTTTCTAAGATAATATTTTGTGGGGAGATGCTATTTGTTTCTCATCATACTTTCACGTTATTCATTTATTTACTTATGTCTATATGGACTCATGGTTTCTTCTGTTATTCAATGTTATTATCAAATTAATCTGTTGTTAATTTGATGATCAAATTATGGAAACAGGCTTGTGTCCTTCTTGTCCTCAATCTTTGAGCACTTTTTTGCTTTCTGGTACAAGATATTGCAGGCTTATCTTGAGTTTTTCCTGCCTCAGCCCTGTAATCAGCGATTTCTCCAAGGATCCCTGGTTCCATTTACTGGAAAATGGTATTTAAAATCTAATACCCAAAGGCTAGGTGTACTCATTGCTTTTGGGATATCACATGTTTTGGAGTTACATGTTATGATTAGCCTGCCTGGGGTTGTTGGTGGCTTAGCACATATTTCCTGGGGCTGCAGCTCCTTCCTACCTCCATCAGGAGGGCTGGTCTCCTTCACAAGTAGGTGGCATGAGTGATGCCAGAGGGAGCGTCCACCGAGCTGAGTTGGACCCTGTTAGACCCGACCAGGATGCGTGCCGTCAGAGTGAGGGTGTGTAACCTCTTCCTGTGTGGACATAGGACGTGGTGGGAGGATGTCTGAGTGACTTGGAGCAGTTCTGGCAGCAAATATATGTTTGAATAGCTACATCATATGACTCCTACTTCCTACCAGCTCTCAGTTCTCTGTCTGAGAATGACTGCTTATGCAAAGGCCTTTCCTCGGAGTTTTTCCTACCTAAGTGTCCCTCCCTCCATTATGTAATATATTGATTAACCAAATGAGAAATGCAGGCACATGAAGGCCCCAGCCTGGAGGTGGTCACATCATTCCGTCACAGCTCTGGAGTCTTGCTCTGGGAATTCGTATGTGGGGTTCATGGCTGGAAACTAGTCATTTCCACGCAGGATGCAGGGAGAAGCCCGAGACCTGTTGATCTACTACTGGGCCATTCCTTCAGACACAAAAAGAGGCCACCTGGGCCAGGGGAGACCGCTGTGTTAAATAAATGCACCAGTTCATCCCAAATCACAACCTTGACCCTGGGCAGAAAGAGAACTCCATTATGGGAAGGTCACTGAAGATACAGCTGAAGCACAGACTTAATTTCAGGGTAAGTCAGCTCAGTAGATAGAGCTAGGGAATATATTTATACATGTATGTATATATGTGTCTATGTGTGTGTGTATATTTAACTCCATCTATTGTAAATCGTGATTTTATTCTAGTTTTCTTCCTTTCTGTATTTGTAACTACCTTTTCTGAGAAACCTGGCTTTCATTAACATATTTATTTATTTATTTATTTGCTCGATGCCTGTATATAAGCAACCTCAGATCTCTGCTACCATCCCACTCTCCTTGAGATTGTCCTCCACTTGCTGCTTAACTTCTGACTCCCCATGCTGTGTTACCATCCCATCATGTGGAGGCTCTCCTCACCAAACTTAGACTCTGACACCCCACACCGGTCGCCCCACTGTGTAGAAACCCAGTCCGCACACTTAAACACACACTGCTGCATGGTAACTCTGTGCCCAGCTCAGAATCAGATGCTGTTTGCTGGGCAGCCTCCTAGGAACACTGACCCCTGACGGGGTTGACACTCAGATTCCCTCTCCAGGCCTCCACAGCTTCCCTACCAGCACCACCGTGGACGCCTACTTTGCTGTACTCCACCTAATGACTTCAGGACTGAACTGTTTGGGGATAGAAGGGAAGTGAGTTAGGAGAAGGGAAATGAGCCAGGTGTGTTGATTTCTAAGAGAGTTTTAATGTGTAAAGACATCAAAGTGAGGCATGTCATTTATAGTTTTGCAGCAACTAAGACAGAAATTATTCACCAAGCTATTCATAGTCTAAAACAACGCAGAAGGAAGAACAGTTTTACTTCATAGATGATGCTTGTCAGATGATGCTTGTATGGTGCTCCTCTGAGTCTATGTATGTGCGTTCAGCTTCCCAAAGGGTGTTCACTGGGACTGCCTCCATTGCTCCAGAGCCTGTTAATCAAGAGGCCAAACTAATGCACCAACATTGCAGTACCACGCACAGCAGAGATAAGAAACTCAGCCAATTGTCAGAATCAACTGGGAGGATTTCATATACGAGGGATTCCCAGGCTTAGCATCAAAGCTTGGTCTCAGCAGACCTAAAGGTGGAGCTTTGGTAGCTGCATTTTTTTAAAGCTCCCTGAATAGTCCCAGTAGGTTGGGGCGCCCTGTACAGCACAAAGCATTTTTTTTTTTCAAATCACAGCTGAAGTAGAAATGTTATCATTAAAGCTAAATTAGAAATAATATTTAGAAACACTGGAGACAGTAGGACCTTATGAGTCATCTAGTCCTATCTGGTATAGAACTGTACCCCCATTACACAGGCCAAACACGTTCTATGGATAAAGAACACCCAAATTGCTCAGTGTCTAGCCCGTGGTAGTTTCTCAATTTATATTTAGTAAGTAGTAGAGGGAAGACAGGAGAACAAAACAAAGCAACATTTGTAAAGGATCTACTGTGAAGCAGACACTTTTTATGGGTAATCTAATTTAATCATCATGTCAATCTAGCAAAGTAGGTATTATAATGTACATTCAGCACATAAAAGATGCTTTAAACTATACAAAATGGCTTAGGAGACTACCAAAATTATTTAACCAGTTAAGGGGAGAACCCAGATGCTGATCTGGTTCTTTCTGGCTTCAGTGCTGTGCTCCCTCAATTGCTATATTTGGATGACTGCCAGGGGAGTCATCAATTGCCCCTCCACGCTCTCCACTCTTTTCTACCTGCTGGGTGTCCAGGGGCACTGGCACTTTGGGCTACATCAGTAGGGCTCCCTTGCCTTCTCTCTGGTTTCCAGCTGGGAAATGTGCAGTACCAGCTGGTGAGAAGAAAATGTGTGTGCAAGTTTGCTAGGGACTGACTGTGTCCCCTGACTGGAGGTCACAGCTCCTGTCAGGTAGCAGGCAGTTCTCTCTTTCTCTGGTTCTGGAATCTATATGTTTCCTTTACTTCATCAAGCTATATGGATCCAGCACTGTCTTTTGTGGTTCCCACGAAGATTTGTAACTAGTTCACTTATTAAATCTCAAATTGCCTAATGTGAGTATATCACCTGTTTCTTGCAGAGACCCTAACCAATACAATAGCTATATTTATAGATTTCTTGCATCTCAACAAATGTGAATCAAGTTTTATAGATAATCATGAAATATTATGATAAGAAAAGATCTTAGAGTTCACCTCAAGAATTTCCTAGAATATATTTTGAGGAACACTGGTGGACTAGAAATGTTAACAAGTATTCTGTGGGGAAAAACAAAAAGTTTTCAGAGGTCAAATTTGAAAAATGTGGAACACTCTATCTCCCTCATAGAGGTGATGCACATTACCATAGGAAACGCTCTCGAAGCCTTCTCATTAAGGAATCTGTGTGGCTTTATTTAATCCAGCAAAGCTCAAACTTAACCATCTAGAGCAATTCACAATTGTTGTCCACCCATGACCATTTGTCAATGTCTTCCTCCTTTCTAGTGGACCTGTGTTTTGTTCTAGTATGTGCCTTCTCCATCCCCAGCAGTCCTGTACTTCCTGGGAGATGGGCCTCATCCCTACCTAAAAGGAGAAATCATGATTTGTTTGAACCGGTCATGGTCCCATTCCCCTTGGTGGTGGTTAGTTTGGACTTGGGCACACAAAACATTGCTGGCCATTGAGACAAGAGTGGAAGTTTCTAGCAGATATCTTGAAAATATATTTCTTAATGATAAAAAAGAGTCACTTAGATAGAAAGCAGCCTGCTTCATGCATGCCTTTGTCATAACAGCCAGTGATGTCTGGAACTGCCACCGCCATTCCCCCCCACACCTCCCACACCATCAAGGAATCTGAGCTAACATGGTGAGGGTGCCATAGAAAAGAGAGAGTTACACAGACGCCTTGATAGTTTCAGTAAGCTGCTGAATATTTCAGAACTTCTTATAAAGTGACATAAAGAGCCCACACTGATATTTAAGCCAGGTGAACTGGATTTTAAATTACTTTCAGCTCCTAAACTATAGAATAGTTGTTTAAAGGAAAATTAGTGTTCTAAAGAACACAATTTGGAAAACAATAATCTAGAGCAATTCTTTTGTATTGTAGATGAGGGAACTGAGGCTCAGAGAGGTTTCAGCAGACATCAAAGACCACACAACTAATTGTTAAGACAGTTGAGAGTAGAACCTCGGTCTCCTGGCTCCTAAGGAGACCAAAGCAGGATCCTGCCTCTTTCCTTCCTGTTTCCTAACTTAAATCCTCAAGAGAACATTTCATGCTCACTTATTCTTGATCATTGGAGGACAGATCTAAAGAACAACTGAGAAATCTCTATTTAATGATCCTTCTTAATCTTCCCTTTTGAGGACTAAGTCAAAAGAATGCTTACATTACTTTCTCTCGAGTTACTCAAAAAAAAAAAAAAATCACCCAAAACAAAATTTTCTGGCTCCGAGCATCAGCTGTACTATCTCTCATTAGGTGAACATAACAGTGTGCAAAATTATACCACCTAACAGACTGCGCACACATCAAGTAGTGAGGCTCCCTGCAGATGGAGAAAATGGTTTGAACTGCTGATCATTCATGAATCCACTAGTTTAATTGAACAACATAATCTCATTACTTGCCCTGGTTGAAGTCATGGTAATTTGCTATATTTATAATGGGGTTTTGATCTAGATGAAATGTAGCTGTATTTTTACAATGTTACACCTCTAAGAGAGAAGCCTTTTTCCTTCCTGTAATGCATTCACAAGCAAATTTGTCATCACTAATCATTACTCTAGACCTGTGGAAATATGTTAATTTTTTCCTACCTTTTCTGTTGTATATCTCATTTTCAGATGGAAGCAAACCAAAATTAAGGCAGCAAAAACTTCTTATATTCTCCTCAAATGCCTCACAGTTTAATTTTTTTTAAAAAAAAAGATATCTTGTCTAATTGTAGAGAAGCCTAATTTTGTGGGAGTACCTTGTATTGACACTTAAAAAGAGAAAATAATTCTGCTAGGTCTTGTACAGTCACATGAAACAATGGGTCACAATTTTTAATTACGACAGGACACCTCTTTTGAATGAAGTCCTGATTTGTGAAATAAAACTTGTGTCCCATTAGAAAAATACTAAATTCTATGATTTCCAATGTGGTTTAAGGGAGACTAAGCCTCAGTAATCCAGACCAAATTTTCTAATCGAATTACCCGCTTTAGTGGAAACAATCATAAAACAAATAAATAAATGTGACTCTTTAAAATGGGGGGGAGGGGTTTCTCTCTCTCTCTCCTCCCCCTCTTCCAATTCCTTATTCCTAAATTGTGGTTAGTTGGTTTGGGTCATTGAATAACTTCTTGTACCTTCAGCTTCCTCATCTGCAAAATGGGGATAACAGTCTTCACAGGATTTGTGTGAGGATTTAATGAGATATAAGACAATACAGATAAACTGTCCAGCCCAGTATTAGATATGTAATAAGTATAAAACAAATGCTAGTGTTTTTCTTTTCCACCTTAAATTTATTGTTTTCTCCATATACTAGTTTTAGACAGTGGCATGGAGACCACTGAGTCCGGATTATTTACTAAGAACACCCTGATAAATGGACCTGATAAGTGAATATGCATAATTTGAACTATAAAGCTAATAGGGACTGCACAAAGGGACTGCTATTGAAGAAAGACTCACAGAGGGACTCAGTGGGAAGGACTCAGTGGAACTGAAGACTTTTTTTTTTAATTCTTTTTTATATAAATTTTATTGGGGAATAGTGTGTTTCTCCACAGCTCATCAGCTCCAAGTCGTTGTCCTTCAATCTAGTTGTGGAGGGCACCTCTCAGTTCCAAGTCCAGTCACCGTTTTCAATTTTTAGTTGCAGGGGGCACAGCCCACCGTCTCATGTGGGAATCGAACCGGCAACCCTGTTGTTCAGAGCTTGCACTCTAACCAACTGAGCCATCCACCTGCCCCCAAAACACTTTTAATGAATTTGATCACCTCATCTTATAAAACAAATCAGTAACAATTATAAGAATATGTTTTAATATAGATGCTTGTGGGGACAGAGCCCCAGAAAGCAGTTTCCAGGCTCTCGGCCTCACATAGAAAGCTGCTGGCTCAGGTAGTAAATGGCCATCAACTGTGATTGGATGGCCATCAGCTGTGGCTAGTTGGCCGTCAGCTGTAACCAGTGAGTCATTGGCCACTAATATAACTGCTGTGGCTACGCTAGCAAAAAATGGGGGCTAGCAAGAAGATGGCGGCTGAGCCTGCAAGCGGAGCAATAAGGGTTGAGAATTGTGTTGCTCCTGGTTCCTGTGTCTCCAACCCAGCCGCCAGCGAGAGAATAGTGATATGACTCCCCTACCTATGGCTCCGTGGGTGTTCCTTTTTGGCTTCACCATATCCTGCGTTCTTATGTGGGGAGCGGGACCAGAGACCCCGCAGGCCGCCCCGCATGACAATGCTATAAAATAAAAATTTTGCATTGGTATCTCAAATTTACTTAAGATCTATACTATTACAGTTTATTATGACAGACATTATAAATAATACAAATGAACAGCCAGATGAAGAAGTCATAGGGAAAGGTCTAGACGAGTCCAGAGAACAGAAGCTTCAGGCCCCATGGAGTTGGGTTGCACTACCCTTCTGAAACATGGATGAGTTCACCAATCTGGAAACTTCCAAGAACCTCATCATTTAGAGGATTTTATAGAGGTTCCATTACATAAATCGTTGGCCTTTGGTGATTAACTCATTTTCCAGCCCCTCTCCCCTCTCCTGGGAGTGGGATGTGGGGCTGAAACTTCTAACACCCTAATCACAAGGTTGATACCTCTGGCAACCAGCCCCCATCCTGAAGCTAGCTAAGGGCTCAGTAAGAGTCACCTAATTAGCATAAACTCAGTCATAGCGTTGAAAGGCACTTACTATGAATAACAAAAGATGCTCCTCTCACTCGTCTCACTCAGGACACTGCATGGGATTTAGAAGCTATTGTGTCAGGAACCATGGACAAAGACCAAATATAATAAAAGATGCTCCTGTCACTCTTATCACTTAGGAAATTATAAGGGTTTTAGGAGTCCTGTGCCAAGTACAAGGATGAAGACTAAATATACATATTCTTGTTATGTCACAATATCACAGCTATTCATTGCAGCACCAGCTGTAACAACTCAAGTATCTATCAATAGGAGACTAGTTAGGTACACAGTGGAGTCTTATACAACTATGAAAAGGAATGGCAAAGAAATTTCATTATATATTTCTATAGAGTGATCTCCAAGAGATATTATTGAATAAAATAAAAGCAAGGTACAGGAGATAGTATACAGACTCCTTTAATCTGAGAAAGGGCAGTGGGTTATAAATACCTATATACATATTGAATTATATTTTTTAAAAGTAATGCTAACCTAAAATCTAACAAAAATCATCACCTATATGAGCTGAGAGAAAACAGAGTGGAGGGGTTGAAAGTAGAAATTAGACTTCTCTGAATGTACCTGGCTTTGTAGCTTTGGCTTTGGAACTATGTGAACGACTTACATAATCATTTAAAAAATTAAATCAAAATTTTAAAATTAATTTCTTTAAAAAAACTGCAACACAGAGAAAAATTATTTCATATTACTTTAAAATGCAGACTTATGACTGCATTCACCATCAGGATATATCCTAAAGACAAAAAGAACTACAAACAAAACTTAACTTGCTTTCATTAGTCATATTGTTAGTCACAACATACGTATAGCTATTTTGAAAGTACAAAATAATCAACTGTACACTTTATCCTACACAAAGTATGTTACCGTCATTGGAACTAAGATTTACAGCTTAAAAGAGTTAAAAATATAAAATCAAGTAAGTAAAAACCTTGTATTCTTACATTTGAATTGAAAACAAAAGCACATACTCATAATGTATTTTCTTCTTGAAAGAAGAAACAAAAAATAGTATTTTCTAAATTTTTCCACTGAAAGCGTGGAGACACTAACCATTCCAGTAGCAATTAACATCCTTAGTGTCCAGATATTGTGGCCTCTAAATACCATTCTCACTAAAATGAACAAAGAAAAGCCTCCTTGGAGAAATGGCTAATTTCAAGTTGGGGCAAGAAATGTATAAGATAAGCCTGGAACATGTCACACTAGAAAGGAAAGAAGCTTAAAGACAGATCATCTTTATAGATTGCTCAGATGCCAACTCTTTAATCTGAAATCTGAAATATATCATTAAAGTCGTTGTGTAATAAAAATAGCCATCAGCCCAACAGACATATGAAAAAATGCTCAAACTCACTAATCATTAGAGAAATGCAAATAAAAACCACAATGAGATACCACCTCACCCCAGTCAAAATGGCTATCATCAATAAATCAACAAACAACAAGTGCTGGCGCGGATGTGGAGAAAAGGGAACTCTTGTGCACTGTTGGTGGGAATGCAGATTGGTGCAGCCACTATGGAAAACAGTATGGAGGTATCTCAAAAATCTGAAAATGGAACTACCTTATGATCCAGCAATTCCACTCCTAGGTGTCTATCCAGAGAAATCCAAAACTCTAATTCAAAAAACTTTATGCACTCCTATGCTTATTGCAGCACTATACACAATAGCCAAGAAATGGAAACAACCGAAATGCCCATCGATAGATGACTGGATTAAGAAATTGTGGTACATTTATACAATGGAGTATTACGCAGCCATAAAGAAGAAAGAAATCTTACCATTTGCAACAACATGGATGGACCTAGAGAACATTATGTTAAGTGAAATAAGTCAGACAGAGAAAGACAAACACCATATGATCTCACTTATATGTGGAATCTAAAGAAAAGAATAAGTGAATGAACTAATCAGAAACCGTTTTGGAGACACAGAGGAAAAACTGAGGGTTGCTAGATGGGAGGGGGGTGGGGATAAGAGGGAAGGTGAGGGGATTAGAAAACAGTCAGTAACCACAAGGTAGCCACGGGGTTCTGAAAATTAATTTGGGGAATGTAATCAATAATGTAAAGATTTTGTAGGGTATCTGATGGACACTTGTCTCATTAGGGAGACCACCTCAGGGATGATGTAGATGCCTGATCACTGCATTGTACACCCGAAGCTGAAGCTGAACAATAACGAATGTCAACTATAAGTTTGTATGTATATATGTCAACTACATGTATGTATGTGTGTGTGTGTGTGTGTGTATATATATATATATATATATATATATATATATATATATATGTATATGTATATATGTGTATATGTATGTGTACTTATGAGAAGCGGAATACAGCTTTAGGAATAGAGACAGTGGAAATGTAATGGCTCTGTACTATGTCAGAGGGACAGTGGATGGGGGGAGGGGGGTTCACACAGTGTGAGGGATATAAATGATAAACGTCTAAGTATTACTTTGTCTTGTGCACCTGAAACTAATGAGAAGAAAAGGGGGGGGGAATAGACATAAGCACATGAAAAGATGTTCAACATCGTTAGTCACTAGGGAAATGCAAGTCAAAACTACAGTGAAATAGAACTTCATACCCATAAGGATGGCAATAATAATAATAATAAAAAGATAGGAAATAACAAGTTTGGAAAGGATATAGAGAAATGAGAACAGTCATAAATTATTGGTGGGAATATAAAGTGTTTCAATCATTTTGGAAAACAACCTGGCAATTTCTCAAAATGTTAAACATAGAGTTACCATGTATTCTAACAATACCCAAGAGAATTGGAAATACATGTCCACACAAAAATTTGCACATGAATATGTATAGCAGCATTATTCATAAAGTGGAAAGGTAGAAACAATTTTCCTACCTTTTGATCAAGTCTATCAACTGATGACTAGATAAATAAAATGTGGTATATTCATACAGTGGAATATTATTGGGCAATGAAAAGAAACGAAGTATTGATACGTGCTGCAACGTGGATGAACCTTGAAAACACTAAGCTAAGTGAAAGAAATCACACACACACACACACATTGTATGATTCCACTTATATGAAATGTCCAAAATAAGTAAATCCATAGAGACAGAAAGTAGATTAGTGGTTGCTGAGTCCTGAAGGGAGTGAATGAAGAGTGACTGATAATGGGTACGGGTTTCTTTGGGGGAGATGTTCTGGAATTAGTTGTGATGGCTGCACAACTCTACGAATATACTAAAAACTACTGAACTGTACACTGTAAAAGGGTGAATTGTGTGGTATGTGGTTTGTATCTCGCTAAAGCTGTTTTTTAAAAAAATCATTTTATAGACTTGTTTGGATCCTGATTCAAACCAACCAATTATAAAAAGACATCTAGGAAATAATCTGGGAAGTCTGAACATTGACCCAGTATTAAATAATATTAAGGAGTCATTGTTGATTTTGTTTTAGATGCGGTAATGCTATTACAGATATTTAAATTATCTCGTGGAGATACACACTTACAGATGAAGCCATATGACAGCTGGGATTTGCTGTTAAATAATTCAGTGAGAGTAGAGCACAGTATGTATAGAAACAAGATTGCTCACAGATTGATATTTGTTGAAGCCAGTTGAGGGCTATGTGTGTGTTCATTATACTTTTCTCTCTATTGCTGTGTAACTTGCCTAACGTCATAGTGCTGTGAAGGGATGTTTGTTATTTTGCTATTGATATTGGTTTTTTTAATTTTGACAAAATTCTAACCTTCAGAACAGTACAGAGAAAAATGCTTATAACCCTTACTGCCATATTTGTTTCAGATATATTTTTTAAAAGACATACGATATTACAGATAAAGTTTACTTGTTCCCCATCTCAAATCCATTCCCCTGTCTTCCTCCTCAGAGATAACCAATATATATTCTTATGTCGGTGTATATCCTTTTTAGCAGTCTTTTATTCATTTGCATCATAGGTAATTTATAGTAATAATGAAAGAATTGACAGGGCTTGGTGACAGATTAGATATGATGATTGATGAAACAAGAGAAGCCAAAGATTATTTTAAAGTCCTAATAACAATAGCTGGCATTTAAAATAGAGTGCTTATCATGAACACATCACTGTGCTAAACAATAAAGAAAAATGCAGTCATTGAGAATTTGTTAATTTGTATTCATAAGAGCCATCCTGTAGAATCATCTCATTCCTAAAGCCTCTGATCTCAGCCAGGCAGAATTCCACTCTCCTCCTCCCGGCTCCCCCAGCACTTGACTCCTTCTTCTAGAACAGTGTTAAGGATGTACTTCTGTCTATTTAATCACATTAACTGTACAAACATATATTTATTACAACTTCAGTCCTCTAAAAATTTTCAAGACATCATCCTAAATACTTTGTTTTTGATGATTGAGAGTTTATCCTTTAAATTTTTAAACATTTTAATATTTTGGATAAAAATCTTTGTAAAATATATTGCATGATTTTTACCTTTCTAGTCAGTATTTATCAAACTGATCTATTCTATAGAATTTTAAAAAAAATAATCATCATGAAAATGAATTATTGGGCTTGCTGTAATACTGATTCTCACACAAGGTTTTCTCACACATAAGGCTGCTTGTTGCCTTGTGGTTTTTTTGCTTTTTTTTAATCCCTCATTTTTGTGGTATTTCTGTTCCTTTACATGTTGGTATTGTCCCTTCTCTCTGTCCTCAGAGTGGCCTTCCTTACTCATTCCTAATTTGCTGCTTCTACTTTAACATGTATGTGAAGGAACCAGGCATTTAAACTTGGTAGAGTTATACATAGAGTGACCACACTTTCTGGCTACCCAGGACAATTTCAGTTTATACTGGTTGTCTTAATGTATTTATCAATAGCACCTTTTTAAAATTCTTGATTGTATCCTTCGTTTTAATAATAAATAATCTAATCATCCCAGTTATATGCCAAACCAGAGCATATCTCTATTAAAAGGCCTGATGGGCTACACTTACCTACCTTCCATTCAAGTGCTAAAGTGTAAGGGTGTAGTGGCTTTCCTTCAACATTTATCGAGCATCTATTAGGTACCACGCTCAATGCTGGTCCCTGCTCTCTGAGAGCTTATGGTATAGTAAGGAGGTGACAGAACCATTGACAGGTAATTAGAAATCAATGCCATACATGTGTGTGGGTAAAGACAGCAGCATGTACTTGAGCACCTCGGGGTCACAGACCAGGGGTTATTTGTTTACCACAGGGTTTGTAAACCTCAGCACTACTAATGTATTGAACTGAATAACTTTTGTTTTGGGGGAAGCTACCTGGTGTATTGTAGGATGCTTAGCAGCATTACTGGCCTCTACCTGATAGATGTCAGTAGCACTCCCCTAAGTCATAACAACAGAAAATATCTTCAGACATTGCCAAGTGTACTCTGGTGGTCAGAACAGCCCCAGTTTGAGGACTGCCCTAGCCCAAGAAGCATGAGGACAGGATTGGGTGACTGTCTGCAAATTCTTCCTGAAGGAGATGGAACTGAGGTAGATCTTGTAGACTCAGTGAGTAGAAGCTGGTCAGACAGGAAGGAAAGGGGTAGGGAAACGATTTTGCAAGCAGAGCATCAATTACACACTCGGAGAGGGAAAGAAGACGAGGGAGTTGAGGTAATGGATGTAGTGGCGATGGGGAAGGATTAAAATCAGTTCAGTACTATTAGCCTATCTGTTTTGATCATTTTGTACTTGTTTTTCTTATTCTTTTTTCTGTTTTGGTTAGTTCAACTTTAGATTGACAACTTAATTCTGAATAGATAATATATGTAAAAGCACTTTGCAGATCCTGGGAATATTATTCATTTGTAAATTATCATTATTATTATTACCATAACAGCAGATTAAAACAATACACTTTGTGGCTTTATTTTTATTGCATGCACTCTACAATCCTTAGGAATTCTAAAGAAAAGAGCATTATTGTGTTGTTTATTAAAACATTGTCTTTCAGCTTCAAACATTCAAACACTCTTGTAGGCCAAGGCAACCTCTTCAAAGCTCATTTCTCTTTAGCCTTCTCCTGGTTAGGCTCTGCCCAAAAAATAGGCACATAGATCAATGGAACAGCATAGAGAGCCCAGAAATAAGCCCACGCCCCTGTGGTCATTTAATCTATGACAAATGAGGCAAAAACATACAGTGGAGTAAAGACAATAAAGAGTGTTGGGAAAACTGGAGAGATAACATGCAAAAAAAAAAACCACGAAACTGGACCACCTTCTTACTCCATATACAAGAATAAATTCAAAATGAATTAAAGACTTAAATGTAAGACCCGAAACCATAAAACTTCCAGAAGAAAACATAGTCAGTAAACTTTCTGACATTGCTCTTAGTGATATTTTTTCTGATCTTTCTCTTCAGGCAAGGGAAACAAAAGAAAATATAAACAAATGGTACTACATCAAGCTAAAAAGTTTTTGCATAGCAAAGGAGACCACCAACAAAATGAAAAGATAGTCTACTGAATGGGAGAAGATATTCACGAATGATATATCTGATAAGGGGTTAATATGCAAGCTTTATATATATATAAACTCATACAACTCAACACTATAAAACCCAAACAATCCGATTAAAAAATGGGCCGAGGACCTGAATAGATATTTCTCCAAAGAGAGCATACAGATGGGCAATAGATGTATGAAAGCATGCTCAATGTCACTAATTGTCAGAGAAATGCAAATTAAAACCACAATTAGATATCTCCTCACACCTGTCAGAATGCCTATGCGTATCATCAATAAATCAACAAACAACAAATGTTGGTGAGGATGTGGAGAAAAGGCAACTCTCATACACAGTTGGTGGGGTTGCCACTCTGGAAAATGGTTTGGAGATTCCTCAAAAAATTAAAAATAGTCATGACCCAAAAATTCCACTTCTGGGTATTTATCCGAAAAAATCCACTAATTTGAAAAGTTATATACTATCCTATGTTCATTGCTGCACTATTTACAATAGTTAGAAATGGAAGCAGCTCAAGTACCCATCAATAGATGATTGGATAAAGAAGATGTGGTACATATATACTGTGGACTATTACTTGGCCATCAAAAAGAATAAAATCTTACCATTTACAACCATATGGATGGACCTAGAGAGGATCATGCTAAGTGAAATAAGTCAGACTGAGAAAGACAAAAACCATATGATCTCACTTATATGTGGAATCTAAAGAACAAAATAAGCAAACAAACAAAACAGAAACAGACTCATAGATAAAGAGAAAAAAATCATGGTGACCAGCAGAGAGGAGAGTTGGGGAGCTGGGTGAAAAAGGTGAAGTGATTAAAAGAAATACAAATCGGTAGTTACAAAATAATCATGGGGATGTAAAATACAGTATAGAAAATATAGTCAGTAATGTAGAAACATCTATGTATAGTGGTAGGTGGGTACTAGACTAATCAGGGGGATCACTGCATAAATAATATAAATGTCTAACCATTATGCTGTACACCTGAAACTAATATAAAATAATATAAAATGTCAACTGTAACTGAAAAAAAGTAAATAAATATTTTTTAAAGACTGTGTGGTACTGACATAAGTACAAACATGTAAACCGATGGAACAGAATACAGAGCCTAGAAATAAACGCTCACATATACAATCAATTGATTTTTCAATAAGGATTCCAAAACCATTCAATGGAGAAAGGACAGTCTTTCAAAAATGGTGCTAGGGAAACTGGTTATCTGCATGCAAAAGAATGAATTTGGACTCTTACTCTACACCATTGTCAAAAATTAGTTCAAAATGGATCAAAGACCTAAATTTAAGAGCTAATACTATAACTATAGAACTCTTTGAAGAAACCATAGGACAAAAACTTTATGACATTGGATTTGGTAATGATTACTTGGATATGACACCAAAAGCACAGGTAACAAAAAAATAAATAAATCGGACTTCATCAAAATTAAAAACTTCTGTGTATAAATGGCCACTATCAACAGAGTGAAAAGGCAACCCACGGGATGGAAGAAAATATTTGGAAAGAATATACCTGATAAGTGATTAATATCTAAGGACGTAAAGAACTACAACTCAACAACAACAACAAAAACCCAAACCATTCAATTTAAAAAATGGGTAAAGATCTTAAATAGATATGTCTCCAAAGAAAATATACAGCACATGAAAAGATGTTCAACATCATTTGTCATTAGGGAAATGCAAATCAAAATACCACTTCCCACCCGTTAAGATAACCATTATTAAAAAAACAGAAAACAAAAAGTGTTGCCAAGAGTGATGTCACAGGAATGGCGGCAGCGAGGTGGACTTCTTGAGTTCTTCTCCCGATCTTACCACAAGTGGAACATCTATAACCCGTCAAAGGACTCTCTGCTCATCACACAGAATAGCTAAGAGACTCATAGGAGGATTACTTGAAGGTGGGCAAATTGGGAGAGCAGGGGAAGAGGGAAGGGAGCGGAGTGGAGACCGGCCCGGCCCGCATCCGTGGCTGCAGAAACGCAGGGGTTTTGAGGATGGAACAGAGACCACAAAAGCCAGGAAGTGGGCTCTTTCCCTGCATCCCACAGCTGATCTCTCCTGCCGAGAGAGCAGCATATCCAGCATTTGAGGCAATAACCTCAGCTGAGACATCCAGCTGGGCCCTAGGTTGGACAAAGGACATAAACTCCATACTTGGGCCCCTCCCCCCACTCTCCCCCACACTCTCCCAATCCTAACTGCGCCCTTCCAGAGACTTAAGCTGCCCCTGAAATGAGGAGCAATGTCAGATTACAGAGGAGCCTTAATGCTCAGGATCTGGGAAGACCGGAGTGCAGCTCTGACCCAGGCAAGAGGCTGGAAAGAGTGTGATATTGCTGGGTTGGGAGAGAAGAGACTCCTCCACCCCCAGCCACCACCTTTTCTGGCCTGCGGGAAGAGTGTGACCCTGCTGGGATGGGAGAGAGAAGACCTCTCCATCTCTAGCCCCCACCCTTTCTGACCTGCCTAGGGCAGGGCAATTAGACACAGCTCTGGGCTTTTAGAAACTCAGAAAACTCCCACCCACCACACACACACACACACACACACACACACACACACACACAGAAGAAGTGCCCTAAGACTCAGGAGAACTGGGCACAAGGCTGGTGCTGCTACTCCCAGTGAGCATATGTGCAGGCAAGAGCAGAAACTGCATTGGCTTTGTAGAAACAACCATCCAGAAGCTTAGCCCCACATCTAAATCTGCAGTCCCAAGGTCACTCTGGGCACCAGGTGACCATCTCTGCATGCACAATATGCAGAGGCCTGTTTGTTTGGTGGGCTTAAGCCAAGACTGGTGGTGCTTTTTTTGTTTTGTTTTGCTTTTATATCTTTGATATCTTTGCTTATGTCGAGGGTGGGTTATCGATTGTTTTCACATGTGAATGTATTTGGTTTTTTCTTTGTTGCTGTTGTTGTGCTTGGTGATTTGCTTTGTTCTGAAATTGCACTACACCAGGGCCCAGCTTAAGAAGCACAAGATTCAACACACCCAGAGGCCAACTCCAGACCAAACCAGAGTACTACCAGGTTTGACCTACAAGTGACACACCCAGAGGGAATTCCCTACAGGTACAAGAGCCCATAGAGGCCAAACCTCATTTAAGTGGTCAACCCTCACACAGCAGAATATCCTGATGTGGGCAGAGCGAAGTCTCACAACTAGACAGCCTGGGAGTCAATCTCACCTACTCACAAGTTAAAGCAATTAAAGATCAACTTTAACAGGACAATATACACAACACAAGAGTCACCTTTGGAGCACACACAGAAGAGAAGAAGGAAGTGATGCAAGTCAAGTATAAAGGACACATACTACATAACATAACCCACCAAAAACTAAGAACCATAGGGGATCTACGTAATACATCAAAGCAAACACAGAGAGTCAGCCAGAATGGGGAAACAAAGAAACATGTCCCAAGTAAAAGAACAGAAGACACCTCCTGAATTGGAACCAAATGAAATAGAGGTAACCAACCTATCAGAGACAGAGTTCAGAACACTGATGATAATAATGTTTAAGGAGCTTAGTGACAACATAAAGAAGGATAGAGAAATCATAATGAACAACCAGTTAGAACTAAAGAATACAATAACTGAAAAAAAGAACACACTTGAAGGAATTACCAGCAGGTTAGATGAAGCAGAAGATCGAATCAGCGACTTAGAAGACAAGTTAGCAGAGATCACCCAAAGGGAACAACAAAAAGAAAAAAGAATAAAAAACAATGAAGATGGTTTAAGAGACCTCTGGAAGGGCATCAAGCGCAACAACATGCGCATCATAGGAATACCAGAAGGTGAAGAGAGGAAGCAAGGGATCGAGAATATATTTGAAGTAATAATGTCTGAAAACTTCCCTAATCTGGTGAAGGAAACTGACATACAAGCCCAGGAAGTGCAGAGAGTTCCAACCAGGATAAACCCAAACAGGTCCACACCGAGACACATTATAGTGAAAATGGCAAAGGTTAAAGACAAAGAGAGAATCCTAAAAGCAGCAAGAGAAAGATAGAGAGTTACATACAAGGGAACTCCCATAAGACTATCAAATGACTTTTCTACAGAAACATTGAAGGCCAGGAGGGAGTGGCAGGAGATAATCAAAGTGATGGAAAACAAAGGCCTACAGCCTAGATTGCTTTATCCAGCAAGGTTATCATTTGAAATAGAAGGAGAGATAAAGAGCTTCCCAGAAAAGAATAAGCTAAAGGAATTTATTACCACCAAGCCAGCATTGTAGGAAATATTAAAAAGACTTCTGTAAACAGAAGAAAGATGAAAACAATCTAACTAGAAATTTAAAAAATGCCAATAACTATGTACCTATCAACAATCACTTTAAATGTAAATGGATTAAATTCTCCAATCAAAAGACATAGCGTGGCTCAGTGGATAAGAAAGCAAGACCCTTCTATATGCTGTATACAAGAGACTCATCTCAGATCAAAAGACACACACAGGCTGAAAGTGAAGGGTTGGAGTAAGATATTTCATGCAAATGGAAATGAGAAAAAAGTGGAGTTGCAATACTTGTATCTGACAAAATAGACTTTAAAATGAAGAATATATTAAAAGACAAAGATAGGCACTATATAATAATAAAGAGATCGATCCGACAAGAGGCTATAACACTAGTAAATATCTACGCACCCAACATAGGAGCACCTAAATATATAAAACAGATATTGGCTGACATAAAGACAGAGATCAACAGTAACACTATCATACCAGGGGACTTCAACACACCTCTGACAACAAGGGGCAGGTTTTCCAGACAGAAAGTCAATATGGAAACAATGGCCTTAAATGACGCATTGGACCACTTGGATTTAATCCATATTTTCAGAGCATTTCATCCCAAAGCTGCAGAATACGCGTTCCTCTGAAGCGCACATGGAACATTTTCCAAGATAGACAACATGTTAGGCCACAAAACAAGTCTTCATAAATTTAAGAAAATTGAAATCATACCAATTGTCTTCTGTGACCACAATGCTATGAAATTAGAAATGAACTACAGAAAAAAAACTGGAAGACACACCAATTCATGGACACTGAATAACATGTTACTAAATAATGAATGGGTCAACAATGAGATCAAGGAAGAAATCAAAAGATATCTCGAGACAAATGAAAATGAAGAAACGATGACCCAAAATCTATGGGATGCCGGGAAAGCAGTCCTAAGAGGGAAATTCATAGCATTGCAGGCCTACCTAAAGAAACGAGAAAAATTACTAATCAACAGTTGATCTTCACACTTAAGGGATCTGGAAAAAGAATACCAAATAAGCCCAAAGGGAGTACAAGGAAGGAGACAATAAAGATCAGAGTGGAAATAAATGAAATAGAAACCAGAAAAACAATACAAAAGATCAATGAATCCAAGAGTTGGTTCTTAGAGAAGATAAATAAAATTGATAAACCTTTAGCCAGACTCATTAAAAAAAAAAAAAAAAGAGAGAGGACCCAAATTAATAAAATCAGAAACGAAAGAGGAGAAGTGACAACAGACACAGCAGAAATACAAAAAAATTTGAGAAATTACTATGAGCAACTATATGCCAACAAATTTGACAATCTGGAAGAAATGGACAATTTTCTAGAGGCGTACAACCTTCCAAGGCTAACTCAAGAAGCAACAGAAAACCTCAATAGACTGACTACCAGCAGGGAAATTGAATCAGTAATCAACAATCTCCCAACAAACAAAAGCCCTGGACCAGATGGCTTTACAGGTGAATTTTACAAAACATTCAAAAATGAATTATCACCTACTCTCCTCAAGCTCTTCCAAAAAATCCAGAAGGATGGAAGGCTCCCAAACAATTTTTACGAGGCCACTATCACCCTGATCCCAAAATCAGACAAAGACACTACAAAAAAAGAAAACTATAGGCTGATATCTCTAGTGAACATAGATGCAAAAAGCCTCAACAAAATATTAGCAAACAGAACTCAGCAATACATTAAAAAGATCATACTCCATGATCAAGTGGAATTCATCCCTGTATGCAAGGGTGGTTCAACATCCGCAAATCAATTAACGTGATACACCACATTAACAAAATGAAAAATAAAAATCACATGATCATATCAAAGATGCAGAAAAAGCATCTGACAAAATCCAGCAGCCATTTATGATAAAAACCCTTAAGAAAGTGGGAATAGAGGGATCATATCTCAACATAATAAAGGCCATATATGATAAACCCACAGCTAACATCATATTCAATGGGGGAACGCTAAAACCATTCCCCCTAAGATCAGGAACAAGGCAAGTTTGTCCACTTTCTCCACTTCTATTCAACATAGTGCTGGAAGTTCTAGCCACAGCAATCAGACAAGAAAAAGAAATAAAAGGCATCCAAATTGGTAAGGAGGAAGTAAAATTGTTATTATATGCATATGACATGATACTATACATAGAGAACCCTAAAGACTCCACCAAGAAACTATTAGAGCTGATAGATGAATTTAGTAAAGTAGCAGGATACAAAATTAATATTCAGAAATCAGTTGTATTTGTACATACCAATAATAAAACATCAGAAGGAGAAATTAAGAAAACAATCCCATTTACAATTGCTCCAAAGACTATAAAATACCTGGGAATAAATTTAACCAAAGAAGTAAAAGAACTGTACTCAGAAAAGTATAAGACACTGAAGAAAGAAATGAAAGAAGATACAAATAGATGGAAACACATACCATGTTCATGGATAGGAAGAATTAATATAGTTAAAATGTCCATACTGCCTAAGGCAATAAACATACTCAAGCAATTCCTATCAAGCTACCAATGACGTTTTTCACAGAAATAGAACATATAATCCTAAAATTTATATGGGACCATAAAAGACCCCGGATAGCCTCAGCAATCTTGAGAAATAAGAACAAAGTGGGAGGTATAACGATACCAGATATCAAATTATACTACAAGTCTACAGTAATCAAAACAGCATGGTACTGGCATAAAAACAGACACATAGATCAATGGAACAGAATAGAGAGTCCAGAAATAAATCCATGCCTATATGGTCATTTAATCAATGACAATGGAAGCAAGAATTTACAGTGGGGTAAAGACAGTCTATTCAATAAACAGTGCTGGGAAACCTGGACAGACACTTGCAAAAAAATGAAGCTGAACCACCTCCTTATACCACATACAAAAATAAATTCAAAATGGCTTAAAGACTTAAATGTAAGTCCTGAAACCATAAAATTCCTAGAAGAAAACGTAGAAAGAAACTTTACAGATATTACCCGGAGTAAGATTTTTACTGATATATCCCCTCAGGCAAGGGAAGTAAGAGAAAAAATAAACTTGTGGGATCACATCAAACTAAAAGATTTTTCACAGCAAAGGAAACCATCAATAAAACGAAAAGGGATCCTACTGAATGGAAAACGATATTTACCAATGATATATCCAATAAGGGGTTAGTATCACAAATGTATTAAAAAACTCACTCAACTCAACTCCAAGAAAAACAAACAACCTAATTAAAAAATGGGCAGAGGACATGAAGAGACATTTTTCTAAAAAGGACATACGGATGGCAAGCAGACACATGAAAAAATGCTCAACCTCACTAACCATCAGAAAAATGCAAATAAAAGCCACCATGAGAAACAACCTCACACCAGTCAAAATGGCTATCATCAATAAATCAACAAACAACAGGTGCTGATGAGGATGTGAAGAAAAGGGAACCCTTGTGCACTGTTGGTGGGAATGCAGATTGGTGAAGCCACTATGAAAAACAGTATGGAGGTATCTCAAAAATCTGAAAATGGAACTACCTTATGATCCAGCAATTCCACTCCTAGGTGTCTATCCGGAGAAATCCAAAACTCTAATTCAAAAAAATTATGCACGCCTATGTTTATTGCAGCACTATGCACAATAGCTAAGACATAGAAACAACCGAAATGCCGATCGGTAGACGACTGGATTAAGAAACTGTGGTACATTTATACAATGGAGTATTACGCAGCCATAAAGAAGACAGAAATCTTACCATTTGCAACAACATGGATGGACCTAGAGAACATTATGTTAAGTGAAGTAAGTCAGACAGAGAAAGACAAATACTGTATGATCTCACTTATATGTGGAATCTAAAGAAAAGAATAAATGAACGAACTAATCAGTAACAGTTTCAGAGACATAGAGGAAAAACTGAGGGTTGCTAGATGGGTGGGGGGGTGGGGATAAGGGGGAAGCTGAGGGGTTTAGAAAGCCCAGTCAGTAACTGCAAGATTGCCAAGGGAAGACGAAAATTACTTTGGGGAATGTAATCAATAATGTTGTAAAGATTTTGTAGGGTATCCAATGGACACTTGTCTCATCCAGGGGACCACCTCAGGGAAGATGTAGATGCCTGATCACTGCACTGTACACCTGAAGCTAAAGCTGAACAATAATGAATGTCAACTATAAGTCTATATGTATATATATTGTTACAAGAAGTGGAATACAGCATTAGGAATAGAGAGAGTGGAAATATAATGGCTGTGTTCGATGTCAGAGGGATAGTGGATGGGGGGAAGGCGGTTGACACAGTGTGAGGGATATAAATGATAAATGTCTAACTATTACATTGTTTTGTTATTGGAAACTAATTAAAAAAAAAAGAAGAAGAAGAAAAAAAGTGTTGACAAGAATGTGGAGAAAGTAGAATCCTGATGCATTACCGGTGCAGCTGCTATGGAAAAGAGTTTCACAGTTCCTTGAATGTTAAACATAGAATTACCATATGATCCATGAATTAAATTCCTATGTATATATTGAAAAGAATTGAAAGGAGGCATTCAATCAGATACTTGTATACCAATGTTTCATAGCAGCATTATTTACAACGAACAAGGCAAAAAGTATCCAAAAGGCCATCAACAGACGAATGGATAAACAAAATGAGTTATATACATCCAATGGACTATTATTCAGCCATAAAAAGAAATGAAATTGGAGACGTCATCAAAATGGCGGTGTGAGGTGAGCCTCTGTAAAGCTCCCCTGGAATTTACAACTAATCAAAGAACAATAACTCCACAAAGGACTGCCTGCACAGCAGACAGGCAAGACGAAGAGGCCCACTACTGAATTCACCTGAAGGTGGGCAAATGGCACAAGCGGGGAGAGGAGGGAAGGGAGAAGGGCGGAGAGGGAGCCCCGCAGGCGCAGGACACAGACCTAGCTCAGTGCTCCGAGCTCGCTGCATCCCAGAATTACCACAGCTGCAGGAGAGGGAAGAGCTCGGACTGCTAGGGCTCTGCTTATGGCCCACAGGGCTGAGGGGACAGCATATAACACGGCTGAACCCAACGCTCACGGCAGAGACATCGGAGAAAAGACTGAGGAAAGAAGGCTGAAAACGATGGTTTAAGCCCTCACTGCTGAGCAGAGAACTGAAGCCTTAGGCACTGAGACTATCCGCCCCCTCCCTACCCTCCAAGAGCTCGCCCCACTCCCACCTCTCCAGTGCTAGAAGCGGAACAGTAGCAGTGTCAGATCAAAAGAACAGAATATTTGCTGTTCTGAGAACTGTGGACCGCAGACACAGATTCGCAGCCCAACTGGTTCCGGCAAAGGGGAGGGAGCTGTGGAAGCAGGACCGGCTGTGGTGGTGGTCACCACCATTGCTCGGGGCCACCTCTCACAACTCACCCTGCCAATGGCCCCACCTATCTGGGCGGATCACTGCAGGAGTAAACAGAATTGCTGAAACACACGGGCTCTGAATCTGGTTCAGGAAGAGCTTTGGAGCTTCAAAAGCTCTCCACATACCCACACAGACACTGTGCCCTGTGACCCAGGAGAACTATTTACAGAGGAGAAGCCCATCTCCCAGGGAATCACCCAATTTTGTGAGAAGCTGGAATAGTGCAGAGAAAACATACCACTACCGTGTGAGAGAAAAAAAAAGGCTGCAGTTGGAGATAAAAATAAAACATTCTACCAACAAGTACTGGAAAACAAAAGAAAGACCTCTTCCTATCAACCTGTTGCAGAAGCCATTCCTGTAGATGTCTAGGAAGAGAAATAATAAATCAGTAATTGCCATGAATAACCCAGGCAACAAGACAGCTCAGAAAGAAAGTGACAAGTCTCCAGAAAAGGAACGTAAAGATATGGAAATATGTGACTTAAATGACAGAGAATTCAAGATTGCAGTTCTGAAAAAACTCAACGAGATTCAAGAAAACACAGAAAGGCAGTTTAATGAACTCAGAAACACAATCAAAGAAAAACGAGCACTTTATGAAAGAGATTGAAATTCTAAAAAAGAACCAAATAGAATTTCTGGAGATTAAGAACTCAATAGAAGAAATTAAGAATGAAATAACCAGCTTAGGTAGTAGAGTTGACCAGATGGAGGAAAGAATCAGTGACATCGAAGATAGAAACCTGGAAATGACACAAACAGAAGAAGAAAGAGACTTGAGACTTAAAAGAAATGAAAGAACTCTACAAGAACTTTCTGACTCCATCAGAAAGAGCAATATAAGAATAATGGGCATACCAGAAGGAGAAGAAAGAGAGAAGGGAACAGAGAATATATTCAAACAAATTGTTGATGAGAACTTCCCAAATTTGTGGACAGAACTGTATTGTTGAAGGCAGTTATTCAAATCTACTAGAGGTTTTAATGCTATTTTAATGTGAGTATAATCCCCAACACTTCCTTTCTTTACTTTTCTTTGAGGCCTTTTTTTTTATAGCAAACTGCTTTACACATACATAAATGTATAGCTTAATTAATTGTTATAAAATAAACAGCATTAAAAGTCAGGAAGTAGGGGATGGCCAGTTAGCTCAGTGGGTTAGACCGTGGTGCTCTTAACAACAAGGTTGCTGGTTGGATCCCCACATGGGCCACTGTGAGCTGCGCCCTCCACAGCTAAATTGAAACAACTACTTGACTTGGAACTGATGGGTCCTGGAAAAACACACTTAAAATAAACAAAAGTTAAAAAAAAAATCAGGAAATAGAATCTCAAAAGCACTCTTCCCCAAAACCCTGACCCTGCCTGCCAGAGCTAACAATGATCCTCACTTTATGAGAATCATTAATTTGCTTTTTTTCGTGGTTTCCTCCACTAAGAATGCATCCATAAACATAATATAATTTAATTTTGCCTGTTTAAATTTTTATATACAAAATCATACAATATGTATTTTTGGGTGTTTGTTTTGCTTTTTTTTTTACTCAATATTATATTTTTTAAATGCCTCTGTATCATTTCATGTAGCTGTATTTCATTCATTTTCATTATTGTATAGTATGCCTGTATGGAATACCACAATTTAATGAACCATTCTATTGTTTTTTCCAGTTTGGGTTCACACAAGCACAAATGTTTTTAGAGTAAATACGTAAAAGTATAATTGCTGAGTCATAGGGTACACACGTCTAGCTAATGTCATACCATTTTGCAAAGCGGTTGCACCACTTCACACTCCCATCTGCAGGATGAGGGTTCTTTGCCCTGCATCCTTCCCAAGCCCAGGCACCCTCCAATACTTCTTATGCTCATCTGGTGAGTATGGAGTCATACCCACTACGGCTTTAATTTGCCCTCTTCTGATTATTATGAATTAAGTAGCTTTAAAATCAACAACAAATATTTATTGGCTGTTTGGAATTCTTTTGTAAAATCGCTGTTCAAGTCATGTGCCCACTCTAACTGGATTCTTTTCCTTGATTTGCAGGAGTCCTTCAAGTATTCTTAGCGGCATTTGTTGCAAATACCCTCTCTCACCCGGTGGACTGCCTTTCCTTGCTTTTCCAACTTTGGAAAGTCCGAGTTGCCCGGCAGCAGCCTCACCCGGAGCTCCAGCCGTCGCCAGGGTCTGGCCCTGAGGCCATCATCGCAACCGGTCCCACCCGCCTCTCCGCCCGAGCTGGAGGTGTCACCGGACGTGGTAGTGGCGACCGCACCGGCCCCGCCCCCCCGGTGTGACCCCGCCCGCGGCGATGCCAGGCCCGAGTCGCGCGGGGCCGCGGTCTCCGGGGTAGCTCTGGGCGACGCCGGCAGCCGGGGGCCGGGGGAGGTGACGGGCAGGGCCCGGCGGCGGCGGCGGCGCAGGTGGATGCGGGGCCGCCGGGGTCGCGGCAGCGGAGGAGCGACGGGCAGGTGACTGGCAGTTGCCCCCGGAACAGGGTGGGCGGCACGCCGGGGAGGGAGACGAGAAGGGCTGGGACTGGGGCTGGGGGTAGCAGGACACCTCCCGAGGGAACCGGATCCGAATCAGGGAGGACTCAAAGCAGCCCGCCCCTGACAGCATTTGAGACCAGGGCCGGAAGGGTGGACTGTGGCCCAGGCAGGGACTGGGCCCAGGGGCCTGGGTCGGGAGGTCAGGCGCTGGAAAAGCTTTGGCGCCCAGACTCCCAGAGCAGCCCTGTCCTAGGTTAAGACAGCCCAGGGCACCAGACCGTCGGGCCCCGTCACTTCCTGGGCCTTAAAACGCCCCTTGCTGCCCAGTCTCGTCCCCCAGAGAAAAGGCAAAGGGAGGAAACAAACTGAACACCCATAAGGGCAGCTTCTGGCCTGTTCCAAAACAGGGCCAAGCTTTCAATACCATTCATCTTGGTGAGCACAAGCAGGATTCCTTTTCACCCCCCAAAGGAAATTCGATTCTCCCAGTGCTAGTGGACTAGACCCAGGGTTAGTTCTTTAGGGAACTGGCCATTTCTTAGTGCCTAGGTATCCGTGTGGGTCTTGTTTACTTATGAGATTTGTTTGCCTCTCTTGGTCAGAAATTTCAGTGGAAAACTGTTGTGCCACTAGGGAGCCACTTTCATTACATTTGAAATGCCCACTTTTTCATTTAGTTAAGCTACCAGCTTTTCCTTCTTTGATCCCATGCTTTTATAAGACCGGACCTCCACGGAAGACCCGGCTTTTGTGGCTTTCTTTCTTTATACTCTCCCAAACTCCATTAATATGTTAACAACAGAAATATTATCTTCTTCTATGAACTTTTAAAATTTAAGTTAACTCCAAGGGGCGCTAGTCTACCTCATTTAAGAAAAGAAGATAAATTGAAGAGACTGAATAATTGCATGAAGGAGCAATTCCTCATTGAAATATGATTATTTTAAGCCTTTTCTTTCAGTTCCCCAGTACAATGACTTGAACTCTTAGAGTAAAACTGGTGTTTAAAAACCTTCAGTTACAATGGGCTAGTACTTGATGGATTTGCTGCTTTCTAAAGATATCCTAAAAAGCAACAATTAATCAGCTTGTCAATATTAAAATAATACAGTAGAATGAAATAGATGTATTTTTAAGATAAGAGACTTAATATAGCAAACCAGTCTGTACAGTTAGACAATAATGTTAGTCCACCAACTGAGACAACTTTGAATTAAGAAGAAAACCAGTTCATATGTATTTAAATATGAATGTTACCTTTTGTCTACTTTGTTTGTTAAAGTGCTTTCCTCCAAGGAGTTGATGCTGTTCCTTGGGAACCTTAGCAACAAGATCAACATTATAAGCAATGCTAGGAATAAGACCATATTATTTTACTGAAGTTAGGATCTGCCAAAAGAACAAGAGCAAGCCCTTTAAACAAATTTTACGGTAATCTCTGGTGGTGAAGGTTTCTGTTATCTGGGGAAAAAAAGCCATAAAGGCAGTGAGGTAGAAGACAGCGGAAAGAGAAATGCTAGGTGGAGATGAAAGGAAGCATAATCCAAAAACATCATCTCCTTTCAATCTGATACGAACTCAATGCATCCTTTCCGTAAACCATCTTATTGGTCTTTATAACCGTCCTTTGAGAAAGGGAGGAGTCACTTGGAATGACACGCTTAAGCGAGTTAGAAGAGACCCAGCTGTCACTCAGGCCACTCTCCCATCCACCCTACGCTCCCCAGGACAGAGGCCCTTTCAGGTAGGTGAACATCTAGCCTCTGCTATGAATTGCTCAGTGGCGGAATTCACAAGGCCACCAAATCTTTGGTGGAATAGTTTTCATCATTGTTTTTTTCATACTGCTCTGAGGTTCATCTCCACGTAATGGCCCCCTAAACTACGCATTGCTATCTAGTAGCAACCTGAGTATTAAAAAGTCTTCCAAATGACGAAGCCAAATGTAGGTCTAGGAACAAAACAGCTTCTCTCTTTACAGTTCTGATTATGGAAACCACACTCTTCCCCTCCCTCCCTCCTTTGTTTCCCACAAGGTAGACCATTAACTTGTTTTTCTCTATCCATGAATACTACCTAACAATGATGTATTTGTATCAATGCCCTGGGTATTTGAAATAAGGCCATTGAAGTCCTGTCCATAATTACCACTTGGCTTCCAGGACTATGTATCACAGGCCCTTGGAAGCTGGAAAAGGAACGTGCTTCTGTACAGCCATTTGATTTCCTCAGTGAAGCTGCCCCCAATTACTCAGGCTCGTTAGGAGTTCTACGTCAGATGTATTCCTGTAGAGAGAAAAACAACAATAGTTTTTCCAATAGACCATCCTCACGCACACAAAAGATATACACAAAAGCCTGCAGATAATTTAACAAGGTTCTTGTACTCATTTAAATTTTTAACATTGCAATTAGAAAGAGTTCAGTAGTCACAGAGTAACATAAATATAATTTTTTTAGGTAATGCTTTTGTGAACCACAACTTTAAATATTCAGCCAACTACTCCTATCAACAAGAGTATCCCTGTTAAATTTTGTATTTTTTTCAAGATGAGTCATAGTAAATTAATTCCGAAGCTCTCTATTCAATCTCCTGTCCATCATATCAACTTAAAGTTTCAGTCCACAGAACCACCTTTTAAGAAAGAAGACTTATATCTTATTTCAAAAGACTCCTTGGAATCTGATTCAGAAAGCCTCACTCAAGAGATTAAGGCCCTATCTGAGCTTGGAGACCTAACCCAGGACAACAATATGGAGCCTGACAGCTTGGAGGAGGATAGCTTGAGTGAGACAGAAGAGGAAGCAAGCAGAAATGCAGCTGAGATGGACAGCAAGGACAACCTCCATACCCAGGACAATGGCGCAAATAACAGGTAAGGAACTGGCTTGCCTAAGATAACAGTGGTGTCTGAAATGTGTTGCTAAATAATCACTGATACTATTCCAAGTGAGAGCAAAGACAGGCCCCCAAAATGAGCACCTTGTAATGTGTGTGAGACAGGTCTCCACGCAGCTAGGGACACTTTGGAGATAGGTTTTTTGCCACATTCTTTTTTACAGTATTTAAAAAAATATGCGAAAGACAAAGAGAAGTATTAATAAAGGCATTTGCTTTTCTTATGCTCCTTATTTCCTGTCCATAATTCAAATGTCTCCACTGCTATGACCTCACCTTGGAGAAATCTCAGAAAGGCTGGTATAGAAGAGTGCCATGACTGGGAGTCAGGTAGTCTTGATTCTGTCCAGGTGCTGCTGTTTAGTATATAATTTGCAGTAAGTCACTTAACTGTTTTGCATATCACTTTTTCTCACCTGTCGAATGAACCAGCCTGCCTATCTCCCAGCATTGCTATGAATGTCAATAAAATACATTCTGGGGGTACAATCCTACCTGAGCTAGCAGAGGTCTACTTCCCAGGACTTATAGAATCATATAAAGAGTCAATTTCTAATAATTAGTATTGATGTGGTATTAACTTTATGCTATGAGCCACCAAAAACTGTAAGAGAAAATAAATTAGTGAAATATTACTCAGTTTTACTGAAAATATAAATGATATGTTAGAGTATAGAAGTTAAAAGCTATTGATTAGAAAAGAGTTTTAGTGTGGTGGTGAAGTGCATGGAGTCTGAAACACCATCGGGTTCAATTGCTGCCACTTAGTAGATGTATGACCTTGGCCAGATCTGCTTAATCTGTGCTTCAGGTTCCTCATCAGTAACAATAGGATGATAATAATGATCACCTTATAGAGTTTTTGTGATGCTAAAATAGATTAATATATGTATATAAAATACGTAAAGTACTAAGAACAGTGACTGGTTCTTTACAAGTTATATATGCATTATATATATATATATATATATATATATATATATATATATATATATATATATATATATATATTTCTTTTTTTTTAATTAGGAGTGAAATATATTGATGAAAGTTTATTGGAAGGCCTAGAACTTGGACAGGCAGGGTTTTGGAGACAAGGTAAGATTTGGAAAAAAGAACAGAATTAGAGTAACGTGTGTGTCATATTAAAGATCCCTGCTTAATAGCAGACGGTCTGTTCTGAGTATAGGGAAAGTGGGCTGAATAGGCGCTGTCGTGGAGTGCAACCAGCCCACACCACACACAGAACATTGAGGATAGAACTCAAATGACTCGTCCCAGTAATACAGTCATAGCATGGGCTTGTGTGGAAGCCAGAATTTGAGCCCAGTCCTGAATCTTTTCCCTCATTTCTTCTTTCCATCTTTCTTTCTTTCATTGGGAATATCGAGTTGAATCAAGCTTGTATGCTTTGTAGAGGATCTCGAAGTACTGTCAAGTGATAAGTGTTGTCACCAAGGTGCAGACATAGTGGTGGGGGCAAAGGAGGGGCTCAGGAAGACTTCGGTCAGCCAGACACACTGACAAGGCTGGGTTGGGTGCGCCAAGGAAGAGAGAATGCAGGTTCATGGGGAGGGCAGTAAAATGAATCAGTGTTTAAGGAACTTTATTCTGCAAGCTGGTACATTTTGAATTAGAAGATAAACACACAGGGACAAAGGGACTACCAGGTAGTAAAATTCCAATAACAACAACTAAACAAGAACATCTCCTTTTAAAGGCCTGTCTATAATTTCACTTCATTCTTCATTGTAACCTTGCAAGAAGATGCAGTTACATATTCCCATTTTACAGATAAGGAAAATGAGGCTAACAGAGATGAAGTAACTTGTCTAACGTCATAGTACTGTGAGGGGATGTTTTTTTTTTTTTTTTTTAATTAAATTTATTGGGGTGACAATTGTTAGTAAAATTACATAGATTTCAGGTGTACAATTCTGTATTACATCATCTATAAATCCCATTGTGTGTTCATCACCCAGAGTCAGTTCTTCCATCACCATATATTCTATCCCCCTTACCCTCACCTCCCCCCCCCACCCCCCTTACCCTCTGGCAGGATGTTTGTTATTTTGCTATTGATATTGGTTTTTTTAATTTTGACAAAATTCTAACCTTCAGAACAGTACAGAGAAAAATGCTTATAACCCTTACTGCCATATTTGTTTCAGATATATTTTTTAAAAGACATACGATATTACAGATAAAGTTTACTTGTTCCCCATCTCAAATCCATTCCCCTGTCTTCCTCCTCAGAACCAATATATATTCTTATGTCGGTGTATATCCTTTTTAGCAGTCTTTTATTCATTTGCATCATAGGTAATTTATATCAATAATGAAAGAATTGACAGGGCTTGGTGACATTAGCTATGATGACTGAAGAAACAAGAGAAGCTAAAGATTATTTTAAAGTTCTAATAACAATAGCTAGCATTTAAAATAGAGTGCTTATCATGAACACATCACTGTGCTAAACACTTTACATGTATTATTTAATCCTTATGACAGCCCTGGTAGGTGGACACTATAATGATCCCATTTTAAAGGTTGCAGATGAGGTTTAAAAAAGGTTATATTATACCCATTTATTGTATCTAGTAAGCAGAAAACTCAGGCAGTCTGACTCTGCTTTAAACCATATTTTTTATTGTAGTTCTAATCTAAGAGAGTCACAGTCTCCTGGGTAATAAGCAGTAGCAGTTTTATTTACAGAAATGGGGGCATCAGAAAGGAAAGGTCTTTTGTGATGGGTAGGTATTCTTGTCTGTACTCTTAAGATGAAGAAACCAAGGCAAGGATTCATTAAGTGACCTCATTTCCCCAGTGTTGAGTTTTTCCTTTTTGAGTTGATGCTCAGGGACCTGATTTTAACCTTGCTGTTTACTCAAGACAATGTAAATACCACTCAATATATTTCAAAATAAAGACTAATACTTACAAATTGAAAAAAAAAAATATATATATATATATATTTTGAAAGAGGTTTCATAAAGTGCTTTTATTTTATAAATTATTTTCATATATATATGCATATATGTATGTATTTTTTACCTCACAGCAACATGATGAATTTTGGAAAAACACGCATGATTAGTATCCCTGTTCCATAGCTAAGGAAACTGGCTTGGAGAGGTTTAAAAGTGGCACTAAATTACACAGGTACTAAGTGGCAGAGCTAAATCTCAAATCTGAGGTTTCTACTGTTAAGATCTTGCTCCTTCTCTATATAAAATCATTCATGAGACTACTTTAATTCTATAGCCTGTAATGAATTTTTTAGAAATAAGGTCATCAGAGCAGCTGTCTGCTGGGACTTGGACATGGTTTCTACACAGTGAATCCTTGTTGAGATTGTATAAAAAATATATTTTTAAAAGAGAATAATACTTACGAAATCAAAATTATGGTTAGGGCTTAGTCTTCTGATTCAGAGTTCCTTAAAGAATGCTATTTTCCTTAGGTTGATTTGCCTTGGAAATGTTTAATGGTAGACGATAATCTCCAGGGTTAGAATGGGTTATACCCCTAGTAACTGTTTGGCTGTATAGTGCTTCATACATTGAACATTAGGAGGACCAGTTCTCCACTACAAATGAAAACAGAACTGAAGCATTCAGCCAAATACAGCCCCAAAAATATTATTCAGGTGAGTGTTTAGTTATTGGTCTGTTTCTCTGCCTCACATTAGTATGGAAAGCTTGTCTAGATGTATTGTTTCTTGGATCTGAATTTATAAGCCGTAAGTAAACAAATTGATCTCAGACTCTCAATATAAAATTAAAGTAGTCTTTCATTTCTGCAAGGTATATTGCATTCTGGGAATTGTAGTTCAAAAAATTAGTCAGTCTTACCTTAAAACCAAAGAAAATCTCTTTCTTCTTGCTTTTCTAAACAATTTTAAAAGCCTCCTGATAAATCACTTGAGCCCCATTCTTAATGTTTTGATGTTACTAGAACCTCCTCAAAGCAATTACTCCTTGTATTTCACCAAAGTCAAGCCATAGTTCAATGCATATGGATTAAAAAAACCTTTTACTTAATGGAAATTGCAGCAGCATTGACTGTAGTGAATAAATCAAGAGTGGAGAGAGGATCTTCACATGATAATCCTTAAACCCCACTCCAGAACTAGCCTTATGACCCTTGGCGCTCACGAAGAAAGAGATCAATGTAATTCCTAGAGCATTAGAAATAACCTCTTCAGTCCTGGGGCCTTCTGAAACCTTATATGTTAAAAAAAAAAAAAAAAAAAAAGCAGAGAGCAGAAGTACAGTACTTAGTAAATGTGTTTAATAAGATCTTGTTTATAAGAATATGTGTACTCAAATATAATTAGCTACCATTTGTAGAATTATTTGCTTTATACATACTATCTCATTTACGTTACAAGAGCCTTTTAGATGGGTATTATTATCCCCATTTTGCAGATAAGGAACCAAGGCTCTGAGAGTCGTGTAGGCATAAGTAGTTACTAAGCGGCAGAGCCTGAGCCTGTAATTATAAGCTGCTAGATAGGTGATCAAGGCTGATTGATAAAAGATTCAATTTTACTATCTAACAAATATTAAAGATATAATCATTTTAATATGGACTAAACTGAGGCCTGGGTACAGATGCATGTAAAATTATAAATTTTATTAAAATAATACAAATATTTAAAGGCTACTCTGCCCTAAGAAGAAATAAACATTAATTATATTTTACTTCGGACAGCAGGGTCATAGTCTATATTCCTCACACTTCTCCTGGGAAACAGAAATGTTTTCGTTCGTTGAGGTCTGCAGATGTCTTCCTCTCATCACCTGGCAACCAGAGCCTTTACAGAAGATCCCATATTCTGTGTAATAAACCACCTTGTGCCAGAAATTACTGGGTGGGAGAAAGGCATGATGAGGAATTATTAGTTAAATTCAATATTTAAAATTGTCTGAAAGTAAGGAAGGGACTCAGTAGTAATAATCTGCATTTTTATTGTTTTGGGTGGTATATAATTTTTCCTCTTAAATGCTTTCATATACATTGTTTCAGATTAATAATACAAGAATCAGGTGAAGTATTGAATGATGATTTCTAGGACATAAATAGCAGTACTGGATAACCAAAATCAATAGAGGGTAAGAACCAAAACTCAGCATTTTCATTATTCCTCAAATTCTCAGACTGTTTTGTAGAAGTCATTGGAAATATTTAAGCTGAGAATAGACTACTTTCTCTCATAGGTGTGGAGTTTCTCTCCCCCCCCCCCACCACTGGTTGGGAGCATAAAGACAACACTTGAGGCTAGGTCTAATATTCTCGTATTATTAAAAACATTCTGAGAGTTTCTAGCAGTCAACATTCATCCATGTTGCTTCCTATTGTCTTTATTAGATAGATTGGTTGGCCAATCTCTTCAAATACATTACACTACATAGTACCTTGTTCTAGGGGTTTCACACAGTATGTTGGGGATATCTACTGGCATTTCAGTTATTTATTTCTGGTCACATGGGAATAGTTATGTTAGGGAAATGACTTTTTGCCGTAGTTATTTGTCATTTCTGTTTTATGTTCATTCATTTGCTCACAAATTCCGCTGTAGTGAAACCCTAGCTTCTCAGAGCAGGCATGGTGCCATCAAACAGATGAGCAGTCAGAGAAGGAAGACTAGAGTGTGCAAGGGCATGAATTGTGTCTATTACAGACAGAGTCCCCGCCAGAAATGCTAAAGCCACAGTGACGCCTGGGGTTTACTGCCCTCAGAGAACCACCAGCAGCAGTTCCTCTCTAGCTTATTTCAAAACGGCGATGCATTATTATGGTACAATAAGTAAATAAGTAGTGAGTTCGAAGCCTCAAAGTGTAATTCAAATTTATATCACCTGCAATCCTGTGAGTTCATTAAGAGGATTAAGAAGATTGTAACCAAGGGATAGTTTAATTCATACCCTTTACTGTTTTCCACTCTGCAACAAGTTTGAAAATATAGGAAGCTTTGATTACCATAAATTTTTAATGTATTGAATTTAAACTAAATGCTTTTGCCAACGTTTAATATACCTTGCCAAGTTTCACACGATAGGCCCAATTCAGTTAATAAAATAGTGGATTCTTAGAGCTGTTAGGGCTCTTTGAGTTCAGCCCATTCCCCTTATTATACAGAAGAGGAACCTGAAGCCTAGAGGAGTTAAGAGACTCACTCAAGTTCATGTAGCTTGGTCAGTGGCAAAATCTGGACTAGGACCCAGATGTCAAGACCTGTCCATTGCTTTTCCCATGACATCACAGCTACCTTGTAATTCCAATGCTATTATTATCTGGCATTTAAAATATGAGAAATTCAGAAAGGAAAAAAAGATTAAATATCAACATGTAAACAGAATAAGTACAAACATTAAAACCATTCAAATATTATAACAAAAGTCAAAGGCTAGAAGCAAAAGCCTCTTTTGTACTATACAGGAAAAGCTGTCTGTTTTTTTTTGTTTTGTTTTGTTTTTTTTGGTTTTTTTTTTAATTTTATTTTATTAAATTTATTGGGGTGACAATTGTTAGTAAAATTACATAGTGTTTTTCATGTAATAAAGGTAATGAAATACCTTTTTTTTTGTAAAGATTTTATTGGGGAAGGGGAACAGGACTTTATTGGAGAACAGTGTATACTTCCAGGCCTTTTTTCCAAGTCAAGTTGTTGCCCTTTCAATCTTAGTTGTGGAGGGTGCTGTTCAGCTTCAAGTTGTTGTCCTTTCAGTCTTAGTTGTGGAGGGCGCAACTCAGCTCCAGGTCCAGTTGCAGGGGGCACAGCCCACCATCCCTTGCAGGAGTCCAACAGGCAACCTTGTGGTTGAGAGGACATGCTCCAACCAACTGAGCCATCCGTGAGCTCAGCAACAGCTCAGCTCAAGGTGCTGTGTTCAATTTTAGTTGCAGGGGGCGCTGCCCACCATCCCTTGTAGGACTTGAGGAGTTGAACCGGCAACCTTGTGGTTGAGAGCCCACTGGCTCATGTGGGAATCGAACCGGCAGCCTTCAGAGTTAGGAGCATGGAGCTCTAACTGCCTGAGCCACCGGGCCGGCCCCGATGAAATACCTTTTAAAAAATAAAAAATAAAATAAAATATAAGAAATTCTATGTAAGAAAGTGTAAACACCTGAAAATTTTATAAATCTGGGTCCCTGACTCTTAGCCCTTGTTTCTGGAAAATGAAAAGAACAACCAAGCCTCTTTAGTCTGGCATAAGCATTGTAAACTCTCACTGAATAAGAGGAATTATATTTCTAAATACTGTGTCATACAGCATTTCCCTTGTGAAGATGCAGCCTTTGTTTCACATAAGATTATCTTAAAAGAAGTGAGGCACTAGAATCTTACATTGCAGTCACTACCCTCTTTAGACATTTTCATTTAACTCACAGATTGTCCTTGAATCAAGACTGGTACTAACGAGTCTAATAAATTGGGGCAAATATCTGGTTATTTCACAGCCATAAATCTGTTGTTAAAGAAAAGAAGGGACTTTAATTGGAATTATCCAAATTATATAATCACTATAAATAGAATTCGCTAGATAACAATCTAGCCTTTTCACTTTAGTGTGTGTCTGTGGATAGTCTTTAGCGTTCAGTTCATTAAACCACCTGTTTTCTATTAAAATGTTTAATTTTGTTTGCAGAATAAATGCCTGCATTAAATGAAATTTTCTGGGTTGTAAATAACCACCCTAAACCATTCCAGTATATTTGTGGAACCATTTTATTTCATACTTGCAAAAGTGATTTTTAATCCTTTGGGTTTATTTCATTTTATTTACTTAAAAGCCGTTGATATAAAGATTAATATGAGCATAGAATTCAGAAATCCTTGGAAACAATTGTCAGTTTTATAGTTCTAAAGAAGCATTAAAAACTTTACACTTAAACAGAAACTGAATTTGCTGTTCATATGCATAAAAGATTTAATGGCATATAAATTGGCAATAATTATTCTGTTTAAAAGGATTAAATCAAACCTAAATCAATAATAACATGTGCATTTTCAATTTAACCGGCTACTTAAAATAAAGTGGCAAGTAAATAACTGCTAAATGATTAATGGCAATGCTTTTATTCACCTCCTCAACAGGCAAACTGGCCAGTTATTGAATATTTTATTATGAGTGCAAAGGATGTTAATTGTACTAGAAACATGCTCTAATTTTAGTAATATTTTGATTGAATATTATACTGAATATGAGGCTCTTCATTAAATGGAGATTTTTATTTTGTTTGAAGTTGTCACAGTCAGTACTCAAATATAGTCCATTAAAGCCAGCAAATATCATGGCATATGCATCTGAGACCACCCTCCTCTTTCTTTCTGCATCCATTTCTAACCCAGGCATCTGAAGAGGCAACCTGACATCTGTTGTCTGAACAGTAACAAAAGAGTTGCGTACTCATTGTCTCATAACCTTTCTATCAAACGGGGAGGAAAAGAGGTGCATGTTTTGTGTGCGGATGATTACTGATGAAGGAGCACTTCACACTCATTTTGTTCCAGTGTGTTGACCTGGACCACAACACACAATTGAGTTTCTTAGCATACAAGCTTAGTACAATGAGGTTCTTTAGTATTATGTTCTATTTCAGCCATTAGATTCATTTCTGTGAAGTATTACATCTTTCCATGCTCATGATTTTGCAAAACGTACCCTCCTATTTGTTTCAACATATGATTTCCATTTAGAAAGGGAAGAGAGGGGATATTTTAAGATAGTCATTGCAGGTATAAATGGTGCACTGTAATTAGTGCTCTTTTAAGAGACATGTTTTCCAATTTTATCTTGTATATATACATTATTAAAGTTTCTCTTTAAACAATTGGTTCGAAAACATTTTTCTCAGCCAAAGCAATTCATTTTGTCTGATTTGTTTCAAAACCCTCTGTACTTTCTAGGTTCCACTTAAAACATCATTCTTTCCTGTAGTGTGCAATTGCTTCTACATATGGGCATTTAAGAATGGAAATTTGTTGAGGCTAACAATTACAGCTCTTTCTGGAGGTCTAAAGTAATTTAATTCTCCCAGTTTTATCTTTCACATCATCTTTCAGCAATTCTTAAAATATTTCACCATGTGGAAACGCTGACATTTCTTAATCCCATTTCCTAAATCACAGTTCAAACAGATTCTCCATGATGCCTAAGTCATGGTGAAAAATTGGATTTTTAAAGATGAGTGTTAATTTTTTCAGGCCACTAAGTTGCCACTTAGTGCATCACAAGAAAACTTTGTGCCCTAGAAATAATTTAATCCCTGGGGAGAGAAGAAGCCTTTGAGATCCATCAGCAGGAAGCACAATACACAATGTTATGTCATGGCAACTAAAGGTGACATACAGCAAGCCGAGACCAGTGACAGCTCACTGACCAATGCTTCCATAGTTTGCCCTTATTTGATCCTTATTCTGTGTCAAGGACACAGTTCCAAGCATTGGTGTGTGTATATGTATACACACTATAAGGTAAATACTATTGTTATCCCCATTTTATTGATGAGGAAGCTGAGGCACAGAAAAGTTAAATAACTTGCCCCTGCTTAACACAGTAACTGGTAGCACCAGGAATTGAGTGCAGGCATTCTGATTCCAGGAGCCTTACTTATCCTTAGACATGCTACTACACCATTTCTCAGAGCCAAAATCCTCCATATTATTTTTCAGAGAAGCAAAGCACCATGGAGATTTCATATGAGTGAGGAAGGTCTATAACTATGACTGTAGACGTTATGCCATTATCTGCTGGTACTGATTAAATATGATGACCAGTCTGAGTGCCAGTTCTTTTTTTAGTATTACTGCAGAGATGGAAGTCAGGAATTCATTTCCTTTGATCATTGAAGACTACCTATTTTTTTAAATAGTGGACATTCCTCGGTTATTGATTCTTTTGTGAATTTATCATAGGATCATAGAACAACAGATTTGGAATCGACTTTGAGACATCATTTAGCAACTGAATCTGGAAATAAGATGTTAACATACTTTCAGTGATAAACAAGGTTATGTTCTCCTATTTTAAATACCCATAATATTATGTATTCCTTTATGTATCTAATTTATTACTTGATTATTACAGTTGGTACGAAAAGCTTGTCTTCCTCACTAGCAGGTAAGATCGATCAGCCTGCTTCTGTTCTGCTCACCATTCTATCTTCAGTGCCTAGTACCTGGGGAGCTCCTCACTACACATTCGTTGACTGGCCAGCTGACTGACTGATCGATTCGCTAACTTACATAAGGCAGGCCCTACGACAGTGCATGCTTCACTACCACCTATGGGAACAGCTGCAGGATACAGGGCAGCTTAATGGACAAGAGCCAGGTCCTGGGGCAGACTACCAGGGCCCCACCTGGTACAGACTATCCTGGGCCGACTATTTGTGAGCTCTGTGACCTTGTAAAAGTTATGTAAGCTCTCTAAGCCTCAGTTTCTTCATCTATTAAATGGGGGTCATAATAGTACCTCCCTCATATGGTTATTCTAAGGGAAAACACTGGAGATTCACTATAAGCATTGCCTGGATCAGCACGCAATAATATGTGCAATCTTCCCAAAGTCAGCACTCCACATCCTACTCCATGACTAACTAGCAGAACAGTGATCCCCATAGGACATGTCACTTTGAAAGGTTGCCAAGCCCTGCTTTAAAAAGTGCAAAGGACTACCTATTCTAAAACTTTCTGAAAAAGACTTTATAACCTCTGTAGATAATTCCTTCCAAAAACACATCACTTTGGCTATCCCAAAGTATTTGTCTTACTAACGTCTTTGCTCCCTAATTATTTTTGCTAAATTAAATTCAGAGTCTAAAGTTAACTTAGTTAAGTCAAACTTCTTCACAGAGTTTACAAAGCCCTTATCTCACCTCTGCTTAACTCTGAGCTCTACTCCTCAACCTTCCCTCCTCCCACCCAACATTTTATCAGTACAGAATTTCTTCTTGGAAAGCACCATGTTCTCTCTCCCCTCCATTCCTTTTTATATGTTGTTCCCTCAGCCTAGCATACAGTTCATGCCCTTCTTAGTCTTAGGCCTCATATATGCCATCATTTACTTCAGAAAGTTTTCCCTGACTTTTCAAGATGGTATTGGATGTCCCTCCTACTTCCTGATGGCCCCTCATCAGCGCCCTGACCACTCCAATGATACGTTGCTTGTTTCCTTTTCCATATCACTCACTAGGCTGTGAGTTCGCCACCATATCCCTCTAACTTATTAAGTGCTCAGTAAATGTCTGTAGAATCAATGAGTGAGCAAATAGATGAGGAAAGCGAAGTTCTGTTGAGTCCAGCAAATGAATGAATGAGTAGAGTTAAATTCACTTTTTCCTTCCAATGTATCATGGATACAATAAAGCAGCACCTTCATTAAAACATGTTTTATATTTTGGTTTATTCAAAGATATAATTAAGGCACTCCTTAATCTTTTATTCCCTACCTAAACAACCACAGTTGAATCTTATGTTTAACTCAGTATAAGATAAACCCTAAAATCATTCACTAATTTGATCTAATGTAAGAAGCTTTTCTGCATATTTAGATTCTAATTTACTACTACTATTTACTAGTAATATCTAATGCTGTATTTGTGTTAACTAGAGTATTTTTAGAGTCATTTATTTAAGAAACACTTACTGACTTTTCTGTCCACCGCAGAGAGCAGAGTTCTAGGACAGAGGTGAGGGAAGAAAAGGTAACCCTCAGTCCCTGAGGTGCCCAAAACCTTAATAGGTGAAGAGACAAGATCCCCACAGTGAAAGTGAAATAAGCACAAATACAGAGCATTAATTCATATGTAATGTCCCATTTTAATCCTTATGGAAGAATAGAACACTACCTACAGACTTGCCAAAGAGATGAAACACAGTTATGATCAAGCCCCTGGATCTAGCTGCCAATTTGCAGGAAACAGAGGACAGAGGAATAAGATACAATCCTGAGAAATAAACAGAATAAATATAATTTATCCCTACTTACACATGAGAAACTAGCTCAGAGATGACATGATCAGCCAGCTGATGCACAAATAGGTAGTGACAGACCCAGAACTTGAACCCAGATCTGTTTAGTCCCAAGTCCAGATATACCCTGATGGATCACTCAGTGCTCCTAAGACATACCCAGTGACCCTTAGAACCAGGTGAAAAGCAGGACCAAAAAATACTGTGAGTTCACGGGATGGGACATCACACAGAAGAAGCCTCAACAAAGCTCCAGAGGCAGGTGACACCATGGTGTGTAGGGAGTGGTGAGTCACATGGTTTGATGTCCAGTTTCCTGATAGATGTGAACCCTTTCCAGTTAGGCATTTTGCTAGAGGAAATTATCATTTCTCTTCCCTTGGTGGAAAAGAAAGAGCAGCCTATTCCAAAAAGTTTTCCATTTTAATATGTGAACTAAAAAAATTCAAAATGACAATTTATCAAGACATAGGAGTTTTGGCTTTTTGCTCTAGGTTTTGCTTTACATCAAATCAAAGAAATCTAGGTCCACATTAAGAAGAGTAAATTAGCATTAAGGGCACCATTAGTTTGTTTACCCAGCACAAAATTATGTCCTCTGTAAACGGGAATATCAAATAGCATAAAAAGCCTAGGTGATTTACATTTCCTTTTTGATTACAGGATTGCATCTACTGAACTCAAGGAAGGAAAATCTCTCCCATTTAGCTTTTGAAGATCAAAAGGGCCATTAAATATGCCATATTACCAGCATTTTTTTTTTCTTTTTTGGTTAAGACTAGGAAGCGCTTTACAAATTGAGATTGCCATGGGGAAAAGGGAAGACTTTCTTTGGGGTCATATGCATTGGTTATGGATGACTTCACTTCCCTCAGTCAGGACCATATACTTAACCTTTTATTCAAATAGGACTGTCCTACAGCTTAAAGTGCATGCTGACCTGTCTACTGAGTTTTCTGTGCATAGACCTGACAACCAAGAGAGTACGAACTAAGAGCTTTTCAGTGAGCCTCCTTTTGATTCTAAACCTTGGGGATCTTTCCATAGTACATTTGATGAAATCTACAAACACAAAATTAACTGAAAAGTAAAATCATTGAAAAGGAGGATGAACCTATGTAGGTATTCAGTCAGGATAAATCTTGCTTTACCCACACTCCAAATGGAGCAGATTGAGGCAAATATCCAGGTGACGATCACATTTACCTTCCTAGATAAATAGCCAAATATATATATGACCAACTAAAGTGTGAAATCAATTTTATCTTCTCCAGCTGAAATACTTAGGGTATGCATAAGTAATAGCATTCCTTGAACCACAGTCATTCACTGGTTTAACATTATAGACATTATTTTTCAGTTGTTTTCTGGCATTTTGAAATTATTTATCCCTGTTTTTATTCCATATTTCAGTAAACTTAAATAATTAATAACTTTTTTATTCTTGTGTGTAGTATGCAGGCCTAATTTGAGCCTGGGATATGTCTTTAACATATCAATAATAAAAATAAAATTATAAGGGAAAGATTGAGATTGATTTAGAATAAAATGATCAACTAAATATAATGAATTTATCTTGATTAAGTACTTAACATTTCCTTTCTGCTTTGGGCAGCCAAAACCCAAAAGAAGACAAGTATTCAAGTCTCCGATATGACCCAAACTGGAAGAATAAGAAAGAGAAAGGGCTGTTGTTGACTGTGGAAGCATTGCCAGAGTCTGCAGACGGATCTATAGAAAATCTGACTGTAGATCCTCTCTACCCTTCCAAGGAGACTTCAATGGAACTCTCAGGGGGGAAAGGCGAACAGAAAAAGAGCCCACAGAGCGAAGCCTCCTTACTTGGTAGTGAATTCTTAAGCCCAAACTCTGAGCATGGTGCCCATCACAGCGAGCAGTCTTCAGACCTGAGGGACAGTGATATGGAGAAGTCGAGCAATCTCTTTCAGTACTTGAAGAGTTCAAGTTCACATAATGAGGTTTTCTTGCCAGGCTCACGTGGCCCTCGGCGAAGGAAGTCCAAACAATATTTTGTGGAAAAAAACAAGCTGACTTTGGGATTGCCCACTCCTAAAATGGACTCTTATCTTCAACTTCACAATAAAAAAAGGGGGGAAACTCACTCAGAACAGGTACGTAACAGCTACTTAAAAATCTCTTCTGAAGCACTAAACTGGAATTTGCCTTTGTTTGAAATCGCTGAATAGCACTTCCTTTGGGATAGTGATGTCATTATAACAACCTGGCTGAGTAAATCAGATGCCCCTCTTTGAAGAATGAGGGGAATTAGTCCACAAATTCTCAAGAGCAAAATAAGTCATCAATAATTTATTGCTGTAATTAAATTATTGTCTCCAAAATGTTTCCATTCAAAGAACCACAGAATTTTTTTTAAAACCACATACTACAACAGATAAAATATAGGACTGAAGGTTTGATTACCTGTGTCGGTTGCCTTTGGTTCCACTACAGCACTGGTTTTCATCCCCATTAAATGCCCTCAACACATTGGATATGACATGACACACTCAATAATGGCAACTCACATACACAAGTGATTCTCAATCAGATTCTGTATGCTTTTTGGGTGTTAGTGGGACAGGATCAGGATACAACATGGGGTATTTTTATTTATTTTTAATTTTTACTTTTTAATTAAAATTTATTGGGGTGACAATGGTTAGTAAAGTTACAATATGGGGTATTTAAAAAAATATCCAAGTGATTATCTTGCCTTTCCAACCCCCATTAATAATAACTACACCATCCTTTAATACCGTATGCAAATGAGGTAATATGATTAAACCTGTCTCTCCATCTATAAAATTGGAATAATAATAAATGTCCTCTCTTTCTCATCCAATGGATTCAAAACCTATTGGAACGAGTAAACTTAGTTCTACTTCATGGACACACATAAAGATCCTACCAGCCTACCTCCTATTAAATATGTCCATAGACACAAGAAAAGAATGTGGCTGGATCAGTGCATCCAACACGCTTATTGGGGAAACAGCTTAAAATTCATTATCTACTAATGTGTGGTCATTTTCAAATATGAATGAAAGGTTATTACATTAAATGGAGATGCCCTTAAAGCTATTCCAAATCTAAATTGGTATTATTTAAAGTGTTCTAACTTGTTCTAATCTGCAATTTCTGATGGAACAAGCGAGGTGGGATGAATATTTGTGATTATTTTTTTTGATTCAGAAACTCCTTTTATAGGGAGCCCCCTTCTAGTTGCTAGACAGGGTGCTGCCTAATGAATCGCTTAATAAAGCCAATTAGATCTTCAAATTTAAAAAAGGAAAAACAAAAGAAACTCCTTCTATAGTTGTAAAGGATTATGTCACATCTTTGACTTTGTAACTTAAGAAAACAAAGAAATGGATGTAGTATATTTGGCTGAATTGTCAAAACAAATTCTGAGCTGAATTCAAGCAGAATTTTCAAGAGTTTGACCCAATTTTAGATGTTTAATGTACATTTTTGTTTCATAAAACGTGAAATTTTGAATTTTGATTGCTCACTTAAAAATATAAATATGTGAAAAATGTTATAGCTAGTTATTTCTCTCAGACTAGGATACCTTTCATTATTTTAAAATGTGTTCTCAAAAGAAGCTGATATTGAAGGAGAGGCAAATAGGCCAGAATAAATAGTTATATTTTTAATAATAAAAGGGAAAAGATTTATTATAAGCTCTTTAATTACTGATATCTTAATTGCTAATTTTTTTTAGTAGTTATAACTTAATTTACTAAACAATATTGGGGGGAGTTGATTGTCAGTGATTCCATAGCATAATTTTCATTATGCCAAGGAGGAGACTTTAAAGCATTTTAGGCTTGCTCAGTCTTTAAGCTCATGAATTATTCTTTGGCCACTGACCTCATCCATTTCTTTCTCCACGTTCAGATGTCTAAGGGCTGATTGCTAACTGTATTCAAAATTGTTTCTTAACCATTTCCAACATATATTTCCTTCATCTTTACTCCTAGTCTTTTTAAAGGGATAGAAATTAGTTTGGCCTAACAGTGATATGATGATGTGTGTAACTTGTTTCATTGAATTATAGTCAGTAACCTAGAATGATATGTTCCTTCAAATCATTAGTTATATATGACAGGTGTGCAAGTCTTTTCTGGCAATACAGATTATATATACTCTTATGGGCAGGAAATAAGCGTTGGACTTATTTTTAGTCTTCATAACTAAACTAACACACCTCAGTAAATATATGGGAAACGAGAAATGTATATCTTCCATTACCTCCAAACTTTATTCTCTTTAGTATTACTTGAAGTTTATGTGGGGAAAATAGTATTTCCAGAGCAGTAGTTTGAAATCCTGGCTGAATGTTAGAATCACCTGAGAAACTAAATTTTTTAAAAAGTGATTCTCAGCTCCATCCAGACCAATTTACATCTCTAGGTGAAATCTTGAGCATCAGTAATTTTTTTTTTTTTTTTTGAGCATCAGTAATATTTTTAAAAGACCCTCAGTTGATTCTGAGTGAAGCCAGGTTTGAGAAGCATTGTTCCAGACAGAGCAGAAGTTCTCACCCTTGACTTCACACTGGAATCACCTACAAAATTTTAAACAATGCTATTTCCTTGGCCTGAAGCTTTGAAATTCAGGTTTAATACATTTGGGGTGCCCTCTAAATAAGAGGAATTGTAAAAGCTCCCCAGGTAATTCTAATGTTTGTCCAGGATCGAGAATCACTGATGTAAAACAGCGGTTCTCCGTCATTAGCATGTACACATATATCAGAACCATTTGGAGGGCTTGTTAAAACAGATTGCTGGACCTAACCCAAGGATTTCTGATTTAGCAGGTGTAGGGTGCAGCCCAAGAATTTGAGTTTTCTGCATGGTTCCAGAAGATGCCACTTCTCCTATCAGGCCCACACTTTGAGAATCACTGATCATTTGCTTCTCAAACTTTAAAGTGCTTATGGTAAGATCCTGGACCACCTCAGGATCTTAAAATACAGACTTTGATCCAGTAGGTCTGGGGTGAGATTTAAGAGAGTGCGTTTCTAACAAGCTCCAAGGTGATGCCAAGGCTGCTGGTACACAGACCACACTTTGAGTAGCAAGGTGCCAGAGGATAAAGAACATAAAGAAAGCATTTCTCAGAAACCTAAAGCGAAAGTTGGGTGAGTACCTACAGAGCTGTGATGGTTTCAATGGCTGTTAAGAGTATTCCTTTGATGGGGGAGTAAGAGGTATAATATTAGAGGTGGCAGGTTTTAGAGTAAGCAGCATCCTTTTGGAAGTTTTTCATATTTGAAAATCTCTTTTCCCTTTCTAATTTCTTTGAAAGAGATGACAAATGTCTTATAACTAGAAACGTGGAAAAGATAAATGACATCTATTGTTAAATGAATGCATAAATGTTAGTTACCATTACACACAGCCAAGAAAACCCAGCTTTTTAACATAATGTTTTGTTGCAAGCACCCATGCCCAGTTGAATTAATTTAAGGATCTTAAGTAGTATATTGTATTTAGGAAGATTTGAAAGTCTAAGAAATTTATGATATCCCAATAAAAATGTCAACAGGTTTTTTTAAAAAAATAAAACTTAAAAGCTGATTGTTAAGTTCATATGAATAATAGGCATGAATAATAAAGAAAGTTCTGGAAATTAATAGTCATGAGAAAATATAGCCCTATTATATAGTATATCATATTACAATGCCATAATAATAACTATAGTATGGTAATATTTAATGCATATGCAGACAGAAAAATGGAAGATCAGAACAGAAAGTCTGGAAATAGAACTAAATTTCATATGAGAATACATAATCTGAAACTATAATTTGATAAAGGCAGTATCTCAAACCAGTGAGGAAATTAAGGGTCATTCAACTAAACAACTGGATAAGCCACCTGGAGAAAAATAAAGTTGGGCCCATACCTCATATCATACAAGAGAAATTCTAAATGGATCAAATATCTAATTTTTAAAAATTAAACCATAAAAATGGATAAAACAGGGCCGGCCCGGTGGCTCAGGCGGTTGGAGCTCCGTGTTCCTAACTCCGAAGGCTACCGGTTCGATTTCACATGGGCCAGTGGGCTCTCAACCACAAGGTTGCCAGTTTGATTCCTCGAGTCCTGCAAGGGATAGTGGGCAGCGCCCCCTGCAACTAAGATTGAACACGGCACCTTGAGCTGAGCTGCTGCTGAGCTCCTAGAAGTCTCAGTTGGTTGGAGCGTGTCCTCTCAACCACAAGGTTGCCGGTTAGACTCCTGCAAGTGATGGTGGGCTGCGCCCTCTGCAACCAGCAATGGCAACTGGACCTGGAGCTGAGCTACACCCTCCACAACTAAGACTGAAAGGACAACTTGAAGCTGAACAGCACCCTCCACAACTAAGATTGAAAGGACAACTTGACTTGGAAAAAAGTCCTGGAAGTACACACTGTTCCCCAATAAAGTCCTGTTCCCCTTCCCCAAAAAATCTTAAAAAAAAAAAAAAGGATAAAACAGGAAAATTCTCCTATAATCTTGAAATTATTTAAAATCTAGACTCTATAAAAGATTGATGAATTTGACTACATAAATATTAAAAACTGCTGCAGGAAAAAAGCACAAGAAAGTCAAACTATAAAGAACTGGGAAAAATATTTCTAATTCATATCGTAAACAATACACTAATATCTCTAATATATAAAGAGCTCCTAGAAATCAAAAAGAAAAAAAGAGCAATATTCCAATATATAAATACACAAAAGATAAGAATAGATAATTCACAAAAAAGTTAATAATTATGGCTGTTAAATGTATGAAAAGATATTTAATTTCAGTTATTATAAGAGAAATGCAAATTAATACTACATTGGGATTCCATTTTTCACCTATAATTAAACCAACAAAATTCCCAAAGTTTGATAAATCCATAGAATAAATTAGTATAACCAGTATGGGGGAAAATTTGTTAACATCTATTTAAAATAGAAATACATACACTCTAAGAAAATAAAGTGTAATTGGTAAGAGTATAGGCTTTGGAGCCAGGTTGGTTGGCACTAACACCTGCTAGCTGTCTGACCTTGGGAAGGTTGTTTTACCCCTTTGTGCTGCAGTTTCTTCATCTCTAAAATGGAGATAATAATAGTTATTTCCTCATAGGATTATTAAGAAGATTAAATAAATGGGTTAATATATACTCGTATGTAGAATGTTTAGATCAAAGCCTAGCTTATAGTAAGCACTATATAAGTGTTAGCAATTATTATTTTTGTTTGACCCAACACATTCCACCCCTAGGAATTTATCCTAGTTACATGTGCAGTTTTGCAATAATTCCTGTAAAAGATTATTCTATAACAAAAGATTAGAAAACACCCAAATGTCTATTATTTGTGGAGTACTTAAATAAATTATAGTATGCAATATTATACAATAAATTATACAATAGTGTACAATTCTAGCTGTTAAAAAATTGAGGATGTTCTCCATCAACTGTTATGGACAACTTATCAGAATTTATTGTTAAGAGAAATTGAAGGTGTAGAATACTGTGTACAATATAAAAAGGTGGGGAAGAATAAAAATATATATCACATTTGCTTGGTATGCATAAAGCACTGTGAACGGGTACATATGGATGGCTAATTGTAGAGGGTGGAGAGGAAACCGGTGGGAGCACAACTGTTCACTTTATACCGTTTCATAGCTCTTACTTTTGAACTATGCCTGTGTATTTACAGTATACAACATTTTGTAGGAACTTCATGCCTCGATTGCTCGGGGCCACCTAAATGGCATTTTTTCCTTGTAAATAATGGCTCAGAGTAGAACCATTGATTTTTAAATTCAATTGCTCCACAGTCCTTTGACTATTTTTCATAAATCTGTTAGTAGTACATTAAAATGCACAGGAAAAATCACCTTTGACTATATTATAAGATCTTAGTCACATGATGTGTGAAGCAAGGAACTCATGTAAAAACCAACACACACTAGAGGGCACCTAAGTATCACAGTTGGCCAATACCTTTGCTGGTGAATATTCAGTGCTTACTTTTATTATGATTTCTTCAGTAGCCAGAAGTTTTGTCTGAAACTCATTAGAATTTGAATCCATTTATGATCTACCATTAAAGGAAATTGTATCTTGAAAAATGATCTGTATTTCTATCTTGATTCCAATGTGACTTTGAAGGCTGATGATGGTGAAATTTAATATGGGCTCAGAAAAGAGTAGTAAGTACTTTATACATGTTACTCTTTTCTTTCGTTGTAATTTCTTGGAAAGAAATCACAGATACTTTGCAGATATGTATATAGAAAGGTTATTCAATCACCCTATAGTCTTCAAGACAATATAGTCCCCATTCTGAGGATTAGCACCCCTTTGTGGTTGTTGCTGAGACATCAGGTCAGTCAGCCAACAAACATTTATTGAGTACCAGCTGTATGCTAGGTATTCTCTCCAGTGCTAGGGATGTAACAGAAAACAACATGTGCAGAGACCCTGTCTTGAAGAAGCTTACATTTCAGTCATATGATACAGGCAAGAAACATGTAACAAAATAATTTCAGGTACTGATAAACACGTCAAAGGAGACTAAATAAAATTTACTTAATAAAGTACTGAGGTGGGTGTAACTGGGATGCTTAGTGCTTTTGGAAGGGCTCTCTGAGGAGATATTATTCAAGTTGAGACGTGAATGGATGAGAAAGAGAAAATTATGCACGCTGGCTCTGGGGGAAGACAATTGGTTTGCCCTAGGTTTGATAGCAGCGTTTTCTCACAGGAGGCAACATAATGTTATAGGAGAAAAAATAAAGCCAACACAAAACACTGGTTTGGTAGTAAGACAATTATGGATTAAATCCTGGCCCTTTAACGTACTAGGAGGTAGCACTTACGAGACATTTGAACAGGTGACTCTCTAAACCTTATCTGTTTCATCTTTTATATAGGGTCAGTTTCTGCCTTGGAGAGCTATTGGAAGAATTTATACAAAGCTTGGAAGAATTTATACAAAGCTCCTGACACATGGCACACACTCAGTAAAGGGGAGCTATTGTTGCCAGTGGGCATTCTTTTAGCCATAGGAAAGGAAAGGAATCCACTCTGGGAATAGACCTTTCTAAACAGATTTTTTTTTTCCAGGCTACAGTGTCTCAAAATGAAAGGGATATGATTTCAGGTAGAGTAAGAACAAAGTGTAGCCAAAATATAGCACCTATACACCCTACTAGCCCACTCTACGGTGTGATTCCCAAAAGACTGTCTACAAAGGGGTATACCTAGGCGTACCTCATACTTTCCATGCTGTCTCTCAGACTCAAATTCTCAGAGTGGTACACAACGCCCTTCATGACCTGGTCCCTTCCTGCTGATTTTGCCTCATCCTTTGTGGCTTTCCCCTTGCATACTCTGCGCTAGACATAGTCTGGGAACTCACAACTCCTAGACCCCAGTGTTTTGCCTGGGTCTCTTCATACTAATGGGCCACTCTTTCAGTCTTGTTTGCTTCAGACAACCTTACCTTCCTTTGGAAGTTCAGCTCAAAGGCCTCTGCCTTTATGAAGACTCCAAATATCCTCCCTCCCACTACCTTCCTCATACCTGCAACATCCACCATGGAACCCACTACACCCCATTGCACTATTTTGTTAATGTATCTGTATGTATTTACATGACTCTGAGCTCATAAGGGCATGGGCTGACTCATCTCTGAATTCCCAGAGGCTGGCATATAATAAACCCTATGTAAATTTTTGATGAAGGGATGTGATTGTTAAATACTTTTTCTTTGGTCCAGAATTTTATTATTTTCACAATGAAAAAAATAAGAAAGACTAACTGGAGCTTGCGCTGTTGACTTAAATATTGGAATTTGTCATCAAAAGATCTGATTTGAGTCCTATTATTGGAGCCTTTTATTATTGTTAGTAAATCACAAAATCTTGCTAGGCTTATTTTTCTCCATTAGAGTGAGGTTACAAATGTTTGCCTTCTACCACAGATCCCAGATTATGGGGATGACCAAACAAGGTAGTGTATGTGAAAGTTTTGTGTAAGCATATAGTCCTGTATAAATGTCATTTATTATTGAACATTCGATTTGAATTTAATCTCCTACTGCATTAGATTAATATCTAAGTGATATATTGCTCTCCTTTTCTGTAGTTTTGAATTTAGTGAAACTTTTGTCTATAAAATTAATCTTTACCTTTTTTAATGATGATAATCTTTTTCTAATTATATTTGGTTAGAAACAGAAATTTTTTAATAGAATTCTAGTTTGCCAGTGTTTTTGACTCCCACCTTTCCTATTATACTTGTAAAAATTATTCTACAAAGTGAGTAATCTGTATATGTTTATTGATTTTTAGATTTTTCTTTCTTTTTCTTTTTCTTTTTTTTTTTTCTTGGCCCTTTTGCAACCACAAGAAGAGCACTTACTTACGACAGCATAATTCAAATTGAACTTTATGGAATTTTCAATACATTTCTTTTCTTTCTTTTTTTTTTACTAGGCAAAGAACTTTATTTCTAACTTTTTCCCCAAGCTTCTTCACCTTAATTAGCTGCAAAGAATGATTTGTATATAAGTAAAAACTGAGAAGAGCTGCAGTGTCCAAGGGCCTAAGGCTTAGAAATATTAAAGATCGAGATTTTATCAGATCCATAAACAAAATTTTAAAAAGTAGTTATAATATAAAATAGCAGCTCCCAGTAACTTCTTCAAGTTTTATCTTCTTCAGAAGTTGACTCAATTCAGTTTGCTTCATTCTTGGAGGCCTCATCAAAATTCTCCACAAGATCTGGAACATAATCCTCCTCCTCTTCGGTAGCAAGCGGTGCTTTTCCATCCACAGATGGTTTGGGCAGAGCTTCAGCCAGTCTCCTTAAACTAGTCAGACTGTCTGCACCGAGCTGGTTTAAGATGCCTGGTAGCATGTCTGTCAGCTGCTTGGTCTCAGTGTGGCCTGTGATGGTGAAAGTGTTTGCTGCCAGAGAGGCTTGAACTTCAGGGTTGTTAAAGTGGATCGCTTTCCTTGGTTTGTGAGCATATTCATCTCTTCGATACCAGAGATATTGTTTACCCTTAACTTTTTAAAGGAGAACTGAAATTTTTTTTATCATCTGTTGTAACTATTCTGTGAACCACCTTCTTCTTTCTGCGAGCAGTTCCTTTCCCACAAATGCACATTTGTGTCTGCAGTTTGGTGAGTTTCTCCTGGTTCATGCTAGTTTCTTTTCATCTTGTGGGAGAGGAAACAGGGCCATGCGGGAGACTAGGGCTGGCGCTCAGGGGGTCTTGGGCAGACCAGCTGAGAATAAATGTACACATGCAGGGACGCAAGATGGCAGCTCTTCAATACATTTCTTAAGGCATTTTCTTTTATGCACTATTCAGCACTTAGTTGATTAACTACCAATTTGCATGATCTACAGAGTGATACTTCATTAATTCGATTACTGATAAGGGATCTATGAAAAGAATACTTTCCACGTAACTAAAGCATGCCTTTCCAAAACTAGAACTCCAACATAGTTAATCATTTATAAGGATAGCTTTCAAAAATGTGCCTAGCATACCCGATAATTCTGCACTATTGTACCCAGGCTGTATTGCACTGTTCTAATAAAATCAGGAACCATGGTGATGGGAATGAATCTTTGCCTCTGTATTAAATGCCCCAGACTACTATGAGTCTGGAGTCATTTTTGTAGCCGTCAGTGCATCTGCTCTTCAGGAGCTTCTGATAAGTGGGAAGCAGATGTGTAAACAGTCAGTACAAAGTGATAACTGGACATGTAAGATCCCTAAGGAACCCAGAAGAAAAAGTGCCTAAGTCTGTCGGGGGAAGTCAGAGAGGGCTTCACAGAAGAGGCGATCATTGAACTGATCCTTTAAAAAGAAGTGGAAGGTGAAAGGTGGAGGTGGGCAGCAAAGGTATTGCAGGAAAAGGGAGCATAAGCAGTGGTATAGACATGAAAGCACACTGTCTATGTAGAGCCTGCTCAGTAAGAACCTCTATGGCATTAGTCAAATAAAGTGTTTAAAGCAGATATGAAAAATGATAACTATATACATTAAATATTTAATTTTTGCTTACAATATGTGATATACATATATATATGAATTCACCAATCTTTTACTGAGGAGCCAAGGCCTTTTCCGTTAGTGCATATTCTATTGACTGGTGTGTTGCATTGTTTTGCATTTTTTTTGTGTGTGTTTTTTTTTTGCAGTTCGAGTGCATCTATGATTTGTACTGATTTCTTGAAAGGAAAGTGAAAACTTAAAAAGCCTTTAGAAGCAATCTAAGAACACAATTTTTACAGATTTTTACGAATGTTTCCACTAAACTTTTACAGTTTCCCCTCCCCGCCACACACACACGTGTTATTTTGCCATTTGCTTTTTTTATTGGGTCATTCTAAATTATTTAACTTAGTTTTCATGAAAATAACAACTCTATACACTGAGATTTCTCCAAATGATCTAATCTTTAAATAAATTTCATAATTTTAACAATAGTGGTACCTCGGTTTTCAAACGTAATCCGTCCCGGAAGACCGTTCGATATCTGAAACATTCGAAAACAGCCAACAGCGAGGCCTCAGGGTCTTGCACTCAGCGGAAGCCACTTGACATGTTTGACTTCCAAGGTGTGTTCAAAAACCAAAGCCCTTATTTCTGGGTTTACGGTGCTCGTGAACCAAAATGGTTCGTCAATGGAGATGTTCGAAAACTGAGGTACTACTGTACATTTAATAGGAATAAACAGGTTTGGGAACAAATGTAAAAGACTCTTGGTAAACATACAACTCAACTAGTGGAAACAGAAGTATACTGTGAGCAGCCAAGCAGCCATGAGCATTCAGCTGTGGGCATTTAGTTAGGGCATCTTAAAGGAGGGCTAGAAAGTGTTGCTTAATCCAGTAAATTATTTAAGAAGATGAATAATGTTGTGCGGTATATGACTAGATTGTGAGGATGGGAGTGAGGGCATTTAGGCTAGAAAAACTGGCAGGTTCCTTTCATATAGGTCCTTGTATGTCATTTTAAAGCAGGGACTCTCAGAATATGGTCCCTGAACCAGCAGCAGCAGCATCACCTGGAAACTCGTTAAAAATGCAAATTCTTGGGCTCTATCCCAGACCTTGTGAATCAGAAATTGTGGAGTGAGGCCTTTAAATCTGTGTTTTAAGAAGTTGTTGTGCGGGAGACCTTGCTCGCTGCGCCATTTGTCGTGCGGGAGACCCTGCTCGCTGCGCCATTTGTCGTGCGCGGAGGCCTTCTCGCCGCGCCATCTTTCAGGCGGGGCGGCCTGCGGGGTCTCTGCTCCTGCTCCCCACACAAGAACGCAGGATATGGTGAGGCCGAAAAGGAACACCCACGGAGCCATAGGTAGGGGCGTCATACCACTATGGTCTCACTGGAGTCTGGGCCCACTGGACGCGTGACCTGCCGTCCGCCTTTCCGCCAACCGACCGACCGATGACTCTCCTCCACTCTCCTCAACTCTGTTCCTCTCCTCTCTTCCGCTCTCCTCGGCTCTGCTGGGTTCCTCGGCAGTCCTCGGCTCTCCTCCATAGCCGCAGCAGTTATACCGGCGGCCAATCGGCTAACCGGCCACAGCCGACAGCCAATCAGCCACAGCTGACGGCCATTCACCACCCGAGCCAGCACCTTTCCACGTGAGGCCGAGAGCCTGTAAACTACTTTCTGGGGCTCTGTCCCCACATATGGTTAGGCCAAAAAGGAACACCCATGCAGCCATAGATAGGGGAGTCATACCACTATAGTCTCACTGGAGGCTGGAGTCACATGACCTGAACCTGCTGTCTGCTTCTCTGCCTGCTAACTCGACTCGACTTTCGACTCCCCAACCAGCGCAGCCGTGGCAGTTATATCAGTGGCTAATTGGCTAACTGGTTACAGCTGACGGCCAATTAGCCACAGCTGACGGCCGTCTACTACCCAAGCCAGCACCTTTCCATGTGAGGCCGAGAGTCTGGAAACTGCTCTCTGGGGCTCTGTCCCCACACTCCACCCCTACAGGGTCTCGCCTCACAATTTACGTGACAAGCATCTTCCGCGAAGGTCCCCTGTGTCATATTAGCCTACAGGCACCTACGGACGGAAAGAAACATTAGTCTTGGGAACCAACAATGGCAAATTCCTTCCATCTGGGAGGATACATGCTAGCTTTTTGTCCTGGGAAAGGAGGGTCGCTACCACTGGCACCTTTATGGCAGTGCTTGGGGTCCCTTGCATAGTTTCAACATGTAACAGAACAGGGGACCCCATAATAGGCCATATGAGAGCACATAGTTTTCTCGCAAAATCATCCTGGTATCGGGACCTCTGTACATTACAGTCACTTGCGGTGGCCACTCAGCCACCACCCCTGGCGTCACTTGCAAATCATGAGTCAAACCGGCCCCCCATGGGGCTATCAGACCCAACCACCGACAGTGGGGGCTTTTGACCTGCCAGGGCCAAGTCCATTGCTGCTGTTCCCCTGCTTTCAAGCATGTGGGTGCTGGCAGCAAAATGTTCCCATTTCTGCCGTAGCCTGGCTTTAACAGAGTTTCACTGGTGGTAACTTGTAATTGAATGGGAGCGGCCGTTCGATGTAGCAGAGCTTCTACTGGTGCAGGCCCTCCCTTCCGTGGTCTCTCATTCAGGACTCTCAGGATGTCCCATAGACGCGAGGCCCAGTCACGCATTGTAGGAGGGTGTTTTAACACCAGGAGACCTTGTTTCAAAAGGCTGTTGTAGCGTTTAATCATGCCAGCTGCCATATGATTCGGTTTCCAGCGTGCTGCAATTTCCTATGCAGCCAATGGGCCACATCAGTGGCAGGAGCCCATTCTAACCATCGGACCCACGCTAGGGCATCTGCTTCATCATTACCTGGGGACACTAAGGAGGAGTGACCTGTGACATGCATTAGGGTCACCACCTTTCTCTGCTCTAGGTCCCAGAGGTCCTGCCACATGGCTTGACCCCACAGTGGACGGTATCCTACCAACCAGTTTTGGTGTTTCCACATAGGGAGCCACAATGTTAGGCCCCGGAACACCGCCCAGCTGTCAGTGCAAATAACTAGGGGCCCGGGCTCATGGCTGATTATCATCCACACAGCCCGTAGCTCAGCCCACTGGCTACTCTGGCCCGTCCCACTATCAAACCAAATGGTGTCTGTTTTGGGCTGCACACCAATAGCCGTCCAAACAACTGCAGCCCCTCGGCTAGAACCATCGGTAAACCAGGCATCCTCAGGTACTGGGGACTGTCCTTCTTTGTAGGGCGAGGGCTCCAAGTCCTCCCCTCTAGGCAGAGCTCTTGGCTCAGCCTGGGCTACAAGCTCCACAGGCCCCAGGACCTGTTGTAGCTCTGTGCTCAAAGGGCTTGAACTAAGGGTGCTATGTTGCTCCAAGTAGGCACCCCACTTGGCGAGGGTGGTGGTCTGTGCCACCTCCGTTTTGGGTCCCTGGGTCCATGTATGGACCCACACCTGGACAGGATATGTTGTTCGAACCAACACCTGTGTCGTTCCTGTGATGGCTTCTGTGGCCACTAGGGCTGCGTACACAGCAGCCAGCTGTTTCTCTATTAGAGAGTAGTAGACCTCTGCTCCTTTCCATAATTGGGACCAAAATCCCACTGGCAACCGGAGATGCTCCTGCGTTGCCAGAGGCCCCAACCGTACCCCTCTTGGGTTACGTGAACATCAAATTCAAATGGGTGGCCAGGGTCTACTTCTTGCAGAGCCTGTGCCTGCTGCACTGCCCGTTTTGTGGCATTGAAGTCTTGCTCTATAGCCTCTATCCAATCCCATGAGGCCCCCTTTTTTATCATGTTATACAAGGGCCTCGCCATGTGTGCTAAATGGGGTACAAGCGCCTGCCAATATCCTAGCAGACCCAAATACGTCTGCAGTTGGGAGACCTTGGTCGGCCTGGGAAAGGCTTGTATTTTTCAGTAATCGCCTCAGGTATGACCTTTGTCTTACCGACCACACAACACCCAAAAACTTGACGGATAAGCCAGGGCCTTGGACCTTTTCCTCATTCACCGCCCACCCACGTGACTTCAAGTGGTGGAGAAGAGAGGGAGCTGTTTGCTCTAAATCTGAAAGAGAATCAGATGTTAGCAAGATATCATCAACATAATAAAACAAGGCCACAGAGGATGGGCGATCCCACTGTGCCAAATCCTGGGCTACGAGCCCGTGGCAGATAGTGGGGCTGTGCAAGTATCCTTGCGGAAGGACTTGAAAAGTCCACTGCCTTCCATCCCAAGTAAAAGCAAACTGCTCTTGACACGGGTGCAATGTCAATGGAGAAAAAAGCATTGGCCAAGTCCCTACATAGTGATCTGTTCCCAGGCAGACAGTCAGACGATCCATCAAATCGTGTATTGAAGGTACTGCCGCGTGCAAGGGTGGCGTCACCTTATTTAACTCCCTATAGTCCACAGTCATTCGCCAGGTCCCATCTGGCTTCTTGACAGGCCATACTGGGGAGTTAAATGGACTGTGCATTGGCCTCACAATATGTGCCTTCTCCAATTCCAATATTGTACTACCTGTCTCCTCCTGCTCTCCTGGCAGGCGGTACTGTCGCACTGTAACCATGCGCCATGGCTATGGCAACACTTGAGGAGGGCACATCATGTGGCTCCTGCTTCCCTGTGTCTCCAGCCCAGCTGCCAGCGAGAATATAATGGTATAAACCCCCTATCTATGGCTCCATTGGTGTTCCTTTTTGGCCTCACCATATCCTGTGTTCTTGTGCGGGGAGCAGGACCAGAGACCCTGCATGACACATGGTGCTGCGAGCAGGATATAGTGCCGGCCAAAACTCTCCGAAAGGCAGTGGAGCAGCTTGTGCGTATGAACACTGAGTCTCAGGAAGACCAGGAGGAGCGGTGCCGGGAGCAGGAGAGGATGTGGACAGTTCTCTGACCAGCATAGGAAAAGCCATTCAGCTGCTGGAGAGCTGGAGGCCCATGGAGGGGTGGGAAGACATGGGTGGTTCTCCAACCAGCATAAGCCAGAGAAAACAAAGGTCGAGAAAGCAAACGTTGTTGTGGCTATGTGGGCTGGGAAGTGCTTGCTGAGGTGGCCCAGATGCTGGACTTGTAGTCCCAAGAGGAAACACTTGCTGAGTCCTTGGTGGAGGATGTGCATGAGGTCAAAGTGGTCCCTCACCCCCGAGTTGGGGAGGACTTGGAGCCCTCTCCGCCAGGTCACATATTGTGAGGCCAACGCACAGCCCTGGTGAATGACTGTGGACTATGGGGAAGTGCCTTCCATCCCTTATTTGATGGACTGCTTGACTGTTTGCTTGAGAACGTACCACCATGTAGTGGAACTGGCAGATGTTTACTTCCTGTGTCTCGCCGGGTCGCCAGCCAGACTGTGGTGCATGAAGACCCCTTGTTTGGGTACAGGTGGATGTTTACTTCCTGTGTCTCGACCATCCGCCATCGAGAATATGTGGGCACCTTGGCTGTGAGCCACTATTTTTCCAGCATGGTATCCTGAGAAACCCTGGCTGTGACCAGGAAGTCTGGCTATGCCCAGAAAGACTGGCAGTGCCCTAAGAAACCCTGGCTGTGCCCAGGAAGTAGGTGGATATCAAGGGACACCCCCTGGGACATTACTTGGACTGGACTGAAACTTTTTCTCGTGAGCTGGATTCCTGACAGAGGGCCCCTCGTGGAAGACGCTTGTTGCGTAGATTGTGAGGCGAGACCCTGGAGGGGTGGAATGTGGGGACAGAGCCAGGGGAGCAGTTTCCAGGCTGTCGGCCTCACATGGAAAGGCGCTGGCTCAGTTATTAGATGGCCATCAGCTGTAATCAGATGGCCATCCACTGTGGCTGGGTGGCCATCAGCTGTTACTAGTTAGCCATTAGCCACTAATATAACTTCCATGGCTATGCTAGGGGGTTGTTGGTTGGCAGAGAAGCGGACAGTGGATTGTGCATCATGTGGCTCCTGCTTCCTGTGTCTCCAACCCAGCCGCCAGCGAGACTGTAGTGGTATGAACCCCCCATCCATGCTCTGTTGGTGTTCCTTTTTGGCCTCACCATATCCTGCGTTCTGGTGTGGGGAGCGGGAGCTGAGTCCTTGCATTACAAGGTGGGTCTTTCCTCTACATGATATGGAATCATTGCCAGATTTTAGTAATGGAGCACTTTGAATACTGTGACCATTCAGAGGTCATACTTAGTCTTAATTGTGTTATGGAGAATGCAGCTTGCTGGCTAGTCAACCTTCATATAGGTTACGGAAGACATTCCTAAAAATCTCACTTTTTTGAAAATGGTTAATGCTTCATTTATTTGTATATAGTTATTAAGAGTTTATTATGTGTCAGGCATTGTCCTGGCTATATCATTGGAATATATCATTGAACAAAATAGACAAAAATCCCAGCCCTTGTGGCGCTAACCTTCTATTACGAGATGGACAATTGACAAAACAGAGAAATCAGTGTATTAGTATGTGACATAAGTGCTAAGGAGAGAAATGAAGCAGAGCAAAGGGTTAAGAGTGCCTGGTTGGGGGAAAATTACAATTTTAAGTAGGTCACAAAGGACCTGAGAATGCTCACCATGCAAATATTTTAGGAAAGGGTATTCCTGGAAAAGGGAATGGTGAATGTGAAGGGCTGATGGGCCGGTGGGCCTGGGGCCACATTAACAAGGGAAGGGAATAGAAGTTGAGGTCCTAGTTTCCACCTTATTTTGTTCACAGTTGGCTACCTCGCTTTAATATAAATCACAAATACATCCAGATAAATAAGTGGATTATATGAGGTCAGACAGTTACATGCACGAACTCATCCTAGAAAAAGTGCTACATACCTCATTGCTGAATATCACTATGGTCACCTTTGAAGTACTCCCCTTGGGAAGCTATGTACGATGCCAGCGCCTAGTCCATCATTCAAAGCAATTTTGGAACTCTTTTTCTGGAATGGACATCAGAGCTGTCGTCATATTACCCTTGGCGTCCTGAATTTCATCAAGATGTCTTTCTTTCAATATTTCCTTTATCTTTGGGTAAAGAAAGAAGTCATTGGGGGTCAGATCAGGTGAGTAGGGAAGGTGTTCCAATACAGTTATTTGTTTACTGGCTAAAAACTCCCTCACAGACAGTGCCCTGTGAGCTGGTGCATTGTCATGACGCAAGAGCCATGAATTGTTGGCGAAAAGTTCAGGTCATCTAACTATATCACGCAGGCTTTTCAGCACTTCCAAATAGTAAACTTGGTTAACTGTTTGTCCAGTTGGTACAAACTCATAATGAATAATCCCTCTGATATCAAAAAAGGTTAGCAACATTATTGCAACAAATTCGCCAACTTGTCAGACCACTTATGTATTCTAATGTAAGTAGAGGGTTCAGTGAGCAATGCACATTGATCTTTTCACTCAATAATATTTATTGAACACGTATGTGCCAGGTATACTGACAGCTACCACATAGCTTGTGTGAGCAGCATGCCTGGAGCTGTACAGCACGGCAGCCCTGCACAGAGTCCCTCCTTTTCCTGTCTTCATGGGACTTACAGTCTGGAAGGGAAACAAACATAATTACCAGGTGATACTTGTTACAAAAGGGAAAGTACAGAGTATGGAGGCAACGTACTCAGGTGCATCTATTTTAACCTCTAGGGTATCAGGGAATGCTTCATGGAGGAAGTTATATTTCAGCCAAGCCTGGAACAGTGAATGGGATTGGTCAGAATAAGTTAGGTGAAAGGAGTTTCCAGGCAAAGAATGGTCTATGCACCGACGCAGAGATAATGGTGCATGTGGTCCACCAGCAGAAAGGGAAAAGTACAAGAGGAAGAGAGGAGGGCTGAAGAGCAGAGGATGCAGTGCCTTATAAGTCTTTAAAGATCAGGGGCAATGGAAAAGCAGTGAAGTGTCTTTAAGTAGGTGACTGACGTAACTAGTTTTGGGGTTGTAAAGGCTTGAGTACCTTATATGGAAGATGAATGTAAAAAATAATATATCCACAGGTTTTAGTGTCTTCTAATGCTTATTGAGCACATCACGAAATGTTCTATAGGAATGGAGAAAGTGGCTGTGGGGACAGAGTCCCAGAGAGCAGTTCCCAGGCTCTCGGCCTCACATGGAAAGATGCTGTCTCGAGTAGTAGATGGCCGTCAGCTGTAACCAGTTAGCCAATTAGCCACTGATATAACTGCCGCGGCTGCGCTGGTTGGTCAGTCAAGTCGGTTAGGTGGCAGGCAGAGAAGCGGACAACGGGTTGTAGGTCATGTGGATCCAGCCTCCAGTGAGACTATAGTGGTATGACTCCCCTACCTATGACTCCGTGGGTGTTCCTTTTTGGCCTCACCATGTCCTGCGTTCTTATATGGGGAGCGGGACCAGAGACCCTGCCTGATGCCTCGCATGACAAATGGCGCAGTGAGCAAGGTCTCCCGCACGACAGTGGCCAGCATCAAAGCCAAAATATTGCAGGTGTTTTGTCTCTAAATAACAGAATAATTAATACAAATCCCCAGCTAATTCAAATACTACATACAAACACAGGCAGCAGCAGTGCAGATGTTACAGGGCATAAGCTGACACAGAGCAAAATGTGTTAGAAATAGGACAGAAAATGAATACTGCAGATCCCTCATTAGCCAACTTAACAAAAAAATGCACACTGAATGCAATGATTATGCCCCCAAAGAGGGCTTAAATAACAGATCTGTTGGGGGGCGGCTGGATGGCTCAGTTGGTTAGAGAGTGAGCTCTCAATAACAAGGTTGCCAGTTCAATTCCCACATAGGATGGTGGGCTGCACCCTCTGCAACTAAAGATTGAAAACGGCAACTGGATTGGAGCTGAGCTGCACCCTCCACAACTAGATTGAAGGACAACAACATGGAGCTGATGGACCCTGGAGAAACACACTGATCCCCAATATTCCCCAATAAAAAATTTTAAAAAAGAATAAATTTATGAAAACAAAAACAAAAAACTATTATTAAAAAAAAAAGATCTGTTGGAATAATGGTAAGCAAATACTACCTTTTTAAAAAATCAGACTCTTTGGCCTATTTTAATTTGGATACGTGCCAGTTGTTAGCACCCTCAAGGAATGAGAATAAATAGGAACCTAATAAATTAATGTGAGGCTTCTCACAACATCTAAACATAAGTAATAAAAAACAATATAAAGGAAAAAGGACTAAAACCTCCAGTGATGTCAGACCTTAATAGCCATATGCTACTTAAACACATTTCAATGTGTGTCTATGCAGATAAAACTAATTCATATGCAGTTCTTGGTAAGGCATCAACTATCTTTGTGGTGCTGATTCTCTAAGAACCTGGTGAGTTTCTGTGAGAGAGCAGTCGCAGGCCAGTATAACTCAGCTGTATTCAATCTGAGTTGCTTTCCTACCTACAAAACCCTCACTTCAAAGCAAGGAACATAATGTACAATTTTTTAATGGCTCTAGACCCAGGCACTCAGGCTCTCTGCTCTGCGCCTTACTTCAGTGTAAACACCTAATCAAGATTGCCTGTGCTTCAACAATAGCAGCCAAATGCAATTCGAGAACCACAAGCCTTTGATGTCCTCCCAGCAAAGGCCGGTTTTCTAGTCTGGGATAATGACATGCCATGATTGCTGTCTTTGTTGTATCTTTTCTGTAGAGAAGCAATTATAGGCCCCAATTTAACAGAATAGACATTACACAGCTTATGATGCTCAAAATGCAATTTCATTTGATCATTTTCTCGATTTGATTGGTATTAATAGAATGGTTCACAAAAAAATAAATAAATAAATAACTGGCAGAGGTTGTGTCCCATTCCACTTTCAAAGAGATAATGTAGAAGTATGCTTTACTAGCCCAGAGACTCTCGCTGGGGTGATTCAGACACTGAGTTCCACCGAAACAGCCTGTGCATGGAAATATTGTACATTCTACATTCTCTGGGGAAGGAAGCATAAGACAATATGTTTTTAATTTGTAAACTTTTTACCAAAGCTATATAAGAGATCCCATCATTGCCAATCAAACAATATCACCAGTGAAAAACTGAATTAACTAAACCCAGTCCCCTTTACAACAGCCAGGGAATAAAACCACCCAGTAGCAGGTCTAGGAATAAGCCCAACTTCTCTTTCTCCCAGCCTCCAGATAACAGTTCATCCAAAACATCACCTGTTTGAGGTTTGAAAAATGATTATTTCCTTGCCTGCTTAGGCAGCCTATTTAGATTTTTTTACTCTCTTAGCCCTCATTTCTCCCCCAGGACAGAGTTGACTTTTCTTTAAAGTGAACTGTGTTTCTTCTTAACATCATGGCAAATACGAGATTGAAATCTTTGTAATAACGATGACAAAAGTTGTAAAGCCTAATGCTTTTTACAGTCATCTAATGTTTCTTAAACCAGTACTGTGCAAGGGACCAAGAGATGGAAACATTAGAAATATTTCCTGACCTTACGCAGCAGCATTTATAGTTTTAAACTTTCCATTTCAGCACAAGTTCAGCTGTTTCTTGGTGTTGTAAAGTTTTCCATTTGCAGAGTAAGTAATCATTCAAAACATGTTGACTACTTCCATTTGTAATTAGAAAACTTCCATCATCAAATAGTGCATTTTGCTCCTTATATTCAGTGAAAATTCAAGCATGGAAAGCTTTTATTTTCATTTTTTTCCCATTTTCAGATCAACCTTTAAGTATCTAAATTTCTACACCATCTATTTGCCTTATCTACCTAACTATCTATCTATCTGCCTATACAGTATTTGTGATAAATAGGCATTCAGGTAGAGATAAGTTTACACCCAAAATAAAGGAAACAAAATGTCTTTTGCCAGAGAAGCCACACTGAGTGGTAAGGAATGAGGTTGTCTTTATTGTCAAATGCTTATTTATTACTTAGTATTTAATAAATATTTTTGCCTCTTTCCATATTGAATACTAGTCTGCATAAGTATAAAGTCTATAGAAGCAGCAGAGGGAGAGTTTGAACACAAACATGGCATGTCCCTTCCAGTGTTACACCTTCCTGCTTCTCACACTGTATAGCCCATCAGGGAAGATGTAATAAAACAAGTATAAAATTCTGAATCTAAATTTAAAAATTAATCACATCAGTTTCGAAAGAGGGAGACTAGTATTTACAGGTGACAAAGCAGAGTGACCAAAGGAGCCCAACCTGAATAACCAGTCCCAGGAGGAAAGGCAAAGAAATAGGTCCTCCAAAGAAGAGAAGGCTTAGAAAAGACATTATAATCAGCTTCTCACCATTTCAGGCTGTTTTCTGAAAGAGAAATCGACTTATTCTATGTTATTTTAGAGGGAAGAGGGATAGAAATTACAGGAAGACATATTTCTGCTCTTATAAGGAAGAGCTTTATAGCATTTAGGTTGCTCAGTAATGGAATTATATGTTCATTGTCATGCAGGGTGTCATGCAGGGTCTCTTGTCCCGCTCCCCACATAAGAACGCAGGATATGGTGAGGCCACAAAGGAACACCCATGGAGCCATAGATAGAGGAGTCAGACCACTATATTCTCGCGGGCAGCTGGGTGAGACACATGAAGTAGGATCCACATGATCTGCAGTCTGCCAGTCACTTTTCTGCCTGCCAACCAACCAACCAACCAACGCAGTCACGGCAGTTACATCAGCAGTCAGTTGGCCAACTGGCTACAGCCAACGACCAACCAGTCATAGCCAACGACCAGCCAGTCACAGTCAATGGTCATTTACTACCTGAGCCAGCACCTTTTCACGTGAGGCTGAGAGCCTGGAAATTGCTGTTTGGGACTCTGTCCCCACATTCATCATCCATGAAACATTAAGAAGTCTAACATTTCACTCCATGGGACCATGTCTCCTACAGAAAGGAATTATTTGCAAGCCCTCTATTCTTTTCTCCCCCTCAATTCATAGAAGATCTTTAAAACTATACTAATACTGACAAGCATGTAACTCCCGCCAGGTGGCAGGTATTTAGACATCAAGTGGATGAACATTTTACCAGAGATGGTACAGAAGCACCAGAGGTTGTACTGGATTTCCTCCAGAATCTTTTCTAATATTAAGATTGTATAACTTTAATTTTGCTTTCTGAAATGCTGCCTGGTGACTTGAATTCCACATAGCACAGACAATCTAATTTCTTTATTTAAAATAGGTAGCTAATGGAGGCAATGAAGGGCCTTCATAATTTAGGAACCTAAATCCCACGAAAAATTTGGGGATCTAAATCTTATGTAGCTGCCCTTATCAGTGGTTCCCAAACCTGGCTGCAGAATAGACCCACCTTGGGTGGGTGGTTAAAGTATATTGATATTTGGGGCCATCCCCAGAGTTTCTGATTTAATTAGTCTTGGATGAGACTATGGCATTGATTTTTTAAAAGCTTCCTAGGTTATTGTAACATCTTCCTAAAATTAAAAACCATGGACCTACATTATTTAAATTAACTGAGGGCCAAACTACAAATTCTGTAAGTCAAAGATGATATTTCTAATGAGTTAGTTTAGCAAAACTATTAAATGTGTAGGCTCTGGAGTTAGACTGCCTGGCTCCTCTTCTTACTAGCTGTTGATTCTGGGCAAGTTGCTTAACCTTTCTGTCATGCAGGGTGTCATGCAAGGTCTCAGCTCCTGTTCCCCACATAAGAATGCAGGACATGGAGAGGACGAAATGGAACATCCACAGAGCCATAGATAGGGGAGTCACACCACTATAGTCTCTCTGGCGGCTGGGTTGGAGACACAGGACGCAGGAGCCACATGATCCACAACCCGCCATCCACTTGTCTCTGCCAACCAACCTCACTTGCCAGCTGCAATCTGTGCTTGCTAGCTCAGTCACCATCTTCTTGCTAGCGTAGCCACGGCAGTTATATTAGTGGCCAATGGCTCACTGGTTACAGCTGATGGCCATCCAATCACAGTTGACAGCCATTTACTACCTGAGCCAACACCTTTCCACATGAGACCGAGAGCCTGGAAACTGCATTCCTGGCTCTGTCCCCACACTCCACCCCTACAGGGTCTCGCCTCACTATCTACACAACAAACGCCTTCTACAAGGGGCCCTGTGCGAGGAGCCTGGAGGTGAATGCAATATCCTGGATACAGCCAGGCTCTCTGGGCACAGCCAGAGTTTCTCTGGGCACCACCAGTCCTTCTGGGTACAACCAGACTTCCTGGGCTTCTTAGGGTACCACCAGTCTCCCCGGGCACAGCCAGGGCCTCTCAGGGCACTGCCACTCTCTCTGGGCACAGCCAGACTTCCTGGGCTCAGCCAGGGTTCTCAGAGCACTGCCACCCTGTCTGGGCACAGCCAGACACCCTGGACATAGCAAGAGCCTCTCAGGGCACTGCCACTCTCTCTGGCCTCAGCCAGGGTTCTCACATATTCTCGATGGCGGCCGGTCGAGACACAAAAGCAGACATCCATCAGTTCCACTGCTTGGTGGTATGTTCCCAAGCAAACAGTCAAGCGGTCCATTAAATTAGGGATTGAAAGCAATTCCCCATAGTCCACAGTCATTCTCCAGGGATGTGCGTTAGCCTCACAATATGTGCCCTCTCTGCAGGGCGAGGGCTCCAAGTCTTCCCCAACCCAGGGGTGAGGGCCTCAGCAAGCACTTCTCAGCCCACAGGGCCGCAACGACCTTCACTTTTTCTGCCCTACGCTGGTTGGGGAACCGTCCATGTCTTCCCACCCCTCTACGGGGGTCCAGCTGTCCAGCAGCTGCTCCTCCTGGTCTTCCTGAGACTGAGTATTCAAACTGCTCCACCGCCTTTTGGAGAGCTTTGGCCAGCACCGTATCCTGCTCGCTGCGCAATGTGTCCCGCAGGGTCTCAGCTCCCGCTCCCCACATAAGAATGCAGGACATGGTGAGGTCAAAAAGGAACACCCACGGAGCCATAGATAGGGGAGTTATACCACTATAGTCTCGCTGGTGGCTGGATTGAAGACACCGGAAGGAGGAGCCACACGATCTGCAACCTGCCATCCTCTTTTCTGCCAACCAACCAACCCCACTTGCTAGCTGCAATCTGCGCTTGCTAGCTCAGCCACCATCTTCTTGCTAGCCCCCATTTTTCTGCTAGTGTAGCCACGGCAGTTATGTTAGTGGCCAATGGCTCACTGGTTACAGCTGACAGCCAACTAGCCACAGCTGATGGCCATCCAATCACAGTTGATGGCCATTTACTACCTGAGCCAGCACCTTTCTATGTGAGGCTGAGAGCCTGGAAACTGCACTCCTGGCTCTGTCCCCACACTCTCTGTCCCTCAGTTTTCTCATTTCCAAAAGTGGGTAATAATAGTACATAAGGTTATTATGAGGAGTAACTGATATATCATATGCTAAGTGCTTAGGACAGCTAATAGCATACTATGAGCATTCAGCGTATATTAAATACTATTGTTATTTCTATTGTTGTTGTCATCATCTTGGAGTGTAGTATTGTTTCATTTGGCATACTCAAACATTTGTTGCAGCATCTGGTTCAGATAACTGGGGTAAAATCAGGTACCCTGAGTATGTATCAAGCATTTAAAGTTATGAGTAGTTTGACCTCAAAGCACCAGTTCTCAAATCATGCCTGCAAAAGAAAACATTGTGTATTCCCATTTTTCTTGGGAACAATGCAGGTCCCTGAGTACTAAGATGAATCCTTGAAACGAACTGAAAATAAAACCCCACCCTACAAGACCTCTTTCTAGAGTATGCAGATTTGAGCCCCATGGCTCTAAGACTAAACTGAATCCAGTTAACATGCTATATATGTTTTACCCTTTTAGATCTTCTACTCAGTCAGAGTAACTGACAAGACGTCTACGGAGAATGCCAAAGAGACTGAAAATGCTGCTATCGATCCTGAAGACAAATGGCACCAAAGAGCCCAACAGCTAAAGGTTACCTGCTGGATTGAATTTTAAATGTGTTTGTAGTGTTGCTGCTGAATATAAGTAATGTTCGTGACTGACTTCTTATCATTTAAGGTGTTATTCTTGTCCGTGAGAATACTTAACGCACTCTCCTATGTGTGAGACTGGCTTCTGCTCAGATGGGCCATTGCTTGCTCAGCCAACCAACCCTACTCATTTTTCCAAAGGTTCTATTTCCTAGAGGAAAATCATCACATCACTTTCTAAACATTCAGAGTTATAGCCCTTTAGAGAAGAAAGGCATGGGGGAAATGCAGGGGAAGAAAGTAACAGTTCTAAAATATTGCCCTATTCTGTGCTGCTCTCAAGCCTGTTTCCTTTTGGAATTGACAGTTATATAGAGTCCGAAGGTGAAGGGGAACATGACCCCTTAAATGTGATTCCTGAGCCTCACTACTAACCAGTAACCTGACATGCTGACATGTGTTTTAGGCCATGGGTTTACTGCTTTGAAATCACATATGATTTCATGGAAGATTTGTGTGAAACTGTCCTCACTGACTGTTTTTCTTTAAGAATCAGGAAAAGCACTGGCAGCTGATTTCTCCTTGAACCAGTGTATGGAGTTATGTGGAGCAGTCACTCGTGGATGGGGTTTATCCCTGCTTAAGAAGGAATGGGCCCTTTGAAATCACGCAGCCTATAGAGCCTGTTGACATCATCAGTTAAAACTATGTGCAATGATAAAAGTAATAATGAAAATAATAAAGTTCATTCCAGTTTCAGAGAATTTAGAAAAGAGGGACTACCCAAATCACCTTTCCTCCCCAGTGGCCTCCAGGTCACTCTTCGAGTTGCATGAAAAGAAGCAAAGACAGTTGTTCACCCAGAGCTGCCTGAAAGCTGATGCCAGGGAGGACCCACCCGGAAGTTGAGAGGATGGGCTCAGAAGTGTCTCATGGCAGTGGGATATAAAGGACAGGATCTACTCCCAAACTTGGTAGAGCGCCTAGGGAGCTTGGTCAGTGGCATGGGGAGGACAAAGGAAACACCTTAAGGCTTGCCATGCATTATGGGAGATAGACTGGCTCAGAAGACATGAGCCTTCACCTGCCATTCACTCGGACAAATCTCTACTTCCTCCAAGCCTTAAATTTCTTCTTTATTGAATGAAGTTTTGGCCAAAATCAACTACAAGGTCCATCCCAGTTGCAAAATGCTGTGATTCTATGACCTTGCTTAAATTATCATAGAAAACACATGTGAAGCATGCAAGATTCTTGCAGCCTATAGCTTTCATAAGTATCACTAAGGAAAATTGTAAGCTTCTCAATTAATGATAAAATAATCCAGTGCTTGATTCACAGCGTGGTCCTAGATTGAGGCAGTAAAAACTTCGTTGAAGAAAATCAGAATAAAGCCAAAAGAACACTGTTTATTCTGTGTGTATTAGGACTCATTTGTATATAACCCACTCCTGAATGAAAGCACTGAGGAGCCAAACATGTAAACATTGCTAAACCTAAACTGACAGCAACACAGAGTGGCCCAAGGGATGTTTTCCTTTATTTAGAAAAGATTTGTAACTGCCTGCTGCCTCCTACCTAGGCCCTCGGTGTGCAAACACTCCAGGTTGCCTTTCTTTCTTTCTCCTCTTTAACTACCCAAATCTGATGGCTCCTTTCTGTCCCCCCCACCACATGAAGATTTCCCAGACACTCCTACCCTTGTACTCTGCCACCTCTCTCAGCTCTTATTGTGCCGGTGGTCTGGACCACACCCTCAGAGCTTCTCATATTTGGTCCCATTAGCTGCTGCTGCCTGTGTTTCTTTTGTATCAACCAAACTATAAGCTCCTTGAACATTAGTATTGTATTTTTCTCTACATCTCCTAGCACAATCCTTTGCACAAAGCTAAGGCTCAATAAATATTTACTGGTTGTTTAAAGAAACATTTAAATGTCATTTAGTGAAGCTCCAAGTGAAAATGGGCCTCCTTAGACAATTTTTTTTGAAAGATGACTTTAAAAGACTCTGCATATTCCTCATTAAACCTAATCTAACAATGAATAGTTCTCACTGAGAAATATTCTTGCATGAAATCAAAATAATTCACAGAATAAATATTTATGGAGTACTTATATATTTAGGCACTGGGTTTTAGGTGTCTAGCCCAAAAGACATGGTAAAAAATAATCTTCAAAAAAATAAATAAAACTTGACGAAAGCTCTTTTTTAAAAAAATGGTCCCTATGAGGCGGTTGGATGGCTCAGTTGGTTAGAGCGTGAGCTCTGAACAACAGGTTTGCCAGTTCGATTCCCACACAGGCCAGTGAGCTGCGCCCTCCACAACTAGATTGAAGACAATGAGCTGCCACTGAGCTGCCAGGGGGGCGGCCGCATGGCTCAGTTGGTTAGAGCACAAGCTCTCAACAAGGTTGCCAGTTCAATTCCCGCATGGGATGGTGGGCTGCGCCCCCTGCAACTAAAGATTGAAAACGGCAACCGGACTTGGAGCTGAGCTGCACCCTCCACAACTAAATTGAAGGACAATGACTTGGAGTTGATGAGCCCTGAGAAACACACTGTCCCCCAATAAAATTTATTGTTTTAAAAAATGGTCCCTACCCTGAAGGAGCTCAAAACTTTAGTTGGAAGACAGTTATAAAATCATTATAATACAATAATATAAAAGTAAGTGCAAAATGCAGTGTAACTAAAAGAGGACCTAATTCTGCCCTAAAAGGACAGGAAAAGCCTCCGTAAAATAGTTGACCCTAGAAGGATGAATCAAAATTTGCCAAGAGACAAAAGATGGCAACGATATGAAAGTGCAAGAGAGCGTAATATGTCCTGTGGATTACACATAGTTCAGCAACTAAAGAAGAAAATATGAGGCAGGGGAGTGGTGTGAAATGGGGCTGGGCTGGTTAGCTAGGGCCTAGGAAGACTTTTTTTTATGTCAATCAAAAGATTTTAGAATTTATGCTGTGGATAACATGAAGCTATTGAAAATTTTAAGCAGGTTAATGACACAATCAGGTTTGCATGTTAGGAAATGCATTCTGGCCATTGTCTGAAGAATAGATTGGAAGGGAAGAAGACTGAAGAGACAGCAGAACCAGGAAGGTGACTTTTGCTGTGGTTTCTGCAAGAGGTGATGGGAGAACTGGAAAAGTGCAGCACTTGCTCAGTGTTTGTCATTGTTCACTTTTCAGTAGGGTGGCTATATCTCATTCCATTGGCTGGACTAAACTTGTTGCAGTTCAGGACAGTACCTGATCCCACTCAACCCCTGCCTAGAGATGGTCAGGAAGGGAAATTAACAAATTTAACAGTTGCTTAAATACAAGATAAAATGGAAGAGAGAGAAAGAGAATGGTTTTGTCTATGAAAGAAATTCCAACCATAAAGAAAGGTTTAAAGAGTTTATTTGAGCCTTAGCTGAGGGCCAGATCTGAAAGCAAAATCACAGAGAACTGGGAAAATGCTCCAAGGAATAGTAGTTTTGCAATTCATTTTATACATTAGAATCAGAGGAGAAGACATAAGGAAGGTGACATGAAATCCATTGGCTGATTAAGGAGGCAGAAGAAAGAAAAGTGGTAAAATTTCTAGGATTGTATAAAAAACAAAATGGAGAGGTACATATTTTTTTTTACATTGCTGGGTACAGGATAATTACATACATAGTTTACAGAGGTATGCGGGTAAAAGATAACAATGAGGAATATTGGGTTTGTCTCTCCCTGGTACTGGGGTGTTTATCTCTGGAGGTCTGGGGAAGAGATTATTCTGGCATTTTAAGCATGTTATCCTAGATGCGCATAAACAATGGACAGGGCTTGCTCAATGTAAAGATTAATCTATCATATAGGCCTAGGATGTGACTTCCCCTTATAACCAGCTCAGTTTGGAATTTTTATGATCAGAACATCCTATGTGGTTCCCTTCAATTGTTGTGCTTGTCAGGCCTGCCAGGTAGCCCCCTTTTCATTTACAATCCCCCTTTCAGTCATAAATCAATCCAAAGGATGGCACTGATGACCAACCATTTGGTTCGATAATATGCTCGCCTGGTGCTAGGAAGGCTCATTCCTAGGAAATCTCAGTGTCAGCTTTGTCTTATTGAAATGATGGACCATTGGGGATGGGGCAAGACAGTAACCATGGCATGTTAATTAAGGCCTAATTTTCCCCAAAGGAGAAAATGCAGGTAAATAGGCCTTCATTATGAAGAACATTCTGGATCATTTCTAACCTGTGAGCTATCACAATCTGAGTTTTATTGTTTACCTTAATCTTTATCCTTCTGCATCTAATATAACATTTACATCACAAGAAGAGGAATAATAACAGTGGTCCAATAATACGATTGCTATTAGGTAAGGATAAAGTTGAGGGGAGTAAATATCCTAGCGAGTCAAAGAACACTTTACATGTGTCATCAGATATTTCACTCTACTAATAATGTGTTTTCCTCCTTCGTCTACTGCCATCTGTACCTTATGATAGGTTGGCCCAATGAACAAAGACTTTTAGCTGTTTTATGATCTAATATATCTAATTTTTCTTCCGGCCAATCAGTTTCCATAGGAAGAACTTCATGGGGAGGACTAAGTACAATCTCCCAGTACATTTGATTTTCAGCACTAATATTGTTTTAAGTTTTATTAGCCTCAGGTAAAATCACTTTACCAATAACCTCAGTATTGTACCGTATTCCTGTAGCATTTAATATAAATTTAGAGTTATTATAATAGAAGTTATTATACTTAGAGTAACAAAGGAATTCTCTAATTTTTTCCAACAATAATGTCCCTTTCCTATGTTTGTTGGAGTAGTTACAATAGGCCAGGTTTGGGTGGATTCAAAATTTCATATCGTTTGAGGGCATAACCATTTACCTCTTTGATTTTCATAATCTGACAATGAGATGGGTTCCCATGTACTGTCATTTTTTAAAAATATGGCCCATCTATTTTCCACTGGAAGTACTAGAGTGTTATGAATAGTTTCTATACCAACCAACTGAATTATTGAAAAATTTAGTTTAGGATTTAGCCAGGGTAACTGAACTGTTAAAATACAGTGTTGTAAGTTGCATTTTGCAGCTAAAAATTTCCAAAGCTCAGGCAGACCACAAGAGTCCCAAAGGTGTTTGGCCTTGGCTTCTGCACCCATTATAGTTGGCCGTTGTTTTATAGCCATTTCAGATTCCATTTATATTACCATGGATAACAGACTCAACCTTGTTGAGTTAAGGTACAGACATTAGTAAATCAAGTGTAATTGGCAAAAAGCAACCAGACTTATAAGCTTAGTTAGTCTATATCTTCTTGATCCAAATGGATATGCAAGCAACTTATATATAGCAGAAAAAGAGTTCAAATTATTCTGAATTAAATGGATGTAGTGTTCAATGGATCATTTCTATTCTTTGTGCCACCATAATTTTAGTATGAGCAGCTGATTTCAATCAGTGAGAAAGATAATAGACTGTAAGTTTGAATACTACAAAAAGGATGAACAAACCTACCAATATCATGATAGCAATCTGTAGCAGAAATCCAATCAACGTTCCTACCCCTTCAGGTAGCCAGCTACACAAATCATGTAGTGGATCATCTTTTATTATTCCTTGTAGCCAGTTAGCTTGTTATGTAACCTTTTCTAATCAAGTCTCTACTTATCCTGAGGTGTTTATGTATGTAGAATAGGTACTATAAGTGATGACACAAACTCCACCTTTTTTGGCCAGCAAATAGTCAAGGGCTATGCGATTGTCAAGGACCACCCAAGCAAGAGAATTGAGACTTTACATGTGGCAGCCATAGTCTTAGCCATCTCTTCAGCTGTTAGTCCAATGGTGGCAGATAAATTTCTAATCATATCCCTATTGCTATATATTCTTGCTCTCAGGATTAGTATGCTGAGTATAATTTATCCAACACTGTCATCCTAACCAGCCAGCCTTTGATCTGTTCTTGGTTCTGTTGAAATAGCTCTTTGTTAAAGTAATTTGTCCTATGCAAAGAGGGTGGGGGAATTCTTATTAATAGATAAAGGAATGATGAATTGCCCCCAATAAACAAAGTCCTTCCATTTCCCAACGGTCTAAACATCGATGTACCCATCTTTTAGTTGGGGGATCTTCTCTTATGCCACAAATAAAAATGAATTTTGGTGGGGCACAAACCACCCTCCCTCCCCCCAAGAGTAGCTTTATTTATGGATTCATTCATAAGTATGACTGAGAGAATACCTTTCAATCAAGGGTGAAACTGTTTACATGTTTTCCAGAATTCATCAGGGTGGTACTCAATGGAAGGAACACATTTACACAATTTGGTTACATTTTTGTTTCCAATTTTGTCATGTAGACATTTAGAGATCAAGTAAGGAAGAGATCGAGGAGGGGGCAAGGTTAAATTCAAATTTGGTGGAGATGACAGAGGATAGGGACAAGCAGGGCATAGATGTCCCTGGTTCCTGAATAACATCTACCTAAAGGTGAAGTTGATGTGAGCTGATCTGAGAAGACAGTGATATTGGGAATGGTATCAAAGTTGGTAACAGGAGCAATGAGTGGTATTGGTCTCTTATTGATTTAGGAATTTGATGACATACCCAACAATTAGTTAGATTTCCTCCTTTAGCAGCACTTTGGGAGAGTTTTACTAAATATAATCTTTCCAGGCATTAGAAGGAGTAATGGCAGAGCAAGGGAAAGGGGAACAATTGGGTTTGTTATCATGTTGACAGTCTTCCCTGTAATATAGCCTAGTCTTATAATCAAAGATCAGCAAGGGATAAAGGCAAGAAATTTAAGTAGAGAGTCTTTGTAAAGGCTGGTGTGATACAGGCCTGGTCCAGTTTCTTGGGAACAGTTCTTTACTTCAGTTGTCAGTGGCTTCTCATCTTTGAGGAGTTTTGATATCTGATACAGGCATAGGTGAGTGTCAGAGACAGGGGTATGTAGATGTCCATTCAGGGTCAGGTGCCTTTTTTTTGTTGTCGTTTTTTGTCAGGTGCCTTTTTAAAATGAGAAATGTGAATCTATGAATTAACTCCTTTCAGTTTAGCTGCACATTGATTAGTTAGTAATACCTGACAGGTTCCCTTCCCGTGAGATTGGAGGAAATATTTTATTTTATATTTGTTCCCATCGACAAAATCTCATTATAAATCATGGTCTTTGAAGTCTTCAGCTCCTGAGAGCACACTGTGAAAAGAAACAATTATTAATTTATCATTTTCTTTAAGTTAGTTAATGAGACCTTGACAATAATGTATGAGTGTCTCCTTTTAGTAAGGCTGGTTCATATCCCCCTTCATCCAAATGCATAGGGTGTCCAGTAACTATTTCATAAGGAGAAAGGCTACATTTACTAAAAAGGGGTAAATCTTAGATTGAAGAGCATGATAGGGACAGGTTTTGGCTAAGGGAGACTAAAGGCTTCTGAGAGTTTAGCTAGTTGAGTTTTGATTGTACTTTTGGTATGTTTCACAAATTCGGAGGCTTGGGGGTGATAAGCACAATGAAAATGCTGCAGAATAGGCCAAATGTTATCAACGGATTGCATTATCTGCCCAGTGAAATGAGTCCCTCGGTCATGATGTAATTCAATGAGAATTTCCCCACTGGAAATTTTCTTTTTCCAAGAATCACTTGCTTACCATTAAGGCTGTTGCTTTCCTGCAACGGAATGCCTGAACCCAGTGAGAAAACATACAAATCATAACTAATACATATTCGTGTCCTTGAAATGGTGGCATTTAGATAAAATCCAATTGCTATACCTCAAATGGGCCTAAAGGGAGTGGGAAATGACTCCGGGACACATGGAGTGGTTTTCCAGGGTTATATTTTGGACAAATAGAACATTTGTTATATCTCTGTAAGCTACAGTGGGAGAAGGTTTCCAGCAATTTTGTTTACTCCATGAAATAATTTTCTCAGGACCCCAATGTGTTAGTTCATGTGCGTGTTAGAGCATAAGCAGTTGAACCCCTATAGATAAGATTGGCTTTTTATTGGATCCAAACCGTATTTGTTTATCAGGGTTGAAGGTTCCCCCTTGTTGGTGCCATGCCTTCTTTGCTTCTTCTGCAGCTGTCCTTTGGAACAGCAAAGAGAGTCTTTCATTGATTTACTAGGGAGCAGGGAACATTCCCAAGTCTGGACAGTTTGATTGTTTAGTGCTGTCTGTTTAGCTGCAGCATCAATTAAGTGATTCCCTTTTGCTTTCATGGTGGCAGGTTTAGAATATCCTGGAATTTTTGTAATTGCCAATTGTCTTGGTTGCTGTATAGCGTCTAAGAATTCTACAACCTGTTTTCCATTCTTTATAGGCTGCCCTGAGGAAGTTAAGAAGCCTTGTTGTTTCCATAACATTCCAAAGTCATGAGCTACACAAAAGGCGTAGTGACTATCAGTATAAAAATTGGCTATTTTAAGAGAAATAAGTCAGATGTAGAAGGATAAGAATCATATGATTTCACTCATATGTGAAATATAAAACAGAAAGCAACCAACAAACAAACTCGTATACACAGACAACAGTATGAAGGTTACCAGAGAGGAAAGGGAGTGGGGGGAGGATGAAAAGGGTAAAGGGGGTCAAATATATGGTGACAGAGGGAGACTAGGCTTATGGTAGTGAGCACACAATACAGTATACAAATGATGTATTATAGAATTGTACAGTTGAAACTTACATAATGTTATTAACCAATGTCACCCCAATAAATTTAATTTTTTCAAAAGGCCAGGCAGAAAATATATATATATATTGGCAATTTGATCTTTGGCCAATTGACAAGCCTGAGCTAGAGCAATTAATTCAGCTTTCTGAGGCAGATCTTATTTCAGGTAAATAAGAACTTTCAATTATGTCCATCAGGGAAGTTATTGCATATCCAGCTTGGTGGTGTCCCTGTTCATCTTTTAGATAAGATCCAACTATAAATCAAATTAAGTCAGCATTATCAATAGGAGTTCCTTGTAAATCATTTAAGAGCAAGAAGGTGGTCAGCAAATAAGCTGCAATTATGGGTCTCTTCCTTCTATAAAGAAGGTATTAAAGTTGTTGGGTTAAGACTGTTACTCTGAGCTAAAGTTATATAAGATCAGAAAATGGTCAATAAGAAACCAGTCATCTGACAGAGAAGTACTAAGTATGATGAGAGTTTAGCAAAGATTCAACAGAACGAAGAACATAAATGGCTAAAGGAGAGTCTATAATTATGTCCTACATTTGTTTGTGTAACATGGCTATAGCAGAGATGGCCCTTATCAAGAAGGGAGCCCTTTTGCTACTGAGTCTGATTGCTGGCTATCATACACTATAAGTGTATGATTATCTCCATGTTTATGAGTTAAAACTCCTAAATCATTTCCTTTATTTGCATGTATATAAAGGAAGAAAGGAAGTTTATAATTAGAGTGTCCCAAAGTGGGACCTTTAGATAATTCTCTCTTTAGAGCTCTCATAGCTTGTTTCCCTTAAGGGATGGTGGTAGGGGGTGGGGGTGGGGGGACCCATTGGATTGGATCAGGCTGATCTGCTTTTAATAATACATATAGAGGTTGAATTATTAATGAAAAATTTGGGACCCAGTTACAACAGTATCCAGTCAGCTTTAGAAATCCCTTAAGCTGTTAGTTTTTCTTAGTTTTTGGAATAGGAAAGGCTAGAATTCCTCTGAGTCTTTCAGGAATTCGTAGTCCATCTTTAGATATAAGATAGCCCAGATATTTTACTTAGGGTAAACAGAATTGAAGCTTGTCTTTTGAGACGTTATGTACCTTTATGGCTAGCTTTGGTATAGATAAATTGTGTCCTTTTGGAAGTCTAATAATGTCCTGGAGCATAAAAGTAAATCATCCACATATTGGATCAGAGTGGAATCTCTGTGAAATTTAACATTTAAATCAGCCTTTCATATTTGAAAGAAATAGGTGGGACTCTGTACATCTCTGGGGCATTACAGTCCAAGTGAATTGGCAACTTCCCCAGGTGAAGGCAAAAAGATATTGACTGTCCTCTCCTATAGGAATGCTGAAAAAGGCACTACATAAATGTATTACTAAAAAATATTGGCAATCCACAGCAATGGCATACATGTGGATTTGGGACCACGGGATGTCTAGGAATAACAATTTTGTTGTGGCACTGAGATCTTGTACAAATCTCCATTCTTCCCCATTATAGGGTTTATTTACTGGAAGGAGTATTACCGGGATATGTGCATGGAATTATAAGCTCTCTATTTAACTAATCTTGTAAAATGGACTTAATTCCAGACAGTGTATTGAGTCAAAGCATACTGATGAATATTAGGTAGAGGCAAACTATTGTCAATAGTTATTTTAATAGGAGTACCTAACTTAATCTTGCAAATATCTACACTGGAAAGAGCCCAGAGCGCCATAGAAATGTTCAGTCTCAAAATTAATTTTCTCAGGAGGATTAGATCAAAATGGCGGCATGAGGTGAGCCTCTGTAAATCTCCACTGGAATTTACAACAAATTGAAAAACTATAACTCCACAAAGGACTCCCTGCACAGCAATCAGGCAAGATGAAGAGTCTCTCTACTGAATTCTCCTAAAGGTGGGCAAATTGCGCGAACAGGGAGGAGGGAAGGGAGAAGTGTAGAGACGGAGCCGCACGGGCTCAGGACGCAGACCTAACTCAGTGCTCCAAGCTCGCTGCATCCTGGAACTACCGCAGCTGTGGGAAAGGGAAGAACTCGGACTGCTAGGGCTCTGTTTATGGCCCAAATGGCTGAGGGGACAGCATATAACACAGCTGAACCCAACACTCACAGCAGAGACCTCGGAGCAAAGATTGAGGGAAGAAGGCTGAAAACAGCGGTTGCAGCCCTCACTGCCGAGCAGAGAATGGAAGCCTAAGGCACTGAGACTAGGCGGCCAATCCCTACCCTCCCAGAGCTCGCCCCGGCCCCACCTGCCCAGTGCTAGAAGCGGAACAGTAGCAGTGTCAGACCAAAAGAACAGAATATTTGCAGTTCTGAGAACTGTGGTCCGCAGACACAGATTCACAGCCCAATTAGTTTTGGCAAAGGGGAGGGAGCTTTGGAAGCAGGACCCGCTGTGGTGGTGGTCACCACCATTGCTTGGGGCCACCTCTCACAATTCACCCTGCCCCTGTCCCTACCTATCTGGGCAGATCTATGCAGGAGTAAACAGAACCGCTGAAACACACAGTCTCTGAATCTGGTGCAGGAAGAGCTTTGGAACTTCAAAAGCTCTTAGCATCCCTGCAAGGATGCGATGCCCTATGACCCAGGCGAACTGTTAAGAGAGGAGAAGCCCATTGTGTGGGGGATTCTCCCCATTGTGTGAGAAGCTGGAATAGTGCAGAGAAAACATAACTCTACAGTGTGAGAGAGAAAAAAAGGCTGCAGTCAGAGAGAAAATAAAACATTCTACCAACACGTACTGAAAAACAAAAGAAAGACCTCTTCCTATCAACCTGTTGCAGAACCCACTCCTATAGATGTCTAGGAAGAGAAATAATAATTCATTAATTGCCATGAATAACCAAGGCAACAAGACAGCTCAGAAAGAAAGTGAAAAGTCTCCAGAAAATGAACTTAAAGATATGGAAATATGTGACTTAAATGACAGAGAATTCAAGATTGCAGTTCTGAAAAAACTCAACGAGATGCAAGAAAACACAGAAAGGCAGTTTAATCAACTCAGAAACACAAAGAACAACATGAGCATTTTACCAAAGAGATTGAAATTTTAAAAAAGAACCAAATAGAATTTCTGGAGATTAGGAACTCAATAGAAGAAATTAAGAATGAAATAGCACTTCCGGAAAAATAGCCAGCTTAGGTAGTAGAGTTGACCAGATGGAGGAAAGAATCAGTGACATCAAAGACAGAAACCTGGAAATTACACAGATGGAATAAGAAAGAGACTTGAGACTTAAAAGAAATGAAAGAACTCTACAAGAACTTTCTGACTCCATCAGAAAGAGCAATATAAGAATAATGGGCGTACCAGAAGGAGAAGAAAGAGAGAAGGGAACACAGAGTATATTCAAACAAATAGTCAATGAGAACTTCCCAAAATTGTGGAAGGAACTGGATCCTCGAATCCAAGAAGCAAATAGAACTTCTAATTACCTCAACCCAACAGGCCTTCTCCAAGGCACATTGTATTGAAGCTGTCAAAAATCAATGACAAAGAAAGAATCCTCAAGGCAGTCAGGGAAAAGAAGACGGTAACCTACAAAAGAAAGCCCATTAGATTATCAGCAGATTTCTCAGCAGAAACTCTACAAGCCAGCAAGGAATAGAACCAAATATTCAAACTATTGATAGAGAGAAATTATGAGCCAAGAATAATATACACAGCAAAGATATCCTTTAGATATGAAGGAGGAATAAAGACCTTTCCAGACATACAGAAGCTGAGGAAATTTTCTAATACACGACCTGCACTACAAGAAATACTAAAGGAGGCTATTCGACCACCATCAACAGGGACAATTTGTTGCAACCAAAACTCAAAAAGGGGGAGAGTAAAGGTCTGAACCGGAATATGGGAATGGAGAAAGTAGGCATGCTGAAGAAAATGGAATATTATAAATATGAAACTTTCTTTTAGATAAACTTAAGGGTAACCACTCAAAAAAATCCAGAACTGAAATATATACTGTAATAAAAGAAGAAACAGAGGGAAACATCATAGAATACCACCACACAGAAATAATAGACAACAACAAAAAGGCAAAGAAACAATGGAGACACAGCCTTACCAGAAAACTAAAGATAGAATGACAGGAAATCCTCACATATCAATAATCACCCTAAATGTAAATGGACTGAACTCACCAATAAAAAGGCACAGAGTAGCAGATTGGATCAAAAAACTAAACCCAACCATATGCTGTCTCCAAGAGACACATCTCAGCTACAAGGACAAGCATAGACTCAAAGTGAAAGGGTGGAAATTGACACTCCAAGCAAATGGTATCCAGAGAAAATCAGGTGTAGCCATACTGATATCAGATGAAACAGACTTCAGGGTGAAAAAGATAACAAGAGACAAAGATGGACATTTCATAATGGTAAAGGGGACTATACAACAAGAAGACATAACAGTCATCAATATTTATGCCCCCAATCAGGGAGCACCGAAGTACACCAAGCAACTACTAACAGAACTAAAGGGAGAAATTGACCAAAACACAATTCTACTAGGGGACTTAAATACATCATTGACAGCTATGGATAGATCATCCAAACAGAAAATAAATAATGAAATAGCAGCCCTAAATGACACATTAGATGAAATGGACATAATTGACATTTATAGAGCACTTCATCCTAAAACATCAGACTATACATTTTTTCTAGTGTACATGGAACATTCTCAAGGATAGACCATATATTGGGACATAAAACTAACCTCAGCAAATTTAAGAAGATTGAAATCATACCAAGCATATTCTCTGATCACAAGGCTTTGAAATTGGATATCAACTGCAAAAAGAAAGCAGGAAAAACCACAAATACATGGAGATTAAACAACATACTTTTAAAGAACGACCGGGTCAAAGAAGAAATTAGAGGAGAGATGAAAAGATACATAGAAACAAATAACAATGAAACTACATCCTACCAAAATTTTTGGGATGCAGCGAAAGCAGTTTTAAGACGGAAATTTATATCATTACAGGCCTATCTCAAGAAACAAGAAAAATCCCAAATAAATAACTTCATGTTACACCTTAAAGAACTAGAAAAAGAAGAACAAGTAAAACCCAAGTTCAGCAGAAGAAACGAAATAATAAAAATCAGAGCAGAACTAAATGAAATAGAGAACAAAAAGACAATAGAAAAATTAATGTGAGAAAGAGCTGGTTCTTTGAAAAGATTAACAAAATTGACAAATGCGTGGCTAGGCTCACTGAGATAAAAAGAGAGAAAACACTAATAAACAAAATCAGAAATGAAACAAAATTAATTTTCTCTTGTTGAGATTCCTTTAAAATCATTATTTTCTCAATTAATTCAATGCCTGATTCATTTACTTCTAAATACTTTTTGCCCTTTTGAGAAAAGGATATATGGATGTGATGAGTTTCAAGAATGCCTTGTCCTATCAGGTAAATTGGGGCAGATTTGACTAGTAAAAATATGTTGCCCAGTAACATTCTCTAGCTAGAAGAGAACAGGTTCTGAATGAAAAACAGACATTGATTGGTTAGATATCCCTTCCATTTGTATAGAAGTTTTACTCTGGGGGAGAGGGCAATTTAATTGGGTATGGTTGAGAACAGATAAAGTAGTCCTGATGTCTATAAGGGCCTTGGTAGTTTTCCCCTTTCTTATAATTTCAGTTTCTCCTAAAGTATTGATGAGGAGAAGGGGAAATACCCTCACATAATCCTTAGAGTGGCCTCATGCTTGCTTCTGTTTCTTTTCTTTTTCTAAATGCCATTTCAGTTTTCTGCAATCTTTCTTAAGATGGCTTGTTACAGTAAAAACAGATTCACCTTTCCCCTTGTTGAAAAGGCCTCCGGGGAGGTCTGACTTGATTGCTCAATTGTTGGAGCTGTAAATTCATGATTTTAGTAGCTTTATCCTTTTCTTTCGTTTGGATAGTTTTAGGTAATTGATTAGCAAGAATTGCTAGCTTATTAGTATGCACAGTAGGACAGTTTAATTTATGCTGTTTAATCAGAATTACAAGCTCTTCATCTAATCCCTCCAAAAATGGCAATTTGAGCAATAGATAATTTCAGTGACAATTAAAATTGTCTGGAGTCCATCCCAAATGTTGTTTGGAAGTTTTCTTAAAGCTTTCAGAGAAATCAAGTATGGTTTCATCAGGTCTTCATTTACATTGATGAATTTTAGCCCAGTCTATTTTGTGGGGGGGAAATCTCACAAATGGCTTGATAAAACTGATGGGCTAATTCCCTGCACTCATCCCAATCTGTTTCTCTTTGTCTTAAAAAGCTTCTATATGATTTTCCTAAAAGCCTTATTTAATTATTCTGTTGCCTTACTCTCAGAAACCAATAGGTGTATCAGTCGGAACAGGTCTAAAAAACCAGGATCATGTGTTCTAATAGTTAACTCAAATTCCTTAGCAAATCTGATGGAGTTTTGAAGGGGATCAGGAAAATCTTTAGTTAGATACCTTAATTATCTTCTAAACGAAGGAATATAAATTATTGCTGGTTCTCCCCTTCCTGAGATTGGCCTTTCCCTAAAGGGAGCCAACAGAATTTCTGGTCTTTCTAGTGTTCAGCTACTTTTAGTTTCTTTTTCAGTGAGTGGAGGTGAAGGCAGCAGAAAAGAAGAGTGGAAACAGGATGGGAGGGGGAAGGGAAAGGAAGTCCACATGGGGGAGCTCAGAGAATAAAGGGTCTAGAGCAGTTGGAGAAGGGGGAGGAGTGGGTCATTGGCAGTGAGTAGTTGGGGAGCCCTTTTTAATTCAGAGACAGACTAACATTTTCTGGTTAACTTCCTAGAAGGAAGAGAGGTTATCTGTGCCTCCCCTTGAGGCTTCTGATTTCCAATCAAAGTAAGCTTCCCATTTATTTAGTGTAATTTATAACTGGCTTTTTCCAACTGTGCGTGCAGAAAGATCATTTGGATGTATCAAAAGTTCCCCATTTTGGCCATCTTAAGCTAAGGTCATTTTTAGTTAAATCTTCCCATTTCTGTAAATACTTACAAGGGAAAGTTCTGTGTGAAATGTATATGAATCCTCCAGGAGTACTAATAGGTGTCTGTGCGTCTTAGGTCTGGTTGGCCTTAGAAGCACAATTTCCCATTTTGAACTTAGTTTCGTTTTGAAATCTATAGAGTCTGAATAAGCTTCTAGAGATATTATATTGTGGGTTGCAGTGTCTTTCTTTTAGGTTGACTTCTGCAGGTCCTTTACCTCCTAAGTAGCTCGAACCCTCTTACATGCCTCAGTTTCTCTCTGTGGCTGTCTAATACATCCATGAGGACTCGGAGCACTGGATGACTGGTCCTTATGTGCGTATCCCCAGACAAGTCAATTATTTAATTATAACGTATTGGAATTCCCTGTGGTAACACTTCATGCCTTGAGATTTCCCAGACATAATTATTGTCACATTATAGGTGACAATAATTCTTAGTCACCTAAGAATACCCAAAATTTGGGCTGGCAGGAGTAGGTATCCCTTTTCTTTGAAGCTGAACAAGTTCAGTCTCTCATTTAACTAAGATATTTTGTTCAGACTCTCAGAGAGTAATCCCAATTGAAAGACTGAAACACAAAAACAGACACCCCTTCCTTCTTTCCCTGGGTTAATTTCAACTCAAACAACCATTATCTTTTAGTGCCACCTTGAGGATTTTCCAAGAACAACTCAAAGTCAGGACCTGAAACCAAACGCAGGAAGGTCCAGGATTCCAAAAGTGAACTCACTCAAGTTCACCCAATGCGAAGTGGGAAACCAGTGGGACATAACGGCCCCCCTGGTACCTGGCACCTAGCATGGGGTCTGGGTCCTGGGTGGTTTTCTTTGGAATCCTGCTCACAGCACCAAGTAGATGTTGACAAAAGAAATTCCAAACCTAAAAAAGGGTTTCGAGTTTACTTGAGTCTAGGCTGAGGGCCAGACGTGAAAGCAAAATCTAAGTTTCTAAGTGTCTGATTAGTGGTACCAATAGCCCCTCAGGAAGAAAAGGAGGGCTTTGGTGCTGGGCTGAAAGTGAGGAAGGCATGAGGACAGGGATGGGCCTGATGTTGAGTTTGGAGTTGCCAGTAGGGAGTAGGACATCTGATCTGGAATCAGGAGAGATATCTGAGTTAGCAACATACATTTGCATCATCATAATTCACTGGTGGATTGAAGCTGTTGGAATTGCTGAGATGCCCCAGCAATTGTAGGTAGTGGGAGAAGAGAGAAAGGTCAAGAACAGGGCCCTATAGAAAATGGCAGAATTTTAAGTGTGAGTAGAGACAGAGGTAGAGAGCAGAAGGTAAGAGACTACAAAGGGATTGCCAGAGATTTAGAAAGCTGACCAGGATAAAATAGTGTCAAGTAGCTGGAGACGTGAAGATTTCAAAAGAGAAAAGTCAGGTGAACAAGGTCAAACTCTGCAGAGAAGACAAGTAAAAAGGTGCCATGAAAAGTGAATGATATATGCAACTCATATACGCAAATTTCAAATTATTCAGAAAAAACTAATAATAACAAACAATAATAATATAAATGATACATATGTAAATTTGTGTCTGTCTACATATGGAGAGACAGAGAGGGAATGATGAAATGTGCAAAATGATCAAAACTGATGCATCTCAGTGAGAATATTTGGGAGCTCTCTGTGCTATCCTTGTAAATTTTTGTGTGAGTTTAAATGATTTTGTAAGTTTGAAAAAGAAAAAGTTAATGAAAAAGGTGAAGGTGCCCATAGGATTTAGCAAGTAAGAGGTTGCGGGTGGCCTGAGCAGAGCTGTTTCAGTAGGGTGGTTAGAATAAATGCTCTGTTGCAGGGTGTAGAGGTCTGAAGGAGAGATGGGGAAATGAAGGTCAGTACCGCCTACACTTTCAAGACGCTTGGCTGTGGGTTAAGAGAGGAGGAGGTTTAACCAGAGAATGAGATCAAGTGAGGAAAATCTCTCATTTTCGTAGTAGAAGAGACTTAAGCACATTTACCAGCTGGAAAGAATGAGAAACTAGAGGTAGTGCTAGGAAAGAAAGAAGGTATGCCAGAAGCAAGGTCCCTGAGACAATTTAATCCTATGTATTGTCATCTTCAAAATACTGAGAATGGCTGGGTATCATCACCATTTTCTATGTAAGCATCCTACACATGCTTAAGAACTTTACTTCAAGCCAAGTAATCCCTCTTCACATTACTTCTCCAGATCCTATTGTCCTGAATCATTTTGTGCTCCCCTGTGAATCTTCACAGGTTTTCCAAACCCCACTTTCGTTGTGTACCGGAACTGGACACACTACTTAGCTAAGGGCCTGACCCTCGCTGGCCAGTGCGAGGGAGCACACTCTCACTAGCAGAAGATCCTTCCAAGGCAAGGAGTATGTGGTCGATAAAACAGAAAGTTCCCCAATTCAGTAAACTTCCAAAAGGATGAAGTAGGATGTTTTCTTTCTTGCCACTTTTAAATTACTCTTGACTTTCTAGGCAAGGAAAAGGAAGGATAATGTGAACGGTGTGTATGGTCTTTGACTAATCTCAAAGTCCTTGTAATTGCATCCTAAGTAATCTTCCCACCTTTCCAAAGTTTGCCTCCAACACTATCAAAAGCCATGCTTCTCTTTTCAACTGAACATAGAGTCCTTCCTCACTGCTGCTAAAAATTAGTTAGTTGATATGTGTGCGGGGGGCCAGAGCCAGGAGTGCAGTTTCCAGGCTCTCGGCCTCACATGGAAAGGTGCTGGCTCAGGTAGTAAATGGCCATCAACTGTGATTGGATGACCATCAGCTGTGGCTAGTTGGCCGTCAGCTGTGACCAGTGAGCCATTGGCCACTAATATAACTGCCGTGGCTACGCTAGCAGAAAAATGGGGGCTAGCAAGAAGATGGTGGCTGAGCTAGCAAGCGCGGATTGCAGTTAGCAAGTGGGGGTTGGTTGGTTGGCAGAAAGTGGACTGCAGGTTGCAGATCATGTGGCTCTTGCTTCCTGTATCTCCAACCCAGCTGCCAGGGAGACTATAGTGGTATGACTCCCCTATCTATGGCTCCGTGGGTGTTCCTTTTTGGCCTCACCATATCCTGCGTTCTTATGTGGGGAGCGGGAGCTGAGACCCCGCAGGCTGCCCCACACGACAGTGTGCTCTAAATTTTCTTACTATTATCAGATGAAATTCATAACCCAAGGTCAAAGTACTCATGTTTTATTGTTAATAAACACAACAGAAACTTCTCTATGTCAGAGCCCATCTTGGAGGTCAGACACAACCCCAGGGCTGCAGGGTTGATCGGGGTAACTGCCAGAGAAATAGAAAGCTGTGTGTGCTCGCCTTAAGAGCAAGAATGGCTTTTGTTTTAAAGCAGATGAACTTCTTGGTTGAGATCAGAGCATACATTCTCTGCTCTGCTTATGCCAGGTAAAAAGGAAAACATGAAAGTGAAATCGCTGGGTGCTGCCAATCACAGGGTTGAGGGCGAACCTCCCTCGGATGGCACAGTAGGAACAAACATTAATAACTAAGTATGAGTCTTACTAAGAAATTATCCTCCCAGCATTAGGCATCAGGATTCTCCAATGCTAACACTCCGGCCAAAGGACCCTGCTCTGTGTGTGCCAGCAAAGCCTACCGCCATTAAGCAGTTACTCTGAGTGCATGTAGTATGGCTGATTGTGCGTGTTGGAAACAAAAGAACCCCAATGTGAACAGGATGAGGTAGAGGATTTCACTGCTGATGGAGATTAAATCGCCTGAGAATAGCTTTATATATTAACTTCAGGGAACTCAGGTCTTGCCACCTAAAGAGTGACACCTGATGCGTCAATTGTAGGGTAATAAATCTTCAGTAAACTGCAGATCTCAAGTCAGCTGCTGGGAAAGTGAGAGAAATCACATCAAGCCCATAAATGTCTTTCTTTCTGGGGACTGAAATGCCATCTCTGGCACTTACATTTACGTGAACAGTGGATTTAACACTTGAGACAATTGAAGTTTCGTAAAATAATGAGTCCTTGGCCTTGTTGCCAAAGCACCGACTGAAGAGTATTATAATCTGAATTGTCAGCAGCAAAGGTATAACATGATTAAAACCAACTGATAATCCCAGATTTCGAGTCTGGTACCCTAGGAAAAAAAATTGCTGATAGGTTTTTTTTCTTTCTTGGTTGCAGTGAGGGGAGAGACCTGGGACAAATACAGTTGGATGGCAGCAGAAAAAGTTTCTGGTCACTTATTTTTCTAGCAATTAAAAAGCTGCAGAAATATTGGAAAGAATGACATTATCATCATTAATAGCTAATGGAGTCTTCTTTGCCCTTCATGAGCAGTGATATCCGCCATGAAAAAAGCCGCTATTTCATGAACACACCGGTAAGACCGTGTTTCCCCAAAAATAAGACCTAGCCAGACAATCAGCTCTAATGTGTCTTTTGGAGCAAAAATTAATATGAGATATAAGACCAGGTATTATACTATATTTATTATATATATTATATTATATTATATTATATTATATTATATTATATTATATTATATTATATTATATTATATTATATTATATTATATTATATTATATTATATTATATAGAGCCGGTGTTATATTATAGTAAAATAAGACCGGGTCTTATATTAATTTTTGCTCCAAAAGACGCATTAGAGCTGATTGTCCAGCTAGGTCTTATTTTCGGGGAAACGCGGTCTTATAAAACCACAGTTTTCTTCTGGTCCACTACATGGAAGGATGCTCTTGGGTATCTAATTACAGAACCATCTTGCCCACATTTCCCATGAAGCTCAATATACTACATAGAAGGAAGAACCTTTCTTAATTGAAATACAGAAAATGAAGTTTTCTAGGGCATCACAGGTAAAATTTAACGTTTAGAGGAGCTAATCAGGATCTCGCCAATCCTCCAGAAAACTCAAATTCTAAGTAGAACATACTCTAAATGTCAAATTATAAGCCATTCTTCCTTTAAAATCTGAAATAAGAAGTAATATTGTACATTACTGTTTTAAATCATCTCAACCTTATCATTATAATGAGATTTCATTCAAAATAGAATACCATTTAATATTACACAGGAAAAGGATGAGTCTTAACCATTGTATCAGAAAAGTGCAATGAAAGTTTAATTCATTGTAATACGTTGGTCATTCTTCATAGCAAGCTAAAACAAACAAAGTTTAAGCAAAAGCATGATTTATTCACTTGAAGGTTTTTTTCTCAAATGATCTGGGTAACTTGTGTTTTTCAATTAACATTGCGTAGATATAGGCCATAGAGGTATGTTATACGTGTGTTCAGGAAGGAAGAAACATGTTGCAGTTGTATAACACACTGATGCATACAGGCCTCTTACTGTTTTCAGCAAGGATGTAATCATTCTTTCCAAAGGCCTCTTAATTTCTCTAGTTTTTCACAAAGGAATGGGTGCTTTATTCCTTGGAAAGTATTTCTAAATGGCTTAGCACAATATAGTTACATAGTGTATCTATTATATCAGGAGTATATTTTGTTGTTACATGACTGACTTTGAAAAGCATAAAGACTGTTGTGAAATTGAAATATTTCCCCCAGATGTTTGATTGCCTCAGTACAGCCTATATTAAAGAACAGAAGCAAAACAACTCTCATGGTTTCACAGATGTGTTATCACAGTACAGACTCTTATAATCCCCTGATAAAATCTAATTTGTTTCATCTGGTGAAGAGGTCATTTCTAGCTTCTGAGCTATATGAGTGAGAAGATCTGATAATCTGAATTGCATTTCACATTAAACATGTACTTCGTTGGTAAAGCAAACCATTGATGTTCTCTGGTTAAGATTTTTAAAAATAGTCATCTTAATTAAAATAAATTTGCACGTACATTTTGATGTACATTTGCACTTTCTTTGTACACAGCTCTTTAGAGGTAAAGCTTCTTCCACCACCACTTGGTAACACCTCATTTTACAACATTTAAGTCAAAGACTTGTCCTTAATATAAAGCCAATTCTGAACTTTCTATTTCTTTTTAGAAAATTCATAACCTGAAATTGCCAGGAGGAATCACATAGTTAATCACTCTCTCATTGCCTGAAATTAGGAAAGTACCATCTGACCCTTTTCTTTATATCGTTTCAATTCCGTGGTCAAATACCTAGACATCCCAAATCCCAGTTTAAAAAACACTAATTCAAAATTTCTGAAGAGTGCCAATCTTTTAATTTCATACTAACCAAAAATATCTTTTTGGAATTACCAGGAACACTGGTCTCAATATGAAAGTGCAAAATCAAATAATGTACCAAGAGATCAATCTTCTGAAACCACTAATGGCCAGCAGCAATCTTCCAGAAGCGTAGCCAAGCACAAGATTCAAAAACAGCAGAAGCACAGTCATGGCCTGAAGTCTCTGGTAACTGAGGAGATAGTTGTCAGTCAAGGAAACCAGAATAACACTCCCAGACAGCAACAAAACCAAAATAAGCCTATTGATACTTCAATAAAGCATGAAACAATTGTAATTATGAATGCCCCTAACAATGATTTACAACACGCAAGTGCACTTAGGAGCCAGGATCCCAAAGTAACCTCCAATAAATTTGCTCCACCACGGCGGCCTTTTGACAAGGTATTATATAAAAACTCTATTGGATATCACACAGAGATGAATTTTAATAGAGAAAGAGGATGCCAAGACCAAGAAGAGAGAAGATTTTCATACCAGCAGCCGCATATCAACACTCTATCCCATATGGACTTGAACTACCTTAATGAACTTACTGAGAGACAAGTGCCCCTGAGCCAGAAAGGCTTTCAGTTTGTTTCTAACATAAATGTTAATGGAGCAACTGAAAATAAGAAGAAACCCAGACAAACTTATACAGAGACAAAATATAAGAACTTGGAAATATTATGGTAAGCATTTCTTTTTCTCAAATGGTTACTGGAGGAAAAGTGACAGACTGCTGGAGAAAGACAGGAGAGAGAATGGGAAGTGGGCGAGGGGTCGTGGGGATGGTCAGGTGAGAGGAAAACTTCACCTGACAACATCCTTGGTTCTGATTGCCACCTAAAACAGCACACTTTTTACATATTTATTTTCTTCTTCCTTGTCTCCTCTACTTTTTCTTCTGTAGTTAAACCAGAAGTTGGAGGGAGGGGAGAAGGACAGAAAGACCCAGTCAAAAAAGATCATTATGTTTTGAGGGTTACAATAATGTTTGCAGGAAACAAATTATGTCCTAGCCTGAGAAAATAATCTAAAATACAGAAAAATACGTATGCACAGAAATATCATTTACAGAAATGACAACAATAATCTAACAATAAGGAAATGTCTAAGTAAGTTGTGATATTTACTATCATGTAACCATTTAAAATTATGGCTATAAGGAGATGCTTCTATAAAAAGAAAGTAGTAAGGTACAAAATTACATCTACAGAGTATAAGCTCTGCTATATTAAAATGCGCATGGAAGAAAAATGCACCAAAATGTCAATAGAGGCTATCTCTGGCAAGAGAGATTGGGGTTATTTTCAATTTCTTCTTTATACTTTCTGAATTGTTCAATTCCTTACAATGTAGAAGTATTATTTCTATAATCAGAAGAAAAGGAAAGTTATTTTTAAATCACTTCAGGGGACATTTCTTGATGCCATTCAATCAAATGTGTTTATTACACACCTGGTATGTGCTGAATATTGTGCTAAAATGCTATAGAAAACACAAAAATGTTATGATGCATGGTTACCTTCACGGAACTTACTTCAAAGTAGGGAGACAATTCTACACATATGAATTGATCAGAAGACATTTAAGTGCTACTCGTGGAGGTATGAAACTTACAGTAAGATTCAGAGTTAGCTTCTTAGAAGAGATAGTAACAGATAGCAGACATCCTTGTATTTTTCCCCTCACTTTAGTGCTGCTAACATTTTTACCATTAAAAATAATATTTAGACCCATTCATTTATTTTAGCTTTTACTTCCATTGCCTTTGGAGTCAAATTCATAAAATGCTCTTTGAACCCAAGGTCCATAAGTTTAGTACCTATGTTTCTTCTATGCAGTTTATTGTGTCAGGTCTTATGCTTAAGTCTTTGATCCATTTTGAATTAACTTTGGTACATGGTGACAAATAGCAGTCCAGTTTCATTCTTTTGCATGTGGCTATCCAATTCTCCCAGCACCATTTATTGAAGAGGCTGTCTTTGCTCCATTGTATGTTTTTAGCTTCTTTGTCAAAAATTATCTGTCCATATTTATGTGGCTTTATTTCTGGGTTCTCAATTCTATTCCATTGGTCTATGTGTCTGTTTTTCTGTCAATACCATGCTGTTTTGATTATTGTAGCCCTGTAGTACAAGCCAAAGTCAGGAAGTGTGATACCTCCATTATTGTTCTTTTTTCTTAAGATTGCTTTGGCTATTCGGGGTCTTTTGTGGTTCCAAACAAATCTGATGATTTTTTGTTCTATTTCTTTAAAATATGCCATTGGGATTTATGGTGACCAAGACATGGAAACAACCAAAATGTCCTTCGATAGATGAATGGATAAAGAAGTTGTGGGATATATACACAATGGAATACTATTCGGCGGTAAGAAAAGATGATATAGGAACATTTGTGACAACATGGATGGATCTTGAGAGTGTAATGCTGAGCAAAATAAGTCAGACAGAAAAAGCAGAGAACCATGTGATTTCACTGATATGTGGTATATAAACCAAAACAACAAAGAACAAGACAAACAAATGAGAAACAGAAACTCATAGACACAGACAATAGTTTAGTGGTTACCAGAGGGTAAGGGGGGTGGGGGGTGGGGGGTGGGAGATGAAGGTAAGGGGGATCAAATATATGGTGATGGAAGGAGAACTGACTCTGGGTGGTGAACACACAATGGGATTTATAGATGATGTAATACAGAATTGTACACCTGAAATCTATGTAATTTTACTAACAATTGTCACCCCAATAAACTTAATAATAATAGTAATATTTAACTTTTGGTAGATAGGGAGGGGAGATAGGAAATTTCTCCTGTTGCTGTTCCTTTTGCAAAAAACTTTCATCATAAATGAGTATTTAATTTTATCAAATATTTTTTCTGCATCAATTGAAAAATGTTCTCCTTTAATCCTTTAATGTGGTTAAATATATTAACATTTTCTAATGTTACACTATCCTTTCATTCCTAGAATTAACCCAACTTGTCATATTGTATTTTCAGCAAGTTGCTTGATTTGGTTTGTTAACACTCTCTTTAGGATGTAAGATTCACATGCAAGAAGTGAGATTGGCTTAAAATTTTCCTATCTGCCACTGACCCTGTCTGGATGTGTTATCAATATTATACCAGTTTTCACTTGAAACCTGTATAATTTACTAACCAGTGTCATCCAAATAAATTTAATAAAAAATATTATATCAGCCTTATAAAATGAGTTGGGGAATATTCCCCCATTTTACATCCTCTGGGATACTTAATCTACAATTGGAATTATCTGTTACCTGAAGGTTTTATAGAATTTTCTGGTAAAACTATTTAGGTCATGTGTATTTTTTGTTTGGCTTTATTTTGTTGTCATTTATGGGCAGGTTTTCAACTTTAAGCTACTTACATTTATAGTGATATTCATATATCTGGATTTATTTCTACCATCTTAATTTGTCATTTCTAATCTACCTTTTCTTCTGTGTGTCTTCTTTTTATATCTTCTGCTGTACTGATAGAATATTCTTTTTTGTTGTTGTTAATTTATTGGGGAGACAATTGTTAGTGAAATTACATAGATTTCAGGTGTACAATTCTGTATTACATCATCTATAAATCCCATTGTGTGTTCACCACCCAGAGTCAGTTCTCCTTCCATCACCATATATTTGATCCCTCTTACCTTCATCTCCCACCCCCACCCCCTTACCCTGTGGTAACCACTAAACTATTGTCTGTGTCTATGAGTTTCTGTTTCTCATTTGTTTGTCTTGTCCTTTTGTTGTTTTTGGTTTATTTACCACATATCAGTGAAATCATACGGTTCTCTGCTTTTTCTGTCTGACTTATTTTGCTTAGCATCATACTCTCAAGATTCATCCATGTTGTCACAAATGTTCCTATATCATCTTTTCTTACCGCCAAATAGTATTCCATTGTGTATATATACCACAACTTCTGTATCCATTCATCTATCAAAGGACATTTTGGTTGTTTCCATGTCTTGGCCACTGTAAACAAAGCTGCAATGAACATTGGAGCACACGTGTCTTTATGGATAAATGTTTTCAGATTTTTTGGATAGATACCCAGGAGAGGGATTGCTGGGTCATATGGTAATTCTATTCGTAATTTTTTGAGGAACCTCCACACTGCCTTCCATAACGGCTGCACCAGTCTGCATTCCCACCAACAGTGTATGAGGGTTCCTTTTTCTCCACAGCCTCTCCAACGCTTGTTTCTATGTGTCTTGTTGATGATAGCCATTCTGACTGGGGTGAGGTGATAACTCATTGTGGTTTTGATTTGCATTTCTCTGATGATTAGTGATGTTGAGCATTTTTTCATATGTCTATTTGCCATTTGTATGTCCTCTTTGGAGAAATGTCTCTGCAGGTCCTCTGCCCATTTTACAACTGGGTTGTTTGTTTTTTTGTTGGTGAGTTGCATGAGTTCCTTGTATGTTCTGGATACTAGCCCCTTATCGGAGGCACTGTTTGCAAAAATCTTCTCCCATTCAGTTGGTTGCCTCTTTATTTTGTCGATGGTTTCTTTTGCTGTGCAGAAGCTTTCAAGTTTCATATAGTCCCATTCGTTTATTTTAGCTTTTACTTCCATTGCCTTTGGAGTCAAATTCATAAAATGCTCTTTGAACCAAGGTCCATAAGTTTAATACCTATGTTTTCTTCTATGCAGTTTATTGTGTCAGGTCTTATGCTTAAGTCTTTGATCCATTTTGAATTAATTTTGGTACATGGTGACAGATAGCAGTCCAGTTTCATTCTTTTGCACATGGCTATCCAATTCTGCCAGCACCATTTATTGAAGAGGCTGTCTTTCCTCCATTGTATGTTTTTAGCTTCTTTGTCAAAAATTATCTGTCCATATTTATACGGTTTTATTTCTGGGTTCTCAATTCTATTCCATTGGTCTATGTGTCTGTTTTTCTGCCAATACCATGCTGTTTTGATTATTGTAGCCCTGTAGTACAAGCTAAAGTCAGGGAGTGTGATACCTCCAGTATTGTTCTTTTTTCTTAAGATTGCTTTGGCTATTCGGGGTCTTTTGTGGTTCCAAACAAATCTGATGGTTTTTTGCTCTATTTCTTTGGAAAATGCCATTGGGATTTTGATGGGGATTGCATTAAATCTGTATATTGCTTTGGGTAATATGGTCATTGTAACTATGTTGATTCTTCCAATCCATGAGCACAGAATGTCTTTCCATTTCTTTGTGTCTTCTTCAATTTCTTTCAAAAATGTCTTACAGTTTTCAGCATATAGGTCTTTCACATCATTGGTTAAGTTTATTCCTAGATATTTTATTCTTTTTGCTGCAATTGCAAAAGGAATTGTTTTTTGGATTTCTTTTTCTGAGATTTCATTGTTAGTATATAGGAATGCAATGGACTTTTGTATGTTGATTTTGTAGCCAGCAACTTTACTGTATTCGTTGATTGTTTCTAATAGCTTTTTGATGGAGTCTTTAGGGTTTTCTATATACAGCATCATGTCATCTGCAAAGAGTGACAATTTAAATTCTTCATTCCCAATTTGGATGCCTTTTATTTCTTTCTCTTGCCTGATTGCTCTGGTGAGGACTTCCAACGCTATGTTGAAAAGCAGAGGTGATAGGGGACAGCTCTGTCATGTTCCTGAACGTAGAGCAAAGGGCTTCAGTTTTTCACCATAAAATAGGAGCATTTTAAGATGAGAAAATTAATATATGAAAAGATAAAGGTAATGGTCATTGATTTGATTTAGGGAGTAGTAAATATATGTACATCATATACATGTTCAGAAAGAGTTTTGTTCTAGAAGTCTTATGTACACAGGTTTGGGGGGGTGTTTGTTTGTTTGTTTGTTTGTTTGTTTTAACAGATTTGTGCTTTCTGTTCCATTCAGGAAATTCCATTCTTCCTCCGACGCGGAACCTGCTAGAGCATCTCCAGCTTCACGGCTTGCTCAGATCATCGAGCAGCATCAGCAAGCTTTAATGCAACTGACTGAGATGCAGCCCAATGAAGGGGCCTTATCCAGTGTCACATTTCCACCCATATTGTCAAGGGTAAAAAGTGAATCCCAACTCAGTTCAGAGAGAAGTGAAAGAAACCAAATGAAAATTAGTCGTAACAATTCTGAAGGCTATCTGCTTCAACTGGAAAAAGGAAAAAAGCATAGGAAAAGAAGCAGCATGAAGGTAATAAAAGCCTTTTACCAAGTAACCTTTTAATTTTGATAATACGGATGGACCTTGATTTTCTTTCCCAGTGTTATAGCCCTGAAGTAGCGATGGTCACTACTCAGCTGCTGCTACAACCAGGTGGCCCAAGTTCAGAGGAACTTGGTAAAGAACCAAGCCCGTGCTACTTCCTGAAATTTTCCTCCTCTTCTTCCTGGAAGTTGTTGCTGTCAGGGATGTCCATTTACACCTCCTGTTTGCCTCATCTCAGGGGAGGGTCTACATTTGCAGAGAGATAATCATCCTCCTTTGGCACTAGCTTAGCTATCACACCCTAAGAAAAGCTCCCCACACCTACCTTACCCCCTAGTCTAGGCTGAGTCTCCAGGTACATTCTCATATCCGAGAAGAAGAGAAAATAGGATTGAGTGAGTGAAAGCCACTGTTGCCACTGCATTTCCCCACCCTTTCACCGCTGTCCCCCACCCCCTACCCCATGAGAGCTCTTCTTGGCCCTAATATCACCTCAGCTCCTGCAGTAAAATACTTAGGATGGCCAATGACTGCACTTTTTTTCTGAAATATTTGCTAATCTTTGCTGAGTTCTTTAGCAGAAAGATTCACCATTACCAGCACCTTCGTGCACTAAAACCTTTCCAACTGGGCCTATATTGTTAAATAAGGGAAATTGGGGGGTGGGAGTAGCAAAGTAGATGTTTCCAGGAAGAAATGAAGGGACATTGAAGGAGCTTTTTTATGCCCTTTGTGTTTATTTCTCCACTGTTAAAGGCAATAAAATCCCCTCAGGAAAGATCACTTGCTTCCAGTGTCACATGGTAAGGAAATAGCTATAAAATGCATTCTGTTTTACAGGGCAAAAGGGAAAGACCTGGTTGGAAACAATAGGCCTGTTTTGAGTTGGGTGCCCTGGAAACAGACACTAAAATGAAGCTTTGCATGCATGAGGGTTATTGAGGAGTGCTTCCTGTTACTGAACAGTGAGCAGGGCAGGGCTAGGCCAAGGGAGAAGATGCACTGTGATGCAAGAAAAACAGGTACCTCAGCCAAACCCATGAGTGTTCTGAAGTTGGGTTGGCCCTCAAAGGCAAGGGATCCAGGCTTCTCTGCCCCACATGGACCAGGCACTGGCTATTGGCTGCCCCTGGGGAACGGTTGTAACTTTGGGCATAGCAGCTCCATTTGACTAACGGCAGTTCTTAGGGAGGGACTCAGCTGTGAGCCATAACAGACAATACTCCAGCAACTGGGGGAATGAGGGCCTTGGTCCAGAGAGGCATCCACTATAAGGCAGATTTAAGGAATCATCCTCACTTCAATTTAACATATATTTGTTGAATTCCAGTTAGGAATTGTGGTAGGTGCTAGGATGTAAAGAGAATGAGCCATGACCTGCCCCAGCAGAAGTTTACAGTTACATGAAACTGGGGAAGACAACACATATAAATGGCTTCAGTATAATATTGTTTTTGAACAATTTTTAATAGGGAGAGAGATGCCTGGGGAACACAAAGGAGGACACATCCCAACCTGGGGGTCAAGCAGAGCTTCGGGAGACAATTGTGGCTGAGTCTTAGAGGATGAGTGAAAAGTAACAAAAGGAAAAAGACTGAAAGAGCATTTCAAGCAGAGAGACCAGCATGAGGAAGCTTGAGACACGTGATGCATGCTGGACACTGACAGCATTTCAGTGTTGCCTTCACTGAAACTCGGAGGCACAGAGTGTTGAGGGATGTGGAGAAGTAGATAGGGGCTTAGATTTCGTTCATCATTTGAAGAAGGAGGGCTTTATTCTGTGGGGAGGGGTGGACACACAACTAAAGAATGTTAACCAAAATTAGATTTGCATGCAGGGCAGATGCAAAGCATTCCGGAAAGTTAGGAGATTATGAAATCACCAGATGCTCACACGGGACCCTCAGAGAAAAAGAAAAGGATGGTCTTGAAGAGAAGAAGGGGAAGCTGGACTATTAAAGGGAGTCAAGGAGGACTGGCTTGGGCTGAGATATGACCTCGGAGGCTGATGGGCGTGAAACAGCCAGCCTGCTCCTGTGGCTCCCACTGTGGAGGACGTGCAGTCGGGGCTTTGGCTCACTCACAACCCTGGAGTCCTTACCTCAGCTCCTTCACACACCGCACCTAAGGGCTTCTTCACTCCTCATTCTGATTTCACTCCCTCATATCCTCCATTCTGCTGGGGTCCCTAATCCAGGCCCAGGCTGTGGAAACCACTCTTAGTGGGTGGACCTGGGATAATCTCCAGTTTCATTGTAAATAAGAAATGTGTTCCTGGGATCACAAGTAACTTCTCTTCCCACAAAAACATCATTACGTGGTAAGTTCTGAGATACCATTAGTTTTCAAATACTTCATAAATAATACAGGTTTTGTAGACTAGACTAAGAAGGCAGACACAATGCATATTATTATTTCTATGGTGAAATGTGTCCAGAGCTTTGGTACCAACAAATTCTCAAGATGAGAATGACCTGCTCACTCCAGAGCTTACATGTCGCCAGGGCCTAAAATATAGCTCAAACACACTAGCTCAGGAGAAACCTTCTGAGTTAGGGTTCTTGCCAACCATGGATTATTGTCGAAACTGTAAGCTTTTCAATTCAATACTTAGTGAGCAGGGTTTAGTGGAAGTCATGGACTCAGTCATTCCTAAATTCTCATCTCCACTCTATCACCTAATATCTCCATGATTTGGGCAAGTCATTAATTCACCTGAGCCCCTATTTCCTCATATGCATAATCAGAATTGTTCTTTTTGTAGATTTGGTATGATAATGAATTGAAATAATATATTAAAACCTTAGCTTAGTCCCTGGCAAAGTACAGACATCAAGTAAATACTCGTTTCCTTTCCCTGACTCCTTCTCTTAGTAATTTGAGTTCATGTTTTACTGAGAAAAGGTAAAGTACCCTGGTGACAGTTTGTATCACCAGAAATCTAACAGCATGGAAGGGTAGGCAAGAGGAAGAAAGAGAACTTCCAGTTACTGCTTCCCAAACTTTCTTTTCAACTTGGAAAATCCTGCCCTTCCTGCCTTCTTTCAGGAATGTTACAACCCATGCACATCCATTTGCTTCATCCAACATCTTTCGCCTACATCTGACAAATACACAGAAGTCCTGTTTTTCCTTTAAGCTATTCCAGAAGCTAAAATTATGTAGAACTAAGCTGTTTGTATAGGACAGCAGGTAGCCGGGGCACCAGATAGAAGGAATCATTATCCAGGTCATGCCCATTTACTAGCCAGCAAATCTTGTGATTTCCAAGAGAATCAATTTGAATCACATTAAAAATTTGAGGATTTGTTAAGATAATAGGCCCAGGCACCATATCTCTTCTCCTTGCAGTTCTATTGTGACTGATTTATGAATACGAAGCATTGTCCATGCCATTAAATCCAGACGTCAGGCAATAAGAGATTAACACAGTGCAAAGGATGACAAACAGTGTAAAAATATCTATCGCAACCTACCACAAAATACTGCTTAAGGCATTCTCTGACAGCTGACTCTGTTGAGCTGAGCTGCAGTGATTAACTCACGTGTTTGTTGTCACAGACAATCTGGGTATTGATGCTTGACTGCTTCTAAGAAGAGGTTTATTTGGATTAAGTTTAGCCAATTTCCTTCACTTGATATTCCCCAGTATTTGAGACATTGGTTTTTTTTGTTTGTTTGCTTGTTTGTACTGTTTTTCAGTAATTTTCTCACATTTACACACAGAGGAATGTTTCAGAGAAAAGCCCTGCAGTGTCCCCTACAGCAGGGTACATTTCAGAGTTGAAACACATCCTCTTGGACAGTCAATGTCATTTTCAGTTTGGACATATGTTACCCCAAGTTCACAATAAAAATCACTCTTCTGGCATTATTAATTACTGGCAGAAGCCTTGCATCAGGAAAGTCCTATGCCATCCTTTGCTAAAGAGATCAATGGCAAATGCCAGTTCAGAGGAGCAGGTCAGGTCTCAGCAATCATCAGCTAGATGCAAGGTTGACTGATGTCAATTTGTATGCATCTTATACAAAGACTAGCTGCAAATCATCAGGGATTTGTTGAGAACATGCTTATATTTTCCTACTATGTTTGGAGACCTAACAGGACTATCATTGTTGATTTTTTTTTTGACATTGTATTATTGTGACCTTTTAGTCTTGTAACAGCCAAGGAGAGGTAAATCAAAGTAAATTCTAGAGATTAATTTACTTTAAAAGCCTTTTGAAGAGACAGAAAGTAGATTAGTGGTTGCCTAGGGCTGGAAGTGGAAGGGGAAAGAGGAGTGACTGCTAATGGGTATGGGATGGGGCTTCTTTTTAGGGTGATGAAAATGCTCTAAAATTGGATTGTGGTGATGTTTGCACAACTGAATGAATATACCAAATAACCATTGAATTGTACAACTTCAAATGGGTGAATTTTGTGGTATGTGAAATATCTCAGTAAAGCTGTTAAAAAGATTTTTGATGGAAAGAGATCAAACAAACTTGTAGTGCTGTGAACCAGTCAAGATTACTTGAGCCAAAATTAAGTAAATCCAGGATTTTCCATTACCAGTCATCCAGAATAAAGTGGTAGGAGCCATCGCTCTCCCTTGAGAAACATCTCTTTGCTAGAAGCAGCTTATCCTGTAAAGAGGTCAATGTCATTTGGAGATAGTCCCTTTGGGCCACACGGTTTCCTTCATGTCAGTATGTAATGCTAGACCCTGGCTCTGTTTTTCTATGACAGCCAAGATTTTTATTCAAGGTGATAGTTAGAACTGCAACTGGGGAGCCCTGAGCAATTATTCATGCTCCACAATGTATCTTTTGTTAGTCAGTGCAATGATTAAAGTTAAGCTGCTTCATACTAAGGATGTGATTTCTGGGCACTGATCATTTCTTTCTCATCAGTTTTGGACAAATTGGATTTATGACTTGGATATGAGTGGGCTTCTCTCCTTTTTTGTTATTAGTTTTGTTTGGCAAATAGATAGTAACTTAGTGATTACAAAACAATGGTACAGATGGCATATTTCAGATAAAGAACAAATTTGCAATTGCAAAATATAAGATATCTGAGCTCATTCACCTAAAAATTAGCAAAGGTTTTACAATGTGATAATACCCAGTGTAATCCAGGTTTGGACAAAAAGAGCATTCCTATACATTGTTATTGTAATTACTTATTAATAACCTTAAATATGTTCATGATTTTCTCTCCATATCTCACTTCTCTTAATTTTTCTCAAAGAAATCATCAGAGTGGCCCACAAACAATGCTCATGCCTAGGACATCTTAAATGTGCAACATTTTAAAAAATAGCTAAATAATCCAACTATAACTAGACAATAGAATGTTATGCATAAAAATCACATTTTGGAAACAATTTAGTGATGGGAAATACAGTGTAATACTAATGGCTTAGTGAAAAAAATAACATAAAGTAAATTGTAGCATAGGGACAATTTTATAAAAGTATGAACAAATAGATCTAAAGGGCAGAAACAGCTGGTAGCAGTTTTGCTGGGTGATGACTGTTTTCTTAAAGGAGATTTATGGTTTTCAAGTGCCTTTAATGAGCAATAGTTTTTCTATATACTTTAATGTTATTAATTTTTAATGATATTAGTTCAAAGGCTTCTTTAGGAAAGGATCTTCTTTCACCTCTTAGAATTAGATTCACTGAAAGAGTTTTGACTATAAATGTTTAACATTCTAGTTGGGCAAATTCTATTTACAGAACTTTTAATCCTTGCAGCGTGGAAGTATTGCCTATATGACACAAGATTTTGGCTTTTGAAGCACTGAGATGTACAATAGAAATTTTGTGGTGCCATAGAAACATTGCCTTCAGCTATAAGTCACAGAATTACTATTTACAGCAACTTCAAAAATAGGGGTTCATTTTTCTTACAATTAATCTGTAAGTAAGTAGTTGCTAGCGTGGTGGTTTTGTATCTCAAAACATCAGAACCAGTATTTGTTTGATTCTCTTGTTCTTTTTCTCTTTCCCGGCTACAAGATTGCCCCTGCACCTCTAACTTAGGGCATCGCATCCACGTACTAGACAAGATGAAGGGACAGGGGGAAGGGCTGCATCAGTCCGAATAAAAGCTTTGTAAGCTGCATCCTCTCTCTAACCCAGCAAACTTTCACTTATACCTCATGGGGCAGAGCTCAGTGCTGGGGATGAGTCTGGGGAAAAGACTACCTGGCTCCGAGCCGCTACGGTGGGAAATGGCAATGGAGAACCTAATCACTATGACCTCTGGGTAGTCAGTCAATAGCCCACTGTGAGCAGAACACAGTCTTTTAATGGCTGGTACAATATGTTGACATAAGTTCACTGTTAAAGTTTGGGAGTTATACGCAGTAACTAATACGATGAAATGGTTTGGTGTGTTTTTTTTTTTTAAGTTTTTGGACTATCTCTGCCAAATTCTATCTTAGAAAAGGGCACTTTAGATATATTGTATATATTGGGACTTAATAATTGGCAGAAGCTTTCAAAATTTAGAAAAATATTGTGCCTTGCCATTAGCATATAGACGGGTGGTATCACACACAGTTAGTACAGCACTGCCTCCTCTTCAGTATGGCTATTCTTTCCCTATTCTACCATTCTAAGCACCAACCTAGATGTGCCCTGAGCTACTTAGTGTCATCCAAACCTTTAGCATTGTCCTTCCTACCCTTCTCAAAGAAGGAAACTAAATGAACTCACACACTCAAAGAAAAAAGGTTGTGGTTTCCCCACAAGGGCATCTGCTCCAAGTAGGATGTCAGTTTTGATGTCAAAAGCAGCAGTTTGAAGAATATCTTAATCTATCCTAAAATCAGAGAGAGCACTATGTTCAAGTGTCATAATCTATTAATCAAATGGCCTCATTGCCTTATTATGTTACTCTGTCCCTTTAAAGATGAAATACTAGTAAGAGTTATATAAAATTATTTGTACCTGTCAAAATATCCAAATCACATTGAATAAAATGAGTTTCTCAGCAGATTTTGCCTAGACTTTTAACCCTTAGATGTTTACTTTCCTTTGAATACTGTGACATCATTAGGCAAGGTAGTCTCTTGTTGAAGTAATGTGCTTACCTGATTCATTTAGATTGTCTCTTTCAGGGAAATCATTTGGTTCTTTGAACTGTACAAGCCTGGACATGATAGCAGCAGGAGCAAAATGGTAGTGTAAATATTAAAAATGTTAACAAAACAGTACTTTACTCACTTGAAATTTTTTATTTATAATGTTCAGAATTTTAAATTTTTTAATTACAGAAATGGAAAAGTCAAAATATGTTAGCTAACCAGCTGCAAATTACCAAAGAAACTATTATCAATAGCTACCATTAAAATTGAAGAGTTGTCAGGAAATGCACCCACCCTCCAGCAGCCCACACAGGCTTCCATTTTCCTTTTTCCCTTTCTTATGTGGTGGCTGTGACAACTTTGGAGAACATACAAGTCCTTAAAAGAAACTGTCCCTACAATTGTATTTTTAGAGTTCCAAGCTGAAAGGTTATCAGAAAACAGACGTGAAGCTTGGAGGCCTTGGACCTGACCTTGAGTCCATCAGAGACAAAGTGAGTGTGATGTGAATGTAGTGTTTTCAGGCTTGGATTTGCCCATCTGTCTTTTAGCAAAACTGTAGAAGATGCCCCCCCCCCCCCCCCAGAACCAAGTCCTAATTCAAATGGCTCACTCTGAATAGAGACACTTCTGAAATAGCACTGGTAATAGAGATCCAGACATTTCTTTTACTGTAAAATAAAATTACTTAGCCAATGTTGTTTTACGTATGTGCCTTTTCGTTAGTTTTGAAGGCCCGAGCAGAAAAGTGGGACACATGCACATGAAAAAGAGATGTGTATTGATGTGGTTGTAGGTCTTTCCCAATAGACTTATCTTGATAATTTTGAAGAGTGACTACAGAGAAGACACTTAGGGTAAGAGTTTCCCAACCCATGAAAAGTGCATCCACTTTATTCTCTTTCCTCTAGTGAAAGGAGATCTTCATTTAATGTGTTTTAACTGCAGTTGCACTCAAGGCATAAAAAAGAGTATAGTTCAAAGTTGGAAGCAAAAATGAAAATAAATTGGGTAAATGCAACAAAGAAGAGGCTGAATGTGATTTAGCCACTGTTAAGGGAACACTGGGTGTGTTATTGCAGTGCTGTTCCCCCTCAGAGACAGGCTATTTCTAGGAGAACTACCAAGTTAACCATTTCACTGCTGTCGCCTTGCGGGTAAGAACCCCATTTCCCCCTGTGCTGCTGATAGATCATGCCTAGCTCACTAACATAAGTGTCACTTTAAATAGAGAAAAGAGCGATCTAGCAGGCCCTGCAAGTCACTGTAACTTTGTTTCTCTGAACAGATGCAGAAATTAATGCAACAAAAAGAATATGCAAAACAAGTTAAGGAGTACAACATGAAGGCACTATCCATTCTGTCAAAACCACAAGCAAAAACTGAGAATAAATCTGCCATCCCTCGACAGAAGGTAAGAAATTCTGACAAAGGTAGTTATCTTTTCCATTAGAATTAAAAGGAAACTATTGTTACCTCATAAAAATGAATTCCCCCGCATTTCTTGAACACATGGGATGTTTTAGCTACTGCCATTCCTGCAGCTACCCATCATTCACAGATTTGGATGTAAAAATGACATAGACACATATGATGTTACAAGGTTAGCTTTTTCCTTTTTCTGAACTTTGTTATTGTCTTTAGTCCTCTCCATGTTTTCTTCCAAGTATAGTATTCGAAGTTCATTACACATAAAAATTGAATAATAACGCTATTTCTTAGTTAATCAGGATTGATAATTTCTCCATTCAATTTCGTTCTCTACCATGAAATAAGTTTAAAGGCAATTAGTGTTTTCTTGCTGTTTGTGGGTGCCTATGTCAAAGAAAAGTCCTCATTGTTTCTCTCAAGTTCATTCCCCTACATTTTTCCTAAGGGGTTATAACATATAGCTTCCTCTATCCAAGAGAAATTATTTCGTAAGATAAAAAATGTTCTCCTTCTCAGTCATAATCATCCAACTGTAAGTCATGATGTGAATGAAATATGTTCTGTGGAGACACAGAGCTCTGCAGTGCAAGCCTCTGCCTCAGCCCCAGTAAGGACATGGGTCTCTTGGCACGAGGGACAAGTGACCCTTTGGTGCCTGTAGGAATTTGTACTTCATGTTCTCTTTCACAGACCATTATATCATTGATTTATTGCCTTTCTCCCTCAGACCTTGAAGACCTCAATTCACTTGATTGAGTTTCCATGGTGCAACTTTTTCTTTTTTTCTCCAGTCTATTATTTTTTTCATGAAGAGATTCAAGGCAACAAGTCTGTAACTAGAAATTCCTACAGAAGTGACCTACACACACTGAGAGTCTGGAGTTTTTCTGTTTTGAAGGGATTTTCCCCATCTAGGACCTAAATATACCATGCGTTTTCATTTTAGCCATCAAGAAACTCTTATTAAAATATAAAACTGATATAAAAGCAGATTTAGAAATCATATTTTAGTGATCTCATTTTTATTGTAATGGCTTTCAGAACTGACATCACTCAGAAAAAAATAGACTGACTTTTTTCAGTATCCGCGTTTATATAGGTATACTAAGGAAAAGAAAAAACAAACAAACTTTTAACCTCTAATAAATACTTGCTAGAGTTCCAAGAGCTTAGGAACAAGAATAGTTGCTGTATAGAGACAGTGGAAATGTAATGGCTGCATGCGATGTCAGAGGGGTAGTGGATGGGGGGTGGGGGATTATCACTGTGTGAGGGATATAAATGATAAATGTCTAACTATTACATTGTTTTGTGCACCTGAAACTAATAAAAAAAGTTTAAAAAAAAGAATAGTTGCTGTAATAATGGAGGCTCAATTTTATACCAACTACAGTGATAACTTTGGTCTCAAGTTATGTAACAAGTCCCCTTTGGATAGAAAGATCTGTTAATATCTCCTTATTATAAGTTTAGAAGCTAAACTTATAAGCCAGAAGCTAAATAGATCAACCACATGGGAAATCTATTGTCAAACACTTTAATAAAACTTTGTTTTACAGAGAAAACATCCAAGGCAAAACTGTATGTATCATTTTTCAACTCTTTTTTCACAGCTAATTCTTATGTGGCTAATTTATTTTGTTTAAACTGTGTGCTATGCTACATTATTTGCCTTTTCCATTTGATCTCTATTTCCATCCATGTCTTAATACATTATTGTAGCAATATTCTTCACTTATATTAACAATAAACATTTCCTAAAACTAGATTGAATTAAGGAACGCAGGGCTCACTTCCTATTACAAATAAGATTTTATCCTTATGCTTTCAGGCTTTGGAATATGCAAAGACCATCCCAAAACCCAAACCTTCAAGTTTAACTGATCAGGTGTCAAAGGAAAAGAAAAATTCAACCGATGCTGGAAAAGAAGCCACTTTACCTGAAATCTCACTGCTGGAAATATTGCAGAGCAGACACGAAAGGGAAAAACAAGCTGTGGCTGCTTTCAGAGTCCTTCACATTGTATAGACACATGTAGGAGACTGGTAACACCCGGGGAGTGTACATGGAGAAAAGAAACTTCAAGCAACCTCTCTGCATTGAGGGTGATGAACTAATGTCATCGTTGAACTGGAGTCCATCTGCGCTTTCTACAGGATTTAAGACATGGGGCTCTATTACATTATGGTGTCATATTGTACTTTCTAGGAAGAATTCTTTTGGGTTATTTATTTTAAAATCAGTTAGAATTTGGGCTAAATAAGAACTACGGAATAAAGTATTTTGGTTTTATATTGCATCTTTTGATTTCTTAAACGATCTCTGCCCTTTTTTAACTTACATAATGAAAACCTTGAAGTTACCCAGAAATAAGTTTATCAACTTGTGTTTTTCTACCTCACCTTTTAATTAAGAAAAAAAAAGTATAAACACTTCAGGTTCTACTAAAATTAACTCAAATTGGACTATTCACTAATCATTTAGAGATACCAATTCCAAAATATTTATAAAATTTAAAAATTTAGCCAAAGCGTTTATATGTAAAACTGAAAGAAATGAAGGTACATTTAGATGTGCTTACTCAAGCAGAACAAATCCCAGTACTGTTCTAACAGATCATCAAGACATTAATTAGAAATCCTTTAAGTCCAGAAACACCCAACTCAAGCAGCTCTGAGAGCCACACTTTCTCAAAGCTACTTATTCTAAGGATATAAATTTGCTGGGCATCTTGCCATCACAAATATCTTAAAATATTATTGAATGTATGCTGTCACACACAAAATAATTTTAGGTAAGACAAAAGCATTCCATAATTTACCACAGAATGTCAACATTAATATTTTTAAAAATTTTTTAAATCTTTTGAAATTGAATGAACATTATAAAATTCTCAGGTCTTTAAATAATACTGGATGATTTTTTTTTCCTTACTTGCCAGTAATAGATGAGCATTGTATCCTTAGGTGGCCATATCCAGAAATGGACAATTTTACAAATAATTTAGGGCATATCTATTTATCTACACAGGTGTCATAAGGACTAGCTTTGGAGATTTACTCTTGTGTTTTATACATTTTACATATGCCTTAACGTGGTATAAAAGCTGCCTGTACATGACTTTCTCTTAAAACTGGAAGCAATTAGAATTGCAAGTCTGGAAAGATGACAAGTATCTGAAGAAAATAGTAAACTGATGAATCATGCTTCAGTGATATTTGGAAAATCATATCGTACGTGAGGAAGTAGCTCAGGAAAATCACAGCTCAAGCTGCTCCTAAAATACATTCGTAAAAGAAGAAGAACTTTCAGAGTACATGGTGAAGACTTGTAAAAGAAATGTGTGGCATGATGTTTTTAAGTATCTTAAATGTAAAGTTGCTCTGGAAGATAAAACAATGCATTTAGAGACAAGGTGAATTTTTAAATATTCTACTTTTATTAGAGTATCTTAAAGGAATTTAGAACCTGGCATGGGGTTATCTTGTTCACCTGACAATTTTTCAGAAGAGAAAATGGAGATCAAAAAAGGATAAGTGACTCTGAAGTCTGTCAGTCCTACTGACAGTAATAGGAGAGTAGCCAGGTCTAAACTCCGATATGTCAACACCAAGGACAGCACTGTTTGATTATTTGTTTGTGGGAAGAAGTAGTTTTTGTTTTATTGTGTGGGCAAGGAGCATGTAGTTGTTATGAATTGCAGTTTTGGACCTGAACTTCCATAATTAAGTTCCATATTCACAAATATGCGTTACTATGTACCTTGTCATATTTTTAATATGTACAATCTGGCAACTTCATTACTGCACTTCAATACTTCATTACTACATAAAGTTATAAGCGATATATATAGCAACTTAGATGGTGACCAATAAAAGAGACACTTTTTCTTTTTTTTTTTCAGCACATTTTAAAACTTTCCCATAACTATTTCTGTGTTAGCCTAAGCATTGCTAACCCCTTCAGTCGCTTCCACACATACTATCAAGAACCCACACTTAGTTGAAACAGGTTACAGAATTCAGTTGATGTCAAATAACATTTCACAGGATCTCACTCCCAACACAAGTCTTTACCACCCAGCCTATAAAACTATAGAACATCAAAATTCTTTGTACACAAACACTGAGAGTGACAAGTGGCATCTAAATTGACTTTGGCTAAAAAACATAAAGTTTTGGATTGAAATTAAAAAATGGATCAAACTAAGCCTTCATCTAGCTCCCAGTCAAATAACAATGGTAAGATCCAGCAGAATGTCACTAAGCTACCATGATACTAAGACAGGGTAGAGATTCTGCCGAAACAATGAATGACAAACACTTTTTTGCTCCTCCTTTAAATTGTATGAGTAACAATAGTATTGATCTTTTATAGACCCAAGTGGATCAGTGATCAATTTTTGTAGTATTTCTGTTTCAGATATTTAAGTAAAAACAATCTACCTATTAGAAAGCAAGGGATTTTAAACTTGAGTGATATAGTGCTGGAGGGCCAGTATTTGACCACATGTTACATAAGCCACTGAAAAATATAGTGCCTAATCTGCCTAATCGCTATGAACTGGAGTAAATAAAGGACTTTAAACCACATTTTGTCTCTTATATAACCTTCTTTTTATGGTGCTTTTTCATCTTGAGTTTCCAACAAGAGCGTCCTCTTAAAGAGAGCTTTTTTACAAGGAGCTGAATTTAATGACAGCTGTCTTCATGATATTGTTTTGTATAGTAAGGAGTTTCTTGGGAGTTATCTAGAAACCAACTCAAGAAAAGACAATATTGAGGAACAAAATAAAAGGTAAGCCTAGCAAAAGCACCAATGTCTAATGGCTCAAACTGGGGCCTTATTATTGGTTAATGAATCATTGTCAAAACATCACAGCAAGCATGAGCATGCACAGTCTAGTCTATACTGAGAAAATGACTCTTCATCCCAACAGTTATTAGCTGGGAGTTGTTTGCAAACACATCCAGTAATTATAACAACACTGGAGCTAATTGAGAACTTTGAGTTGATAGCAAGTGATCTACAATAGCAGACTAGATAAACTCAGGGGGGATTCTTTTTAATTACTTATTGAAAAATAGCAGAAAAATGAATTAAATTTGGATGATAGTCTGCAGATATCAGGGAAAGTTTAGCTAATTCTCTCCTAGCTGTGCTTTAAAACATATATTACCATTATATTAGAAGTAGCATTTGAAAATATAAAGTTTTTAAGGAAAAATCAAAGTTGCTCTCTTAAATACACCTTTTTAAAAGATTCCCCTTTCCTATTAAAGTAAGAACCTTGAATGATACGTATTTCATCCAACTCTCAAGTATTCATAGGATGACTTGTCCCTAATGCTAAGTGTGTTTTCATGACTTCTATTCCTAATGGGTAAAAACAGAAACAAGAAGATACACAAATATTCCATTTGCCTCTTTAGTTGTTTTCCCAGTGAGGAAAAGATTTTAGAAAGTAGCACAAATTTTTTAAATAATGGGAATTTTGTTTATCCAGTTTCACTCCTCCCCCAACCCCTGATTATAAGGAATTGTCTATATTGTCAGGCAAAACTTTTATACTATAAAAGAAAATTAAAGGAGAAATGTGTATTCTAATAATAAATTTATTTAGATATTTGCTCCACTTTTTAAAATATGCTGAAGTAGAGTTTCAGAATAGCTAAAAATCTGATATTCAGAATTGTCCCCTCACCCCACTGCTCCAGACTAAGTACAGTATTTGTTTCTACTTCCCCGACAGCTTCATTAAGCAAAACCACACAGCTTTCTCACAGTGGTGCTGAGAAAACAAAACATCTCACTTTCCTCAGCAAACATTTGGTCAACAGAAAGCAAAGGGTTTTGGATGGCAGATTTTTCATTTATTTATTTTACTCCCCTAAAGATTCCTATTCTTCATGTTTGGTTATTTAATTTTGGCTCAGTGAAATAACTGGAAAATTGGGGCTTTCCCAAAATGTTATGAAAACATCACCTTTTAAGATGCAAAGTGCACAGATTTTTCAGCTCTCTCAGTAAAGGGGCTCTTCGGGTGTTATGAAGGCAGGAGAAGGAATTTGGTGGGCAAGGTTGATCTCCCTCGCTGCCTCTCCATTGCCCTTTCATTTTCCCCTTGCAAACCCGAGCAATGCAAGTAATTAATTTTCAATAAGCTGAATAAATGGTCTTCTGCTATTATATCGTCTAACAGGTTGAGAGGATTACAATGATGTGAGCATTTCAGGCAAATATATTTAGTGAAGCCTTGGAAATAGCTGATAAGATTTCATAAATATCCTTTACTGAGCTGACAGCACATAGAGATCAGCCAGATACGGGAGCTGCTGGACTGGCCTCTCAGGATACCCTCTGTCACTAGGGTTCCAAGCTTTTGCAAGAGATATTTAAATAGATATCTTCAGGGTGGCAAATTTGACAGTGGGGGAAATAACCTCCAGAAATTTAAAATCCAAAAATATAATCAGTTATCCTTTGGGAAGCTGTCTACACAGAAGAAGGAAGTAGAGCACAGAACAAATATCCAGTGTATAAAACCACCATAGATCTCTACACTAAATAAATTGGGACCCCAATGTACTCTTTCCCAAATTTGTCTCCCAAGTTTATCCTTCCACGTTCTTTTCTGCTATCCAGACAGCCATCAAAGTCACTATCATGAAACCTGGTTGGCCTTGCCATATCGCCAACACACCACCTGGCAGACATGTCTCTTCCCATTTCCTCTGCTTCCATACAATGGTGACATTTTGAAGCAGTGCTGATGAGGCCCCTAAATTTGTTGTCTCTACTTAAAATCGATAATCTCCTATGACACAAACCTCAAGCACCTATTTTTAATGAAACCTTTAGATGAATATCAAAGAACTATTTAGCCATGGCTAATATTTTAATTAGATTATATTCTCAATTTAACCCATTAAACCTCCTTTGATGATCCCCATATTTAGTGTTTAGCCTCAGATGCACAAGGTAATGAATACTGGACCTTTTGATTTAATGAGAATTTCGGCTCTTTCAGCCTGCGCCTCTTTGTATACCTTTTATTTTGCTGGCTATAGAATTCAGTTAATTGAAGGAGTCTCTTACCATCACACATTAAGGAGTATAAATTAGCATCCCCATTCTGATTGGAAAATGCAAGCAGACAGTATTGCTTTGATCTGAGGATTGAGCTGAAGAAGATAGCAGCCCTCTGAAAATGAGCTGATGGCCTTGTTATCAGGGCAAAATGCAGATGCGTCCATGTGCCTCAAAACACTTAATGTCTTAATTGATCACTTTCCAATTCTCCGTGTCCTGTTTGCATCATTCTTTTTAGGAGCATGCGTGAGTGTGTGCATGTGTGTGTTTGTGTATTTGTGTGTCTGTAGTTCTGTCTTGCTCTCTGTTTATCCTTTCTGTTTTCTCTCCTCAGAGAATTAGGGACCTACCATGTTTCCCCGAAAATAAGACCTAGCCAGATAATCAGCTCTAATGCGTATTTTGGAGCAAACATTAATGTAAGACCCTTTCTTATTTTACTATAAGACCTGGTCTTATATAATATGAGTTGATATAATATAGAATAGAATAGAATAGAATAGAATAGAATAGAATAGAATAGAATAGAATAGAATAATAGAATACTGTGTTTTATATCAATTTTTGCTCCAAAAGATGCATTAGAGCTGATTGTCCAGCTAGGTCTTATTTTTGGGGAAACATGGTAGATTTTAAGTTAATCTGAAACCATGGAAAATGAAATAACAAATTCCCTCACCTTGAAATGTCTAAGAATATTCTGTAAAATTATTCAGGACCTTCCACAGGCGAAGATTCTTAAGGACTAACTCCAACTTCCAACACTCTCAAACTGATAGATCCCAAACCACTGGAGCTGCATCACTGACTGTGAGGTAGGAAGGTTGTTCCTTGTTTTGGCAATGAAGTCAGCCTTTTAATCTGTTCTAATGATGACACAATTCTCCTGAACCTCAACAAATTCAGTTACATAAAGAAACGTCAAAGTAAAAGATCAACATCTCCCTCACTCACTGTAAAAGTCAGAACAAAATAACATTAAATTCAAATCATGAGGTTTCTGGATAAATATGGTAGACTAAACACACACACACAGACACACACACACATATTTCACTCTCTTGGCAGTCTCCTGCTGAAATCACAGAAAAGGGTTTTGTTTTGTTTTTCTTTTTTTGAGGCATAAACATATAAAAACAGGGAGAACAGAAAGGACAACAGTAACACAATTTTGAAAACTGGAAAGCAGATGAATGAGTTGTAAAAGAAAAGATAAGCAGACTCCAAAAATACTAAAGTCTAACCTAGCAAAGGGGACATCCAAGAATCAATTTGATTTGCACTATAAAATACCCTAAATGCTCTGGAATTGATGGTGTCAATTACCTCTTGAAGTAGAGGTAAAAGCAGGTGAGGGGGGCTAAATGAATGACGATTGTCCCTCCACCACCCCAGTAAAAGACTGCTGTATCCTCTGCAGGGGCAGCAGACTGTGTCTGGAGGAAGGGATACGTGGCTTGGGTAGCAGGCACAGTCCTAAAAACAGGGTCTATAGTGAACATGTATATTCGAAATACAGAGACCTCTTGTCCTCTTCTGCCACTTGGCTCCCAAAATGTTTAGCCTTCATCCTACAAACAGGAATTTGGAAATATTTTTCTCTGGGGGATCTGACCAGCCTAAAAGAAAAGACCTAAAACTTCTGACTTCAGAGGTTCTCCAACTAAAGAACTCAATCATGTCATCCTATAATCACCAAGTCCCATGGTGTGTTCATAACTTCCTATTCGTTTTTTTGTTTTTCATACTGAAATAGAAGCAAGTAACCATGGATTCCCAAACATCTGAAGATACTAGACAAGATATCATTAAAAAGAAGAAGGAGGATAAAAAAATTAAAAGATATCTTGGGAATTAGAAACATATTAGCAGAAATTTTAAAAACCCAAAGATTAGAAGATACCATCGAGGAAATTTCCAGAAAGCAGAGCAAAAAGGCAAAAAAAATAGTAAGTTTAAAAGATAAATCCAGGAGGTGAAAAATCCAAATAGGAATTTCATAAAGGACAAAGAAAAAGAGAAATATAAATCATCAAATAACTAATTCAAGAAATCTTCCCATAACTGAAAGAAATGAGTTCTCAAATTGAAAGGGCCTATTGAGTACCTAAAACTGTGGGTGAAAATAGACCTCCAAGCAAGGCACAGAATTGTAAAATTTCAGTACCCTAGCTACAAATAGAGTATCCCACAAACCTCCAAAAACATGACTAAATAAAACAGGATACACAAAGAATCAAGAATCAACAACTGGAAGTTAAAAATCAATTGAATGATGCCTTCAAATTTATTCCAAAGTATTCAAAAATGATTTCCAACTTAGAATTCTCTACTTAGCCAAATACTAATAAAGCATGAGATTAGAATAAAGATACGTTTTAGACAAGGATGATCTCAGAACGTTTGCCTTTCACACACCAATCAGGAGCTTCAAGAGACTGTGCTCCCCCAAAATGAGAGAATAATCCAAGAAAGAGGATGCTATGGGAAGCAAGAGTAAAATGACAGGAATCCCCAGGAGGAAGAGGGAGGGAGATGCATCTGCAGAGCATCAGGAGCGGAGCAGACCAGAGGCTCTGGGAGAGATTTACTCTGGAAAATTAAACGTTAAGAACATGCAAATACCTTGGGAGGAGGATACAGACAAATGGTGAAGAGTTTAGAGTTAAATCGGTCACAAGTACATTAAAAATCAAGAATAAAATAAGACAAATATTAATTCCAAGGAAAATAAAAAGTCTTGCAGAAAAAGAAAACTAATCATAGCTGATTACCTGGTTTACCTGAGAATGACACATACATAAGAATGACCCAACCAAAATTACAATATTGAGAGGAGAGACGGAGAGGTGCATATATGTGGCAGGAGCAGGGGAGAAAGAGAATTAAATCTTTAGCTTTTACAACATAAGTACTAGATAATTCTTAAAATAGAAATATCAAAAGTCAGTGAAATAATTTGAAAACATAAGGTAGATACCAAAATAGTACCAAAATAATCAGCCACTACTTGAAACTAGTTGTCTCTGTAGTAAAGAGAATAGGGAAGGGGGCAGGGAATTGCTCCCTTTTAAAATAATCTCTGTAAAGTCATGTGATTCTAAATAATGTGCATGGGTAAATAATAAAACTCAAAATATTTAAATTAAAATTAGAGTACTTAAGGATTGAAAGAGAAAAACTAGATGGAAGAACAGCAGAGCAAGCATAAAATATTAGTTTTTTGCTTTTAGCTTATAAATTATCCCCATTTGAAACTCAGGATAGGGAGCCACCCTTCTATCCCTTATTCCCATTGCTTACCATGGTTTATTTCCCATCCCAAGTCAAGCACTGAGGAAGAATAAAGACTGTTAGGCTGTTCTTTAACTTCTAGCTAGAATATTGGCAAGTACACTTAATTATTGCATTATGTGTAGCCATGGAGACTAGGGAGAGAATGGATGATAGAAATGTTCAGATAATCCCCAATGATTACATTAGTCAATATGTTTAAACAACTCTTTTGCTTATTTTTGTTGCAGAGATATATTCATAAGGTGTGCCTTTTTAAACTAAAAGAAAAATTCTTAAAAGCTTCAGAAGGAAGCTTAAATCCTTGATTTCCCTCATAGATTCTGTACTGGAAACACAGGCAATCCTTTACCTCTTGAGAACGTCCTCATGGATTTGAATTCTAACTTCCCTCCCTACACAGTACTATGTCTGTCAGGGATAACAGAAACCCTGCAGCAGGATGGGGTGGGACAGGTAAAGGGAGAAAAGAAGCATTCTGAATGACGCATCCTCAGTGAAACTTTCTGACTCTTATTTCATCCAGGGCTCACGTGTCCTCTCTTAGTCCACACAGTAGAGCAATGACAAAGAGAAAATAAGACGAAGTTATAAAAAAAAAATCCTCGGAAAGAGCCATAATAACCCTGTGATGGTGATGGAGCACATGACTAATACCATTTAGTTAACCATGTTGTCACAATAGTCTTGTGAAATACGGTGTCAAGGACAAATTGACACGTTCAGATCTATACTGCAATTCCTTATCTTCCTCTAGCACTTTTCATCCAAGATCTCACAGCAGGTACTTTCATATCTCTTATTCACACCCCCTCTCCAATCTCTATTGATTTATAAGGCAGTCTCCTCATTTTTCAGATGCCAAGTAAGAGAAGTAATATAATCATTAGCAAAAATGAAAATTTAAGTCTCTAAGCCAAGCCATCTAGCCAGTGGCTATGATGCCAAATTCAATTGTGGCTACACAATATTAAAAAGAGAGTAATAAAGAAGGCTCACAGAATTATTATAAATGAAATCATGGAGGAGAAGTTATTTGGTGTGTACACCGGGAATTCTAAGAGAGAAGAAATAAATAAAATCAAAAAGAAATCTGTCTTTGGGGGCGGTGATTAAAACCAAAAAACATAATGAAGAAAATCTGACTAGAGAGAAAACATGAGAATCATTTCAGATTTTCATCTCACTCCTAAATATTTATTGGAGGTCACTCATCTGACCCCTACATATACCGGGGGATGCCAAAAAAATGTATACTAGTGGAAACTTTGGTCAACGTTGTTCAAGCAGTGGTTTGCCGTAATCAAAAGTGTCTGGACGCTGATGGTAACCACTTTGAGCACCTCTTGCAATTGCAGAAGTCAAATGTGATTTGTATTCATCTTTTGTTATCAATATATATAATTACAATTTTAGTAGTTTTTTCCCTTTCTTAAAATGTGTATACATTTTTTTTGTCACCCTCTGTATTAATTCTGTAACTCTCCCAATTAATAGGCTATATGACATTGGGCAAGTCAATCTCTCTGACTCAGTTGCTTCATCTGTAATTAAAGGAGATTAGGCCAACATTTTTAGAATAGGAAATGTAGAGATTTGACTTAGCTTAGAGATCATCTAGCTCATTCTATTGAATATGTGAACCTCTTCTAAAACATCCCAGCAGGTGGTTATTCAATCTTGGCTTGAATGAAAACAGAGTTAAGAGACTCATTACCTCCTAGGAAAGCCAATTTAAGTTACAGAATGTTCTTAATAAGAAGTTTTTCCATAGATTGATTTAAGATTTTACTAGATAATTTCCAGCTAATTTTTTGTTTTAATTTTACATCCAAAATTGCTATGCAAAATCCTCTCCTCCACATAATACAATGACAAAAGCCCCATGGTCAGTTTTATCAAAATGCAAATTAGTTGTAAGGTATGGTAATTAAAACCGGCTTTTAGTCTTAATTCTGCCGCTGTTTATTTGACATTGGCAAGACAGTCATTATATCTGGATCTTAATTTTTCATTTCTAAAACGAAAGACTTACATTTTGTCAAATGTCTCCTCTAACAGTTTCAAATCTTTCCTGACTATAGCTTTGTCCTTAACTCAGTGGGATAGCCCTTTGTTTTTACTTGCTTTCTAAAATGAGGTTTCTGAGACTTCTTTAATGAATAAAGGAATATGGTTTTCTTCTTTTTCTTGTTTTTCTTAATTCTAATTGTTATGGATAATCTGAAAATCTTATTCTAAGTGAGATGACAAGTAATTTAAAAAGTTTTAACTAATAGTTCCTTTCCAATAAAAAGAAGATAGAGTACTAGGATCTAAAAGGTTAGAAGGGACCGCACAGGACATGCAGCTCAATCTCCCACTAAGGGAGAAATCCATAGTAGAGCATCCCTAATGTTTTCCCTTCCAGCTTCTGCTCAAACTTTCCTAGTGAAAGGAGCTTAGTGTTCTGTGGACTTATCCTGTTCTATTGATCAGCAACACAGTGACTTACCTAGAGAAGGTATTCAAATGTTGTTCCAAAATCTGCTTCCCTGGAACCACTCCTTGGTTCTGGTTTTGCCCTCTTTAGCATGGCAAAGTAGATGTACCCTTGATACTTACTAGCTATGCAACCATTCAAATACAACCTACCATAGCTGATCTCTTCTCCCACCCCTCTCCAAAGCTTTGCTTCTCCAAGTTAAAAAGCTCACACTCCTTTAGTTGTTTCTTCCCACAATTTTACTATCCAGATTCCCTCCTACTTGGATGAATTTTACCATGTCAACAGCATCTTTAAAATGTGATTCCAAGAATATACCATAAATATAAAATATTTTAGTTAACTCATTATTTTTGCACATATATTGAGCTCAATTCAAGAAGACCAGGGAGTCGTTGCTTCAACTAAATGTTTATTAGCACCAGCAAGCATCCTGTTTGCTCTGTGCCTGCACATCTCTTTATCTCTAGTTATCAAATACATCGACATGAGCCAGGCCTCTATCTTTTGAATTGGTGTCATGGATTCCAATAAATAGTTTCTTAGTGCCACTATCAGCTTAATACTGGACTGAATGGTGTGTTGTTCCTTATATTCTTATGTCATATGAGTCCTTCTCTGAGAATCTATGAAATGAAATCCATCAGAAACAACATTAAGAACAAATATGAAACAAATTATTCACCACATTTGAGATTACATGTAGGATGACTTTCCCACCTTGGTTATTTTAAGGTGTTTTTGACCCTTCAGAATCGGACCTATGTATGTCTTTCCTTAATAGATCCTAATGAACGTGGTTTTGTCAGATCTTCACTAAGTGAAACTGAGTTGAGGCAAAAGGCTGGGTAATTCAGACAAAATACCTTTTCAGCCAATGGAAGCTTTGATCAGTATTGAAGGCCAAAACCAAAAAGTGTTATTATATTACATTAAATTGAAACTAAATTGTTTCTATCCTCTACTATCATCACTAACCCATTGTGTAAAGTGAGAGAGAAGGGGGGGGTGGAGAGAGAGAGAGAGAGAGAGAGAGAGAGAGAGAGAGGAAAGAAAATGTAAATGAGAAGAACTTTCCTATTGAATTGTTTGCCACCACATTCACAGGATACTGTGTGATGAGAAAACCATGCTGTAGGTCAGAGCTCATTCTTTCCCACCTAATCTCACCAGGAACAGCCACAAAGGGAAGACCAGGGTGAGGCAGAATGAACATCTTCCCACGGTTAATACTCACGCATCAAAGACACAGACAGCCATTTCCTGGGCTCCAGGATGCGTTCTTCCTCCAATCAGACAGAACTGTGCCTGTACTAAACTAGCAAAGCTTCCTATCTACCAGCCTTTGCAAACGGTCATGAAATGTACTTAATCTGCTCCTCTTAAACCCAAAATAAGTCCTGGCATCGTCTTGTGAAGATAGAAGAAGAAATAAATAGCCTGGTGTTTTGGGGGTTTTGTTAACCATTTATTTAGTGGGTTGTTGTTTTTTTAATTTCCCCCAAAGTATAGTATTTCTAGTCACTTTAAAATTTCCCCCCAAGTCCCTTTAGTAGCTGTTCTTCCAGGGATTAGAAGAATTTGAGACTGTTTTTCCCCTTGTGTAATAATATCTACTTTCCGTTCCAGGTTACCAAGAACATTCTTATTCACAAATAATTTTCCCCCATAACAAAGTCTTTTGTTTTATTGTCAAAAACTCCTTATCTGTCGACGTCTCCTGCCTTAAAACGGTACTGTCATTATCTGAACAAGAAGAGAAAGGAGAAATCTGAGCTTAAATTTGCTTTTACTAACACATCTGTACAATCTAAATAAATGAGAGAGGTGTTCTTATAAACTGATAGAGGCAAAATGCCAATCAGTGCGTTGTTACTAGGGGGAAAAGAAGTGTACTGAGCAGAGAAATGAACAAGGAGTCAGAATAGATATTTTTTGTCTTGCTTTGGCTCTTCGGTCGCCCAGATTTCATGGGTAAATCCTACAATCTTGCCAAGCCTCAATTTCCTTAATTATGAAAGGGAAAGATAATTCTTGTCGGTGAGTCACAAGATTGTTGATTGATAAAGAGCACTTTGGAAAATCCAAACAGCTATACAACGCTTATGTTTTTAAAGCAATAGCTTTACCTCCTAAATGATGTAGGTTGGATAAAGGTCTCACTCTGACACTTATCTTTGCTTAAGTTAATGTTCCCCTAAACAAGCCACTGTAAAAAAAAAAAAAAAAATCCCATTCCTACATTCGTGGAATCATAGAATTTAGATCTAGAAGGATCTTTAGGATTCATCCTCTTATTAGAGAAATGAGGAACCAAAAAAAAGATTAATTGCAACCAAAGCTCACACCTCCGTTGTCTATATACAGTCAAACCTCATTTTATTGCTCTTAACTGGTGTTGCGTTTTCTACAACAAAAGACAAGACCCTCCACCAGCAAAAAGATTACCACTGGCTTTATTGCGATGCTCGCTTGATTACAGCGGTCAGGAACCTAACCGCAAAGTCTCCCAGGTGTGCCTGTAATTATCACTCATCATTAGAGCCCACGGATCGGGACTCCACCTAGCCACTCTCACTCTTTGCCAGCCTTTCTGGGCTCACTAACCTAGACACACGAGCAGAGTGAAGGGCAGATCCGAAGCTGAGGTCGCTTCTGGCCCCGCTACTATATTTTTAAGTGTACTGGTTATGTAGTGACATCACGTAATTCGTTAGTGTAATTTCAAACGTATCAAGAGAGCTCTGCTTCTTCAGCATTTCGTAGTCAAAAGTATTTGCGGGGACCTTTTCCGTATAGGTGAAACTGAAGACTACTAAACGATTAAAAACTGAAAAATCTGGGTGGGGTCGACGGGATCTGTTAACGAAAGGTCAAGAGTTAGCCTCATTCACCCTCACTGAAAACAGGAAACTGCCCGGGGCGGAAGGGCCTGCGCAAGGGGCCGCGGTTACAAAAGGTTCCCAGAAACTCGTGTTCGTTTCCAGTTTTATCTGCGAGCCCTTCATTATCTAAAGAGACTGCAAACCCGGGAGGAGAATAGAAGCCCTCTCAGGGGAAAGGAAGAGAGGCCACGCACAGAGCCCATCAGATCCCTGCCCAGCCTCAGTAGCCCCTAAACAGGTGCTCACCCGAAAGGGGACACGGCTTCCCCTTTAGCTTTAGTCTTGCTAAAAACTCCACCTTCCTTTAAAATGCAATAAGAATGAGCATTTCCACACACAACCCAGGAACACTCACTTTTAAAATAGGCCGTGGGACTTGGAAGAGCTGCGGGATAGGTGAGCAACAAGGTGGGGAAGCAGAAATTGCTCGGTGGATGTTTTCCGCCCAAGTTCCTCGCGGCGCTCAGGCGCGGCTCAGTGTGGGGCCCAGGGTGAGGCGGAGCGTAAAGGGCTCTGGTGCCGGGGACCACAAGCTCAGGAAGGGTGCCAGAAAGCAGAACCGCTATCTCTTGAATAGTGACGGGAGAGGACGGAAGAGCCACTCTGAGAAGAAGGGAGTCGCTTTAGTATTCGAGTTAGAGATGGGGGGTAGGGGGACCGAGCGAGAGGTTAGAGAGCAGCAGCGCGCGTCTCTCCCGGCAGGGACGTATTAAGGAACAGGTCGTGGCTCTGCCTGGGTCCCCGCAGAGCAGAAGGCCCAGACACCCGGCCCCTTACATGCAGCCAATCGGTCTGCCCAAAGAAGGACAAAGGGTCCGGGTGGAGACGATGCGTAATCTGGACAACAGAGCTGGGGACAGGTGGCTGAGAGGTGAGGGCCCAAGGGTTCTGCGATCCCGGAGGAGAAAACGGCCCCCCACCGAATTAAGAGAGCCGAGAACCCAAGGTCCAGTTTGCGCCGCTGATGGCACCGGGAAGAGCTGCCTCAGCGCTCACGCTCCCCAGGTGGGGACTCGTGGACTCGAGGAAGAGGAGGACCGCAAGTCGAGTCGCGACCCCGCGGTTTCAGCACGAGTTGGAGGGCAGACAGGTGTGCTTTGTTTGTCTTCCAGGAGCGGATCTCTGAGACTCGCCCGAGTCTTCAGGTCCGGCAGGGCACAGCGCCCGCCCCACGGTCACTTCCTTGCCTCCTCCAGCCTGGGTGCTCAGAGCACTTGCGGCCCTGAGCCGAGCTCTCCCTCGTCCCCAATGTCCACCTCGTCCTCCGGCTCGGTCAGCACGAAGGGGCCGGCGGGCAGACCCAGCCGAGCCTCGATGGTTGCGGTTTCTGAGCCGCGGGGGCTGCCCTCAGGGCTCTCGGGCCCATCCGGTGCTTTGGACTCGTCTTGACTTTTCCTCAGCTGCTTTTTATGCTTCATCCGCCGGTTCTGGAACCACGTTTTCACCTGATTTCGGGGAGAAAAAAAACCCACGTCATTCCTTCAGACCCATAGTTACCGAGCTAAGATCTGAGCGATTGCTGTGGCTTAGGAAAATGGACAGCAATCCATTGACGAATTATTTATTCAAGAGTTGTGATAGTCTCACGATTGGGTTAAGTCACACCTGACTGCTCACAGGTTATATTTTAGGTTGAATGAGACTCAAACATCCCAAGGATCCCAGGAGTAATTGTCTGGAAATAACGATGAGAATAAAAATGGTGTGGTTAGTAAATACCAATCTTGTTTTTAATTAGAATTACTAATAGCAAGTGATGCGTGGATGTCTCCTTTGCGTTCAACCCACATTCTATGATTATGACATCTAAATACCTGGTCCAGCGAGACTCCTGGACAGCACGACGAGAACCAAACCTGCTGGTTCTCCTCAGAGTCAGGAAACCCTTGGGGCCCCAGGGCTAATGGTTTCCCAGAAGGTGGGTCTCCACGCGCATAGGAGACGAGAGCGGGAGCGGAGGGAGGAGTTTGGAGGTTGCAGGAGAACAGCTTCTGGAGGCAGAGAAACGGGTCTTCCGTTCAGGACAGGGCAATAGGGAGAAACTTAAATTATAGTGCCGGGGGCATGGCCATGAAGGCTCGCACCTGTGAGGGACTAAAGTCAGAAGGAAACAATCTCCTCGTGTGGGCTTTTCACAGGACAAGAACCCGTCTGGTCTCTTATTCTATGTCTGACACGGGTTCTTGTCTTGATCCAGGAGGAGTGGGAAAGGCACGGAAATGACAGTTCTCAAACAGGGAACGATCGTCAGAATCACAGAGGAGTTTTTCCTGCACCTCCAGAGCCCGCTGGGAAGATTCTCCTTCAGTAAGTCTGACATGAGGTTGGAAGTGTAGGTACTTTAGCTAAGGATCTTTGGAGACGCCTAGATGCAGGGGTGCGGGTCATTCCCACTCAAGAACTCCACTGCGGGTCCAGAAGGGGTCAGGAGTGGAGGGGAGAGGAGCTCCCAGCAGCGATCAGGCCCTCCCTCCGGTCAGGCCCACCTGCGTCTCGGACAGGCTGAGGGCCGTGGCTAGCTCCACCCGCTCCGGCGTGGACAGGTAGCGCTGGATCTCGAATCTCTTCTCCAGGCCAGACAGCTGCGAGTCGGAGAACACGGTGCGAGCTTTGCGGCGGCGGCAGTGCTTCCCCGGCAGCTCCGCGTGCGGCGGGTGCGGGAACAGCGCCGGGACCGGCATCCCTGCGGAAGGAAGAGCAGCCCGTGGGCAGAGCCGCGTCACGCTGGAGCAGCCCGGCTCCAGTCCCTGCCACTGGCCCTCGCGCCGCCCTTCCTCCTCTTGCTGCCACAGTCCCCTCCTCGCCCCAAAGCTCTTCTCCCAGGAATCGCAGGGCAGGGGAGGGAAAAGAAGATCACAAGAATAGCATTTGGAGATCTTTCTCAGGAAGGCCATCTAGAAATACAAGCAATAAGCAGTAGGGAAAACGGGAAAACGTTTTGTAAAAGAGATCCGGGAGCCTTAAAAGACGTCTTCCTAGAGACGCGTCCGTCGCGTCTGCTGGCGCCCTGCTGCTCCTCCCGAAGTTTCCTCGCAGACGTCGTCCGGTCCGAGTCCTCTCCCACTGCCCCACCCCACCCGCGTCCTTCCACACCCCTGATGACACTCAGTGTGGTTCTAGGGCTAGCACAAGTGAGGAGGTCATCTTGCCTCCCAACCTCACTGAAAAATACCTTTCTCGCTCCGGAGCCGCCCCCATGTTACCGGCTGCAGCCTAACGGAACACGTCAACACGCTGACCCAGAGGGGCTCCAGGGCGAGAACCGAAGGGCAATGCCCGCCTCGCACGTTTCTTTATCAGATTCCCGGGCGTGCTGGGCACCCAGCTCTCTAATCTGCTCGTCACTCTTCTCATTCTTTCCCTGCGACCCCGAGCAGAAGGATTGAAGCGCTTTTCCGCGGTAAGAGGAGGAGACTTTTTTTTTTTCTTTCTTTCTTTCTTTTTTTTTTTTTTGTGTGTGTGTGTGTGTCTTTCCCGACCCTGGAAGGTTTTACTGTGTCGGAGAGGCATCAAGCAGGCAAACCGCCACAGATATCAATATCAGCCAATCACAGGAAAAAACAAACAAACAAAAAAAACAACAAAAAGCAATCAGTCTCAGCATCGCGGGGCTTTGGCCACTGCTATTTGGGGGAAACATGAATACAACCCCGAAGAGACTGTTGCTGGTTGGGTGCTGAAACCAAGGCCGAGATTCGGACTTCAACGTCGGCTTTATAATTGCCCTTCCACCCCAGTGCTCCAGCATCTGGGTTTTCCCGCTTCCAAAACACTTTCAGCTTTTGTTGTGGATTCCAGTGCCCACGTTTCTTAAACTGTCTCATGTCATTCCACAGGCCCTGTGGGAACCAGAGTTGTTTTTCCGACTTTGCTCTGCACCTGGACTCAACGAATTATTCTCTTCTAACTGGAATGAAATGCCTGAGAAGAAAGTGTGAATGTGGCCTTTCAGAGAGAGGCAGAAAAAAATCTGTGTCTTTCCCCACATCTCCCAGTCCCAACCAGAATTTGCTGGTCCTGGCTCCTTGCCATGCCTGGCAAATCAAAATACTTCGGTGCCAGTTTCCACCGACTCCAGCAACTGGGGCAGAGAGGGCAGCTGAGTCCACGATTGTGAGTTACATGCTAGAGGTTGGGAATGAAGAGGGTTAAACAGGAGCCGCATCCCTCCCACCCCCTTTTTATTTTTTCTTATACTTTCTCCCTTATTGGGGCCAGACCAAACCTTCAGTCTTCAGAATATCCCAAACCCTCCTTTATTTCTACACCCCCACAGTATGGTTGGCCAATGCTCAGCACCTGGGAGGAGAAAGCTGGCTCGGTTGGAGCCTTTTGAGCTTCTGAGCTGCAAAGTTGAGTTCTGTCCTATGGATGGGGTGGGGGGTAGTGGTTAGGAATCTCCTTCAGAGCCGGGAGAGGCAGAGAATTGGGGCTGAGAGCTGGACCAAAGTGGCCTGGAAGACCATGAGGAAGGAGGCTGAGCACTGCCCACCAAGAATACCGTCAAAACCTCCAGCCACCTCTAGGCTAAGTGCGTTTCCTCCATTGTAAAGAGTGCGGAGTGAGCACGAGTTATCCCCAAGGGTTGACATGCCTCAAAAAAACTCCGCAGTGTTTTCAGTCATATCCCCAACCTTACACTGTTACTTAGGGAAGGAGGCCGCCAAGCCAGGCTCAGCCAGCTTTGGTCTGTCGGAGGCTCAATCACAGGCTTAAGGTCTCCACTGGAAGACCTGTTCTCTCGCTCCCCATACCCTGAAGCCCCTGTCACTTACCCGAGGTGGTGAGGAAATAAGGGTGGTGGTGGTCTCCCTTGTGCAGAGGGTGATGGGGGTGAGGAGCCAGGAGGGTGGGTGTGGGCATGAGAGGGTAGCCATAGTCCAGCAGAGGCACTCGGGAGGCCAGAGAGCTGGTGAAATGGTCGGGGGCCACCTCACGTAACGGCTTGGGCTTGTGCAGCAGGATGTCCTCGATGAAGAAGGACGTGGGCCTCTGAGAAGACACCGGGTGTAGAGGGGAGGTGAAGTTGAGATTCATCTTGAGCCCAGCGCCTGCCACAGGGCGAGGGCAGGGGACGGAGTGTAGGAAGCAGGCAGCGTCTCAACAAGCCTGGTCGAGAGTCGACAACCACCCTGCGAGGCTTGGGTTCCCGCGGCTCTTTCCTCGGCCAGGGCTACCCCGGAGCTGAAGAGGCGAGAAAACAAGCTCCTGCGTAGGTTGGGTCTAAGTGCAGGAGAATTGGCAGCTTGGAGAGGGAGCCAAAAGAGCCAATGGCAAGGCTGCCAGCGGCGGAGGGGAGGGTGAGGTGGGCTCGGGGCGGGGCGGGGAGCTGTCCGCGGTGCTGACTACGACTGGCCAAACCGGGGAGAGGTAAGTGGACCGGGTTCTTGCTCCTACCAGGTTTCCCGACCTTAATTTCTGCCCCGCCACTGCAGGAACTGCTTTGCTCTCCGCTGTTTTTAAAGAAAGCTATAAAGAAAATCTCTGTGCTCCGACAAATTTCCTGTTAGAGAGCAAAAGACATTTAAAGGGCTCCAGAGCAATAAAGATGAGGCACTTATTTTGGCATTAAAACTTTTTGGGTTTTAAAACTTTAAAGAAATGATAACAAAAGGGGAAAGGAACAAATGAGGAGAAAGAAGCCACTTCTCTGCCATCTCCCCATTTTTAAGCTCTAATTTGTTGAAATCTAGTCGTCATCACAATTCCAATCACTACTGCTAACAGTAAAAGTGTTTTAATAGAGACTGAGTCCTCACAACCCATGCTATTAGATAATTAGAGGAGGTGTTAGAAAGCCAAGTGCTAATCCTTGAGCGCAGGGGTAGAATTTTCATCTGATCTAGCAGGTAGAACAAATTAATTACCAGAATCAATTAGGCCCCAAACTACAGTGCTGCAGGAAGAGGGAGGGTTGTATTCCATACGGATGACCTTGTAAAAATGGTAAGCAAATGAGGTAGGTGAGAGAAAGAAGAAGGAGGGAAATAACTTTAAAAATAAGATCTTGGCAGGTAGGCATCTAATCCAAGTCAGAACGCGATGTTCTGGAGTCTGAAATGTGATTTTTGTTTTAAGTTTATAACAGTAAGAACTGAAGGCCCGAGAGCAGACGGCCACGGAGAAGGAAACCAGTAGACTTCCAGGAGTCGGTCCTTAAGACCTTAGCCCTGGTCTGGTTCAGTCATCTCCCGCAGGGCTAGAGGGAGACGGATGAGACTCCTGAAGAGGCCTTGGGGCGGCAGTCCACACCGCCGACATCCACGGTCCTCCCAGTGAGAATGTACGGTATCCGACGAGTGAAAACCAAGCCATTCTTTCTCCTGAGATCCTAAAGACTGAGTGGCAATCGAGGGCGTGGCGGGTGTACAGCCAGACATTGGCCTTGGTAAAGAGCCTTCCTGTGCCCGAGCGCGCCCTGTTCTCCATCCCTACCTAGACCGAGAGCACAGATTTGCACTCAGCCTTGATAATGGGATTTCAGCTCCACTCGGGAGGGAACTAATTTCCGCCTCAGAAACAACAATGAAAAGATTATTGAATCTTTTGGGGAGCAGGAGCAGTAAAACCTGTCTTTGGGTGACAGTTACCTTTGGCTAATGCATTGCAAACCTTTTCTCAGAATTTAGCCTTGCACATCTCATTGTTCGTGGGATCCCAGGAGAAAAGGGAAGAAAGGGGAAGGGATAGACCGCCTGCTGGGTCCTTACCTCTCCCCCCCATTTCAAAGACTAAGCTCTCTGGTCTTCCCCAAATCTAAGGCTATTTGCCCCGGCCCTGATCCCTGGCGGAGATACGGGGGGAGACAGAGGCGAGCCCCGCATACTCCCCTTTTCCGAGTTCTGCTCACTCCAGGATTCGCCTTCCTGAGAGCCCGGCACCACCAAGGGAGACTTGAAGGCGGTTCCTTCGGGAATCCAGCTATTCCGCCTTTGCCTCTGACCCAGTACTAACCTAAGAAGTGAGAGCTGGAGGGAGCAAACTAAATAGCTATGGGTGGGGGCAAGACCTCGAGGAGTACAGTTTTCCTTCCCCTTCTCCTTTCCCTCTTCAGAGCTGCTGGAAAACAAAGCTCCGTGGCTGGGAGTAAAAGGCCACCAGTACCAAAAGCAGGCCCCTGGGGGCGCGGAGGCGGGAGCAGAGGGTTGGAAGTAGAGACGGAGAAAGTGATTCCTAAGTTACCACCTTCGCTATTTTTTCACATAAGGGAGAACCCCTTCTCGGGCTCTCAAATAATCACAGCTGGGACTTGCCATGGGGGCAATGGGGCCTGAGCCCAGTGAGCTAATGGGCAGGCTGTGAAGGCGGGTCTTATACTGGAAAAGTTCCTATTGATCCTGGCTTCACATTCCTCTTACAGTTGTGGCCGCTGGGAAGTTTCTTTACAAGGTGGGGCTACTGAGCAGAACCGCGAGGAAGAGCTAGGGTTAACCGAACCCAGTCCCTACCTTCCCAGGCCCGGCCCAAGGCATTCTACTTCTGGGTTGGGTGAAGGAGGCTCAGAGGGTATTCAACCCCTCTTGAGATTCAATTCTGATTGGTCCAATGATAAGAGGAAGAGGTATTCCAGAGGCCACAGGACTACCCCTGCCCCACCCCCCTTAGGGCCAGCCCAGGTAAAGGTTGAATGTTATATTCTTGGGTAGCTTGTAAACAATGTGCCCCTTAAAACAGAAATGTTTCATTGCCTGGATTATCTCTAAAGTCTAGACAAGTGCTGTCCAATAAAAATATAATGGGAGTCACATAGGTAATTTAAAATTTTCTGCTAGTCACATTAAAAAAAAATAAGAATGGGTGAAATATTAACATATTTCATTAACTCCAATATATCAAAAAATTTTCAACATGTAATCAATATAAATATTAATGAGATTCTTCTGCGTTCCTTTTAAAATACTAAATCTCCAAAATCCAGTGTGTATTTTGCATTTACTGTACATCTCAATTCAAATTAGCCATATTTCAAGTGCTCAACAGCCACACATGGCTAGTAGTTACCTATTGGAGAGCACATAGCTAGTTAACTGTCATAATTCATTTTACCCCTCTCCAGTGTAGGTAGACACATGCAGAGAAAATAGAAAGCAGTTGCTGAAGCCTGCCTAGCACATTCCCTTCATCCATCCCTATTTGATTATTATGAGCATTTATTGAGCATCTACTATATGCCAAGCTACTCACTACACATCTTCCCAAGCCTTAAGAAATTAAATAAATGCACTGACATTACATATATTTTTGGTTCTCATTTAACTAAAACCTGTCACTCAGAGCCAACAGGCTGTAGCTGACACATAAAAGCAGATCCTGCACACTACCCTGAGGGGGAATAAAAGATCAAATGAATCCTCCCCTCCCCAACCTGCAAAGATAGGACAGAGCTCCTTCTTATGGTTTAAGCTGAAAAATTATTAATTTAAAGAGAGAAAAGACATGTTTTTAAAAGACATGTTTAAAAAAGACATGTTTTTCAGAAAGCAAATAATTAAACAATCCTACTCTCTTTCATGTCAGCCTCATCTAAAACTGTAATCTGAGCTGGGACTTAGTTTCCCCGAAAAGATCACCCTACTGATGATGAAAGGAAAAGACTGGTTCCATTAGCCAAGTTGCCTATACTGTGGCCTTCAAAATAAAGGGAGAAATGTATTTTAGAAGGATCTGAGTAACACACTTTACTCATAACATTTTGTATTATATTGCTTGTTGTCTGTTTCAACTTACCTTCTATCTGAGTACTTTATTTTAAGCACTACCAAAGTGGATGACATGTCTAGAGAAAGAAATGGAGTCACTGAATGCTTCCTGCAAATGCATCTTCAAATAATGCTTTTACACTGGAAATTAGGATGTGAACTCACATGAGAACACATTCAAGGATAGGATATTTAAATCACAGTATTCCTAATGTAAAGGACGACTAAATATATCCAGTTTGCTCATTCAGGACTGGGCTGGTCTTTAGGTTAAAAACTTTAATTTCATTTCTCTCTTAAAGTTTTCTATGCTGTGTTTGGCATCTCAATTTAAAACATGCTTCATAAAGGTTGTGATAGAAAGAAACATCTTAAGGGAATTAAAGGTTTGAAAGATGAGAGGTCATATATCATTTCTTAATCCTCTAAGAGGTATACAGTGGAATGAGAAATATCTTTAAATCAGTTTCCTATTAGGATTCTACCATTTTCCTCATCAAGTCCCAAAAGAGTAGCCAAATATATTATCAGAAAAAAAAAAAAAAAACAATAAGCTAACACAAATGTCTTTTAAACATTATTTTCTTTCATTCTTAATCACCAAAACTTTATTAGCAGAGTTAAAATTTAGCACCAACTAACACAATGTATTTCAAATAGTAATACCAAACCAGTGGGCATAGTTTTGAAAACAAAGGGGCATGAATTGCTATCATGATATACTGTGAATTTCTGATATTAGAGATTGTAAGACCCTTTCAAACTCTAATTTTAGGTATAGAGATGAGCTTGTAAGCATTTTCCAAAAGGACTTCGTGCATAAAACTAAATTATTGGTATTTTTAAAAATGCTGGATCATTTATATTTTGTTTTAAAATGTTGTTCATGAAACCAAATTTATTTTTATTCTTCTAATTCTCATTGATAATGCAATCAAGTTAATGGATCAAAAAAAATAGAAGGTACAATTGTTGTCACTATGACAGTATAATATTGAATTTTTCTTACAATGACCAAGGTGGTAGATTATCTTAAAAAGAAGCAGAAAGTAAATATTGGAGAGAGTTTTCTTAAATAAATTTAAAATAGGAAAAGTCATTCTGTGTATAGCATAAAAACCTGGAAGCGATATTAGAAAACACTGATAAAATTAACTATATTAATTTTTAAAAATTCTTCACAGCAAAAATTATCATAAGCAAAGAAAAAAGACAAACAACAAAGTGGGCTAAAGTATTTGCAACTCAAATACCAGATAAAGGAATAATTTGTTGTAAATTAAAATTTCCTACAAATCAATAAGGAAAGAGATCAAGAGCACAATTTAAAAATGGGCAAAGAATAGAAAAAAACAGTTCACGCACAAAAACAGTATAAGTGACTGTTAAGCATTTTAAAAATGCTAATAATAATACTAAAAATAAGACTAGTAAGAGTTTAACTACACTGAGACAACATCATTAACTATTTAATTTTAAAATGTTTTAATCTAATTATCCACTCTGTTGGCAAAGGGGTGGAAGAAAGAATCACATTAATGCAAAGAATGCAAATTTATACAATCTGTATGAAGAACAATTTGGTAACGTATATCCAAATTACAAATGCACATTGAAATTTCCGCTCCCCACAAGAGAACGCAGGACATGGTGAGGCCAAAAAGGAACACCCATGGAGCCATAAGTAGGGGAGTCATATCACTATATTCTCTCTGGTGGCATCGCCTCTCTGCAATCCGCTCTTGTTAGCTCAGCCACCATCTTCTTGCTAGCTCCCATTTTCTGCTAGCGCAGCCATGGCAGTTGTATTAGTGGCCAATGGCTCACTGGTTACAGCTGACGGCCAACTAGCTACAGCTGATGGCCATCCAATCACAGTTGATGGCCATTTACTACCTGAGCCAGCACCTTTCTATGTGAGGCCGAAAGCCTGGAAACTGCTTTCTGGGGCTCTGTCCCCACAGAGGGTTTATAAATTCATACAATAACATGCAATAACAAGAACCTAAACTACCACAAAGGATGTTTTAAGGTTTTAACTTTGGAACTAAATACACAAACACACACACACACACCATTATCACTTCATTATCACTTCAAGGTGATGAAGGCAGTATGTATTACCGGTGGAAAATAAAACAGGGCTTGAGTCAAACACACTGAAGTTAGAGCTCTGGCTCTGTTACATACTAGCTGTACGTGTATGACCTTGGACATTTTGTTTAACCCCTCTAGGTCCTATTGTCCTCATTTGTAAAATGGGGATAATAATGGTACTTACCTCATAGGATAGTTTTGGGGAGTTATTAAGATAATGTATATATCTTAAACATGCACCATGTTACATGTCAACTATATCTCAATTTTTAAAAAGGTAACCTATCTAAAGCACTTTGCTCAGTGCCTGGCACACAGCTGATGCTCAGTAAGTAGCTCTGCTACTGCTGCTGCTGCTGACAGTGGTGATAGTGTTGGTAGTGATAGTGGAGATGAGGGAGGTGGTGGTGGAGGTGACAGTGATGGTGGCCTGACTGCTAAAAGCAAGCCCATATGATTAATACTGGAATGCTTGGACTACTACAGACCAGGAAAAAAATGTATTGGGAAGGAAGTGATGAGTATTAGGGAATGTCCCTCTGGGTACAAGTGTGGAATATATATTTAGCTCTATAAGATATCTCGAAGATTTTAAGAAAGATGACATCTTTTTAGGGGATGGCTGTACTATGCATGTTCTTACTTTCCCCCAACCAGAGTTCAAAAATATTAAATTAGAAAATACTTTAAAATCAACACCAAGGCTATTTTCTTCTGGTGAGGGGTGGGGAGAACCACTCAGGCAAAGAGCATTTATTAGTACCTACAAGGCACCTTACCTTTGCTAGGCTGGGTGAGGTGGTTTGGAGAGATGGGGCAGAAAAGTGCAGGGAACAAAGAAATGTAGGAAAAGTATAAGCTTTATATCTGCTTCAAATATATACACAGACACCCACACACATATTTCTAAATACATGCAACCTAAAACATGCAAAACAAACAAAAACAAGAGCTTCTCTGTGCATTTACTTGATCAGAAATATATTTTCATCACTAAGATGATGCAGGCTTAATTGTAATTAGGATAGAAAATAATATTGGGAGAGAGTGAAGCCAAGAGCTCTGTGATTTATCCAGTTCATATCTGCAAACCTTTATTGAACATATACCTTGTAAAAGGTTAGTATGCATTTGGAGATTTTCTTTCATATGTATATATCGTGCATTCACTTTTAAGCTATGGATTTAATTTCATCTACCGTCTTTTATATTTCCAAAGCACATCATTACACTCTCCCAAAATTGACAAGAAAATATTTCTATGATTGACTGCAGTATTATTTGACAGTCCCCAGGTTTAAAAAAATAATAATTTAGTGTGGGTTACCAGATCCCTGTCCGTTGGCTGGAAGGCAGGCAGCTCCTCAAGATGATGTAGCAATACCACATGCCTTTTAAAAAATACCACGTGTTTGTTTTTCGGAGGGGGCGGTGGGAGGGAAGTAATATGAACTGGTAAATTTGGGGAAATCTCTTCAAAACCAAACTAAGACAGAGCCTCCACTTTGTACCCTGAGGTCTTAGCCTCACAAAACTCAATTATAAAAAATTGCTTTTATCTTCTTTCTGGAAGCATTGTCCTTATCACCTCTCCATCTACACAGATAATCTCCATCCAAGCTAGATTCAGTTCACTCCCTTGTCTCTCAGAAAACCCATACCTGCCCACAGTACTTGGTCGCCATAGTATTAGCAGATGTGCCATTCAGTGGGTTTTTGGCACAGGCTACATACTACATTGATATGTTTTATCTATTTTCACGGCCATGTTCTGTTTTCCCTACTAGACTACGTATTATTTTTCTTATAGGTAATATATTCAAATAACTAAACAATCGAAAACTATAAAAATTATGGAGTGAAAAATTTCCCCTAACCCTCAATTCTCCTTTTGGAGGAAATAATCACTATCATTCTCTAGGTGTCCTTTCAGAGGTATTTTAAGCATATACAGATTATAGATGTAAGTGAATAAATAGATAAAACATATAGGTGAAATATATGTATATACTCGTATTTCTCACACGTACACATATCCTTCCTCTTTTTATACAAAGAGTGGCATCCTACATATTTTTTTGCACCTTGGTTTTTTTTTTACTTAACTTATTTTGGGGGTTGCACATTATAACATTTATGGATGTACCATGATTTATTTAACTAGTCCCCTTTCATGATAATATTTAGGATGTTTCCAATCTTTTGCTTTTACAAACAATGCTGCAGTAAATAACCATACACATATATTATTTTGTTCATGGGCAAATATATCTGTAGGAATTCTTAGACAATAAATTGCTGGATCAAGTTTATAATTGTGATTGGCTTTGCCAAACTGTACTCCATAAAGTAGCATCAATTACTCTCCCCTCTGTGCCATATTAGAGAGCCCCAGGTGATTCTCATGCAAATGATCTAAGGACAATGCTCTTCTTTTCAGTAGGTCACTTAACCCTTCAGAGCCTGAGTTGGGCAGCCGGTTAGCTCAGTTGGTTAGAACGCATTGCTACTAACACCAAGTTTGCCGGCTAGATCCCTGCATGGGCCATTTTGAGAGCCTGAGTTATTCTACCTGCAAAGTGGGAATAATGTCATCTACCTCTGAGAGCTATTGTGGGGACTATTTTGTGAGGAAAATATGCAAAAGAGCTTTAAAAACTGAACAACAGGATGAAAATGTTAATTATTATTAAAGATAATAGCTTCTAGCACTTAGTTTGTGATACGCATTGTATTACATGCTTTAATGTACTCTCTTTAATCTACACTGCAAAGTAAACATAATTAATTTAGCTTTATATTTAAAGAATCGGAAGTTCAGAGAGGGAATTACAAGACTACACATCTGGTAAGTGGCAAAATAAATCTTCAAACCCAAACTTGCACAGGTTCAAAGACTGAGCTTTCTGCACTGTGCCTTATTTTGACTTATAACTTCAATAAATGAATTACTAGTACTGCTTACATTTTTATAAAATTTTATTTAAATTATCTATCAAATATAATAAATGAGTGAAGGCTTCGTGCACGACATGGTACTAGAGCTGGACCATCATGAATTTGTAGAATTTGTATGGGTGAAACAGGTGATGAAACTGTTCCAGCACAGAATAGCATATGCAGGTACTCACAGGTAGATAGAACATATTTGCAGGATACTGAGATTAGCACAGCTGGAGTGAAAACTTTGAGTAGTATTTGGCAATGTGGTTATAATCTTACTAATAAGTACTTTGAAAGATAGTCAGAAGACTCTATTCCGACTTTTGAGGACAATGGGGTGGGCATAGGGGCCAATAAAGGTTTTTTGAACAGAGCTGTAATTTAGGAAATTTTATCTCAAGTCTCTATACATGAGGAATTAGAGAAAAGGTACTAGAAAAGGTACCAGAAAGTAAATTATTGGTCTTTCCAGATGTAAGTCTGTTCAGCCATTCAGCCAATAAACAACCATTCATTTGTTCAACAAATATTTACTAGTCATTTCTATGGATGTCAGTCCTGGTAGTAGCAGCTTAGGCGGTATAAGTATAACTTGGTTTTTGCTTTTAAGATTTTCAAACTTCATAATAATGGCATGATCTTAACTGTTCCTCTTTGTCACTCGCTCCAATCCTTTCTCCACTAGCCAGAGAGATGAGTCAAATGTGCAAATCTCATTACGTTAGTCCATACTTAAAGTTCTTTGGAAGTATAGTGTGTATATTTTACCACAATAAAAATTAAAAACAGACAAATAAACAAACACATGAGAAAGCTTTGGTAGTTTCCCCGCGCTCTAAACTCTTTAACGTGCCCTGCTGCCTCGCATCCCTGACTCAGTCTGCTCGTGTGGTACCCTTCCTGCCAGTAACATGTTACCCTAGCCATTTCTCACTCCAGCACCGGCTTACTCCTGCACAATTCTCAGCTAAAACAAAGCACTTCCTCTTGGAAGCTGTCCCTAGTGCCCTCAGGTGTGCCCTACCTCTGTGCTACCACATACTTCTGTTATAATCACATTTCTCTCACTGTATTGCAACTGCCTTTTTAATCACTTACCTCCCTCTGTAAAACGTACAATCTACATAAAAAGGATCAATAATATCCCAAGCATCTAATTCAATATCTGGCACAAAGGTCTCAAATACTGACTGACTGAATAAGTAAATAAATAAGTAAATACAGAGGTAGAAGGGCCACTCAGGTGATCCAGCCTGGTAGATTTTACTTGCTGGGGAAATAAACAAATGTTTTCCATTGTTTATAAAATTGCATGAAGGCCCATCAATCCCTGGTCACTTTTCCAGTTCAATATCAACGGGGGCAGAGAACCTAGGTGGCAAAGTTTGGGATGGTTGGTTATCAGATAGCAAGCTGTGGGGTGGGTGGTTGCTATGACAACCTGTAGGCTTGTTAAACACCACAAGCCTAGAGGGCACAGGAAAAACCCAGATTCCAGGGGATTTAAGATCTGTAGGCTCCAATTACCTGGTCTTTGGAGTTCTTTATATTTTTTTAGACTCCTAGAGTGCTAAGGCTGATAGAACCTTAGAGATTTTTTCTTTTTGTATTTCTCGTTGTGCAAATAAGTTCCAGAGAAGGTAAGCAATTTGTCCAAAGTCACACAGCAAATTAGTGGCAAAGCTGAGGCTACAAAACCTGAGTCTTTCCACATCCAGTGAAGTGTTAGCATTTCATGACTTCCAACAGTGCTGGGCCCTTTCACCAATGTATCATCACAGGCATGTTTGCAGAATTTCTCGTTAAGTTAAATTTTTCATTTTATTCACTCAAAACCTCATGTATCCACCCATTTATTCACTTACTCTTTCAACCACTATTTTTTAATGTTACTACATACATATCTTGCACTACTTAAGTGCTGTACAAAATAGGAAACTGTTTAATGCAGGGTGTCTTGGCCTTCGTGTGATTTTGGTTGTAGAATGAGAGAAACTGGATGTTTGCATAATGCCAACATATCACCCTGTAGATTACTTGCTGTTTACAAACAAGAAAGTGTAACTTATGAAGCAATCAGGCTGTCACCACTTCAATTCAACCCAGCGATCAATCTTGACATCCCTAATGGTAGGATAACCAGACATCTTGTGTGCCCCTGTTGTGATGCTAAATGAAGTACACACCAGCACCTGTCAAATATTCCTGCCAAATGTTTAACCTGAGTCCAGTCAGGTTTAGACCCAACTTCAAGTTACAGAAAATACAAAAAATAGAAAAGCAATCTAAAACTATACTGCATGGAAACAGTCAGACAAATTTGGAAGGTCCAACATTCTATAATACAATTCCTTATTTCATTCAACAAGGCAATGCCATGAGCAAAGTAAAAATAAAGTGAAGAATGGCAACTTAAATGACAAAAATCAAATGTTATGTGTGGTCCTTGATTGGATGTTGCTTTGAACATACCAACCCTAAAAATACTTATATAGAGAAATGGGGAAATTTGAATATGAACTAGGCATTAAGTGATGTTGAGGAATCATTGTTAATTTTGTTAGCTGTAATAATGGCATTGTGGTTTTATATAGGAAAATATTCTTTTTTTTTAAAGGTGAATGCTAAAGTAATTAGGGTGAAACATCATGATGTCTGAATTTACTTTAAGTAAACCTCAGTGGAGGGGAAAGGTGAAATAAATATGACAAAAGATTAATAACTGTTCAGTTTTAATGACTGATACATGGAAGTTCCTTGGATTATTTTCTTTGTTGAAAATTTCCATAATGAAAAGAAAAAAATAAGAGTGAAAATATCATTCAACCATAAAAAGGAAGTTGAACAATGGTAAAAGTTAGTGTATGCTCAGTAACCCGTGTCCAGAAAGCAACACAGAAACATAGACCAAAAGTGTTCTAGAAGTCTAAAGGAAAAAGGAGATTTCTTGGCAAGGAATACTTCCTGGAGGAGAAGGGAACTTGGATGACCGAAACCTACACCAGTACTGGCAGAGCTGAGGTTCAGTAATCCTGGCAGAGCTAAGATATTTGCCAGCTGAAGACACAATTACCTCCTCCCGCCTCCCACCGTGGGCTGCAAGGGCGAGTCTAACCCTCAGAGATGCTGACCCTCGTTGTCTAACTTGATATTAAAAGTTCGTTCACTGTTGGTCTATGGAGTGAACCCAGAGCCTAACTTCCCACCATGACCCCGGCAAGCTAATTACAAACACAAAGGGATGCTCATTTGCAAAGCAATGACCTCCAGCTACTTGTTGCACCAGTAGGTCAACTCAGTCCAACACAATTAGTGCTTTCCAGAGAGATTCCTGGGACATCAGCGCCTGTCCCAACAGTAGGCTCCAGGTCTATCCCCATCAAAACCACCCAGAAGCCTTTGAAAGACCGAGGGACATATTTTCTCTCAAGCTCAATGTTGCCCATTTCTATCTAGCCCTTATCCCTTGACAACAAATTTAGTGAGTCCACATAAAAAACAACAGCTGAATAGATGATGTTGCCATTTATATGCTCTGACTAATGCAGTTCCTGATTTTCCTTCCAAATTAAATGCATTTCGCTTAGTACATTTTCAACAGACGTTACTCATCTGCTCGATTAATGAGTTTGCTGTGAAAGCGTACTTTGGTAGCAATTTGAAACAAAAGGACTTTAACGTGACTGAGGCTTTGCTTCCTCTTCTCTCTCCGTGTTACCATGTCAGCCTCCCTTCCTCGTCTCCCTCCCCAGGGCAAATGCATCAGGGAGGGTGGACGGGGAAGCTGGAATCGGCTGAGGGTTCTCTTCTGTGTCACTACACTACATTAGGAATAAAACCTTCCACTTAAACACTTAAATGAAAACATCGAGAAACTAATTTACTATTTGCAATCACATGATTTAAGCCGAAGCTGCCTTAATTTCCTTCCCATTTTGTTTCATATTCAATGTGAGCGCACACTAGATTGGTCTATGAAAAGGCTGTCTTCGAATCACAACACTTAAGACCTCTTTCATTTTCTTTTTGATTAAATAATTGAAATTCCTGTCAGGGCCTGCACTTTACTGACGCACAGATTTGGTGTGTGAGGATAAAGACCGCTTTTTGTTTGCTGCCTGGGTCTTAAAAGCCAGCGGGCTTTAACTTCATTGAGGGGCAGATAAAATGGACCCACGCTATTCACCCATTTCGCAGAAATTTCCTGCGCCCATTAAGTGATTGTTTGAAACAAAGTAAGAAAAGCGTCTCCTCTTATTTAACCATCCTCATTCATTTGGAGGCTTCTCACTGCTGAAAAGAGCTTAGCTACCCAATGCCGACTTCATCCGTTAGGAAAATAAAAACAAAAACCAGCATGCATGCATATATATGTAATATATATATATATATATATATATATATATATATATATATATATATATATATATATATATATATATACATGGATACAAAACACACAAATACCAAAAGAAATCGTTACAGAAAACTTTATTTGCTTCAACTACAGAAACCTAAAGGTTATTTACTTTCCATGATGGGCCCTGGTACGGAAACCGCAGGTCAACAGCATGGCCCAGCATGTTCATGGGCCTCTGGGCTCCTTGAGGTTGAGTTAAGTGCATCCTAAAGAAGGAAGGGAGAGACCCTCACTCAAAAGATAAGCTAAACGACTCCCTCTCTAGTCCCATCATCCCATGAGCCAGTGACTGAACAGCAGCAGCTACTTACGTGGCTCTGTCCTTTGAAAGTGGTCTCTGTAATATATACACAGTCTTAGTTTAGAATGTGTGCCTATGTTTCCACACAAACCACACATCCTTGTTTATGAGGCTACTCATCAGACACACCTGGATGTTCATCCCAGCTCTACCTAGCCCTGTGCCCTTGGGAAAATTATCTGTGACCTGTTGGAGTCTCCGTCTCATCTATAAAATGGGGATATAAATAAATGGTCCCTACCTCCCCATAGGATGATTGAGAGCTTTAAATGAGACAGTGCATGGAAAGTGGTTAGTTCGTCTGGCAGGTGGTAAGTGCTTAATAAAAACGAGTTAATATAGCCAGTATATATCTGTCAATTATTTATAGTTTTATCATTATTTAGTTTAACTGTAATATTTTACGTTAAAGTTTCTTTTTACCAATAAAAAATTAGTTAATGTTGTTATGTGCTTATGCATCTTTATATGTGTACAACCATGCTCACATTCCCTCAAATCGTGTCCTTTCAGAGGATGGTCTTAACCCACATTTTATTGAGTAAAAAACAAACAAACAAAACCCTATGCCTGGTGTGGGGGCGGAGCCCCAGAGAGTAGTTTCCAGGCTCTCAGCCTCACATAGACAGGTGCTGGCTCAGGTAGTAAATGGCCAACTGTGATTGCATGGCCATCAGCTGTGGCCAGTTGGCCGTCAGCTGTAACCAGTGAGCCATTGGCCACAATATAACTGCTGTGGCTACGAAGAGAAGGGAGGAGAGAGAAGGATGGGGGCTAGCAAGAAGATGGCGGCTGGGCTGGCAAGCGTGGATGGCGGTTTGCGGACAGTGTGTATCCAGCCTCCAGTGAGAGTATAGTGCCGCCAGAGAGAATATAGTGGTATGACTCCCCCATCTATGGCTCCGTGGGTGTTCCTTTTTGGCCTCACCATATCCTGCGTTCTTGTATGGGGAGCGGGAGCAGAGACCCCACAGGCCGCCCTGCACGACAAATGGTGCAGTGAGCAGGGTCTCCCGCATGACACTGGGTACAGGAGGAGAGCCGTATGCTATAGACACACACAAATACACACATATAAAAACATACAATTAAGTTCGCGAACTCAGCCTAGAAAAAGTCCAATGTACCTCATTGCTGTATATCACTACAATTACCTTCAAAGTATTCCCCTTGGAAGCTATGCACCGATGCCAGTGCCTAGTCCACTCTTCAAAGCAATTTTGGAACTCTTTTTCTGGAATGGCCATCAGAGCTGTTATCGTATTACCTTTGATGTCCTGAATGTCATCAAAATATCTTCCTTTCAATATTTCCTTTATCTTCAGATAAATAAAGAAGTCATTGGGGGCCAGATCAGGTGAGTAGGGAGGGTGTTCCAATACAATTATTTGTTTACTGGCTAAAAACTCCCTCACAGACAGTGCCGTGTGAGCTGGTGCATTGTCATGATGCAAGAGCCATGAATTGGTGAAAAGTTAAGATCATCTAACTTTTTCAGCACTTCCAAATAGGAAACTTGGTTAACTATTTGTCCAGTTGGTACAAATTCATAATGAATAATCCCTCTGATATCAAAAAAGTTTAGCAAATTGTTGCAACGAGTTCGCAAACTTAATTGTCAAATCTTGTGTGTGTGTGTGTGTGTGTGTGTGTGTCTGTGTGTGTGTGTGTTCATAATTTTATAACAGGAACAAGGAACAGGCCTTAAAGATTATCTGGTCCAACTTCCACCCAAAATAGGCCTTTTCACCTAAAATATCCGAGACAGAACTTTAAAAGAGTGCCCACCTTGAATTGAACATAAAAATCCAGATGTGATCTGAACAATGCTAAATAGAATAATACTGACAGCAGAAACTAAGCTAGTCAAACTTATGGACAAATATATTAAACAGCATATAAATGCTATATACAAAAGATTACCTCTTTAGCTTGATGATTGTAGTTAATACTACTGTATTGCATGTTTGAAAGTTGCTGAGAGAGTAGATCTTAAAAGTTCTCATCAAAAGGAAAGGGCTTATTGTGATGATCAAGTCTAATTATATACAAATATCGAGTCATCATGTTGTACACCCAAAATGAATATAATGTTATATATCAATTATATTTCAATATAAAAATAATAAAATATTCTACAAATTAAAAATAAAAGATTACCAAGCTGTCGGATGGCGTAAGTGGTTAAAGAGCAAGCTCTCAATAATAACATTGCCAGTTCAATTCCCACATGGGATGGTGGGCGGTGCCCCCTGCAACTAAAGATGGAAAACGGCGACTGGACTTGGAGCTGAGCTGCGCCCTCCACAACTAGATTGAAGGACAATGACTTGGAGCTGATGGAGCTGATGGGCCCTGGAGAAACACACTGTTCCCCAATCTTCCCCAATTAAAAAAAAAGAAAAAGAAAAAGAAAATTACCAATTAAAAAAAAACCCTCAATTTAAAAAATAAGTAGATAAGTAAATAAGTAAGTAAGTAAGTAAATAAATAAATAAATAAATAAATAAATAAATAAAAGATTATGTCTCAATTGTGCATGTTGAAGATCATGCATGTTGAAGATTATCCACAACAGAGCATTATTTCTAAGTATGTTGCTCCATCCCATCCATGCTTCCTGGGATTCATTTTGTTTTCAGTTGTTATGGGTTAAGGGGCCACGAGTTCATTTTTAGCCTTAGCCTAAAGAATAAAACAAAAAGAGATGCCGTCTCCCTTAAAAAGTTCCTTGACGTTCCTCAGTACCAAACAGAAAGGTCTTGGTATTGGGCACTGTTTTGTACTGTCACCTAGCCCCCCTTCTTCATGGCAATAGCGCAAGTGACTGAGAATGAATTCCATAGTTAATGAAGAAAGTGGAATGAGAGCTAATAAGGTGAGACTTACGAAGGTGCCACACTCAGACCAGAAGAGGAAGGCTTCCATGGCAAGTGCATGTTTATGAGCAGCCAGTTTGATCGAGGGGGTAGAGCACTGCCCAATGGCACCTCCAGGAATGGAGCAAACGCAGCACTGCTTGGAGGCCAAAGGAGAGACATGATGTCACATAAAGATCCCTGCCGGCCAGACTTTCCTTTCTCTAAAGCAGAGAAGGGAAGTTGGGTACTTATTTTCCAACTATCAAGATAGGATGAGGATGCTGGCCTTCTCATTTCCACATTCAGGATTTCAGTAGCCCTGGAAGGCTAACTAAACAGCCTCCCAGCCTCAGACTTTCAAGTCTGCTTTTACTGTGTGGGGAGCCATGGTTTCTTGCAACCCTGAACCTTGCAGACTGGCTCGGTTTCTGCCCCCATAACATTGTCTCTGCCTTATCTGAGAAGCGCCTAACGGCTGCTGAGGAATGTGGTGAAAACGGCCAGTTCCCAGACACAGAAAACTAAGGGCTTTCTAGACAAATAGTAGATTCTGTCTCCTTGAAATATTTACTTTTGTGAGTTTCAGTGACCTTGTATCTTCTATGTCAAAGTAAGGTTGAAGCTGGAAAGATTTACTTTCGCTGAGATAATGCATATCTTCTTCGTTTAACTGCACGTACTCAAATTGTATATATTGGTTAGAGATAATAAACTCAGGGCTTCAGCATGACTGAAGACCGGCCGCATTAGCATTTGTGTGTGTCTTTTATTTCATTCCCACTCCCCCATTCAGGTACTGATCGACTCGTGGCGGCTGGCCCGTCACATTACTGCCTTGCTCTTATGTCTTCATTGTGCTCCAGGTATAATTTGTCAGTGTTTGAATCATTTGTTTGCCATTTCCAAGCCTGCTGGACAGCTCAACAAATAAGATAGTAGCCATGCAAACCTGTTTCCCTGAACTCCCAGGTCAGTGCTTTGGGCAGAGTGGGGAGGGTGATTGTAAAGAGGTATAACCCAAACAATCAAAGAAGGGAAAGAAACAAGCAAGGTTGCTGTGAAAGTGGCCCAGAGAATACGCTACTGGCCTTTTCTATTCTGAACAGAGATGACTCTCTGACTTGTCCCATAAGTAGATCCATGGATGAAAAGCAGAAGAGCTAAGATGGGTCCTAAAGTCATTTCTGCTTTGCCAGGTGACTTCTTCCTGGGCCTAAGTTTACGTAAGTGTGAAATGGACTTAGATAGTTTCCCAAGGCTCCTAATGAGCTACCATGAGCTGAGAGATGGGAGCCTGCTGGGAATGCTTGGAGGGTTTCCAGACTTGCCAGTGAGGGTGTAGAAAAGGCAGGCAGAGTAAAGTGATGTGGAAAATGCCACTTTTGTGGTTGCACCAAAGCATCAGAATTTGTACTTGCATTAATCAGGCTCACCCTACCCATGGTGTACAATACCATGCTCCATTTCTACCTGAGCCATGAATCCCGGGCCCTGTGACAATACAGACTGCATCTCAATTTTGGTCTGATTTCCTTCTATCTGAAGTAACTTCAGGATTTTTTTTTCCCTAGAAGCAGACAAATGTGTTAGATTCAGAGTTTCCAAATGCTGGTCTGTGGACCAATGCTGGCACATGACAAGGTTTTTATTATGATGAAAAGTAAGGCCACTGAAATATTTTATAGAGTTCAATTTTTATCACTTAAAGAGCTGTCTTTTATTATGAGATTATGTCATTGGAATGTAAGTTTCAAGAGGGCAAGGACTCTGATGTTCTTAGTCTCTGTTTTTTCCCCAACACCCAGAAAAATACCTGTACAGAATAGGCACTTGATAAATATTTGTTGAATGAATGAAAGAATGAATTGTTTCCTACTTTCCTAGTATTAAAATATCCTTTCTTCTATGAGATGGTATTAATAATAAGTGTCAGAGTTTTATAAAAATATTTTTCCTTGGAAAAAATATCAAAGTATATAATTATCTTTCAAAAGGTTCATTGAGTGGTATATATACAGAATGGAATACTATTCTGCCATAAGAAAAGATGAAATAGTGCCATTTGCGACAGCATGGATGGATCTTGAGATTATTACGCTAAGCGAAATAAGTCGGACAGAAAAAGTCAAGAACCATACAATTTCACTGATATGTGGGATATAAAACTGAAAACAACAAAGGAACAAGACAAACAAAGAAACAAAAACTCATAGACACAGACAATAGTTTAGTGGTTACCAGAGGGTAAGGGGGGAGAAATGTTGTAGATGAGGGTAAAGGGGATCAAATACATGGTGATGGAAGGAGAACTGACTCTGGGTGGTAAACAAATGATGTGATATATAGATGATGTATTACAGAATTGTATACCTGAAACCTATATAACTTTACTAACAATTGTCACCCCAATAAACTTTAATTTAAAAGAAAAAAGTTTCATTCATATATTATATTTAAGTTTGAGAATCTCTGGACCAGATGATCCATTAAAGAATACTCAATTCTATGGCCCATCAGACACTGAGTGGGAAAATGTTCAAAGTCATTTAGCCACATCATGGCAGAGATGTCTCCCATCTGAGGTCTTGGAGGCAGGGAGATCTGGATTCAGATACTGTACAACATATGTTAGTTATATGTCTTTGGGCAAGTCACTAAAGCCTATTTTCTCATCTGTAAAATGGTAATCAGGATACCTTTTTTTCCTCCCCCTCAATGGGGAGAAGCTTGTACCATTTGTGATTTTTCCAGCATTGTGAATGAAGGACCTTGAAAGTTGGCCCAGTGGCCTGGCTACCTGGAGATTTTCTCAATCTTCTCTGGGATATATGTTCCTCTTTCTAAGCTAGTACCCAGATCCAAAAATCCCTTTAAAGAGAGAAAGAGCAACGTTTGCTTCTATATTGGGCACATTCTTGCCAGTATAAGGGGAACATGGTGCAAATCCTAATGCAATGAGTTGAGGGAAAACAGTAAGTTTTTAAAAAGTTAAACATATTTTTATTGAAAGGATCGTTCTTTATTAAATGTCTTTGGTATTAAACCTTTTTATCTTGTTATATGATGATGATAGTGGATTGTAGTTATTTCTTTTTAAAGTCAGGAATTAACAAAATGTAAAGTTTCCAAAATAAAAAACTGAGAATCTACACTGCTGTTTCAAACTGACCTAGGGCAACTTGGTTATGAGCAATTATTAGGTTCTTTTTGATAGATATTGGTAACATCCAGTAGTTGAGATAGGAAGAGAATGTAGCTTTGTTCCCTCCAACTTTGCCAGAAGATTGTATATTACAGTGAAAGAGAGGCATAGACACATGCAAGCATTAGGAGTTACATGTGTTATAAAAACAGCCACTTCTGTGAGGTCAGTGAAGGTGAAGCTCTATCCTTTTCCAGGGTTTCTCGGCACAAATGACTTTTGGGGGCTGACTTTGAGGGAGGTCGTTCTTGGTTGGGGAAGGGGGCTGTCCTGGCGCATTGCAGCATCTCTGGCCTTTACCAACTAGATGCTTGTACCATACACCCCCTTACTCTCTCTCTCTCTCTCTCTCTCTCTCTCTCTCTCTCTCTCTCTCTGTCTCGGAGTGGGGAGGAGCAAAATCATCCCTGGCTGAGAACCACTCACTCCGACAAGCATCTTGCAAGCAAGGTTCACTTACAGTAGATTCAGATCACTTCTTTTATATTTTTTATTTTTATTGGGGAATATTGGGGAACAGTGTGTTTCTCCAGGGCCCATCAGCTCCAAGTCACTGTCCTGTCCTTCAATCTAGCTGTGGAGGGCACAGCTCAGCTCCAAGTTCAGTCGCCATTTTTAATCTTAGTTGCAGGGGGCGGAGCCCACCATCCCATGTGGGAATTGAACTGGCAACCTTGTTGAAAGCTCGCGCTTTAATCAACTGAGCCATCTGGCCACCCCCAGATCACTTCTTAATCAGAGCCAGGCAACCAGATCCTGTACAAACTTCCTAAAACACGAGCAGGCCAAATTCTAGGCCTCGGCAGTGTTCTGATGCGTGTAGGCACAAGACATGCTTAAAGCACGTTCTCTGCTCAGCCATGGCAGAAAGCGCCTGATTAATATTTCTAACCAATCCACATATCTTGAACACCACTCATTTCATCAGGGGAAAAAATCATTTCTGACACCAGTTGTGCATATTAACAAACTCTGATGGTAATAGGAGATAAAGATCATTAAAGGACTTGTAGTAGTCACTTGTAGTAGTCACTTCAGGGGTATGGACTTTTCATTAGACTTTCAAATGCTAAGTAACCAACCATAAAGTGTAAGAAATACAGCACCTTCTTCCTACTGAAGTAATTCTAAATAAAGACAATACAATAGCTCAATATAACAGCTATTTAGATACCCTCAATCTTTTTTTAAAAATTATTATTGTTATTTTACAGATGTTATTGATTCACAAAATCCAAAAGGCTGAAAACCATTACCTCGCATCAAACTGATTCAATTGTGAAAGGCTATTCAGGAGGAAACTAGTCCCTCCAAAGTGAAAAGGGACTCTTGCACTCAGACTATTCCTGCATGGGATTTATACCAAACTTTAATGAAAATCAATGTCCCCAGCCACTTTTCCCAACTGACAGACAAGATGGTTTAGAACAGAAGTCAGCCTGGAGTCCATTTTGGGGGTGAATTGCATGATTGCGAACCAGAGTTTGTTTCTCAGAGAGTTTGTGTGTGTAAGAACGCACAAGTTGCAATTAATTCCCAGCGAAGTCACTCCTCAAGTTAATTAGAAATGCAAAGTGTGAGTCTAAATGTTATGAGATTATAAAATGGCTTAATAATGGGAACAATGAGATTGAAGCATATGCATTCTGGCCATGTAAATATTTCATAACAGTGCCAATCTGATTTCATTTGCCTAATCATGCCATTGATATGCAGCCACCAGCCTGCAAATAGAAAGGCTGAATTGCAGCAGATCACCCTTCTAATGTCATAATTATTAATATTGGAGGAAAATGGAGCTGCTACACTCTGATGGAAAGTGCTAGGCCTTTTGAATTGAGGTGGGGATGGCACTGCTGGGGAAAGAGGAGGAAAGTGGTAGATACACCAGCCCCAACATACCTATCCTGCTTACTGGCCTGAAATATTTAGGTAATTAGGTAGCTCAACAAATTAAAGTGATGAGAATGCTGGACAGCAGAGTTGCAGGGCATAAATTCCCCAGCCGTCAATCAAAATCATAATGAAACACACAAGCAACTTGAGAAAAGGAAAGAGAAGAAACATTTCATGGCAATAAAGGATTCTATGCATGAGAGTTCAGCTCGAAGCTGGATGCGGTCATAGGGCTGAGCAGGGCAGCAGCCTCTCCTTTCTGGCTTCCGCTATTCCGTATACTTTGTTAGCACGTTCCGTATACTTTGCACATATCTCTTTATGCACAGAATCTTACTTTCCCCTTGACATATGAGAACTGCTTTCCCTTCATCTCCAATTATAATGCTTTGGGACATTTTCTTTTATCATTGACTAATTTCCCCATGTGTCTTGCCTCTCCACTTTAAGTGTAAGGAATGCCTAGTCCAGATATTATCTTATTCCTCCATGGCATTTAGTACAGTGTCATAAATATGGTGGCTTGATGACTCCACTGGCAGTGGCATGAACTCTTTCAGGTAGTACAGTGTAGGTAAAGGCTGCTCGATAGAAATTTATAAGACACAGTTTTGAGTCCTGGCCCTGTACTTAATTTGCGCAAGTCACCTAACCCCTCGAGTCTCAGTTTTCCCATTTGTAAAATGGGGATTACAATGACGGTCTCAGTTTTGTTGTGCAGGACTGCTGAAGAAAAAGAATGTCACATCAGTATTTGTTTAACTACAAAATGTCTTATTTCAAAAAGGATCTGGAACAATCAGAAAACACTTAATAAAATGTCAAATGCTATGCAGGAGTTTAAGATGAATATTTTTAGCCTTAAGTTTCTCTGCTTCCTTTTGCTCCAAATAGTATCTCCCTAGACAAACAGGTCATTACATGGAAACAAACACTGTAAGAGTTTCCTTGTAAAGTACAGTCCTTATCTCCAGAATTTCTTGCCTATAAGATTCATAGCTATTAGCATAGGATTATATGAAATCTAGGTAGCACATTTTTGTGCTTTTTAAAAAATTGACCAAGCAAATTATTTAACTTCTCCTAAACTTCAGTAACTTCATCTGTAAAATGCAGATAATAATAGTCCTTGTCACAGGATTAATGGAAGATTGAGATAACACACATATGAAACACTTAGTATGGTGCCCAACTCACAGATAGCTCTTTCTCTAGTGATTTTTACTATTATTACTTTAAGTTAATTTTATTACTATTAATATATTAATAATAACATATTAATATATTGCATTGTATAATAAATACTAATAGTATTACTAATTATGATTATTAATTATAAAATAATAATTGGATATATAACAGTGAACTCCAGGAAACCCAGGAAGTTAGAGATATTGCCACAATTGTAACTCTTGATTACCTTCTTTTTTTTTTTTTTTTTTTAAAGATTTTACTGGGGAAGGGAAACAGGGCTTTATTGGGGAACAGTGTGTGCTTCCAGGCCTTTTTTCCAAGTCAAGTTTTTGTCCTTTCAACCTTAGTTGTGGAGGGTGCTGTTCAGCTTCAAGTTGTTGTCCTTTCAGTCTTAGTTGTGGAGGGCACAGCTCAGCTCCAGGTCCAGTTGCCATTGCTAGTTGCAGGGGGCGCTGCCCACCATCCCTTGCAGGACTTGAGGAGTTGAACCGGCAACCTTGTGGTTGAGAGTCCACTGGCCCATGTGGGAATCGAACTGGCAGCCTTTGGAGTTAGGAGCATGGAGCTCCAACCGCCTGAGCCACCGGGCCAGCACCTTGATTACCTTCTTGCTGTTAGACTGTATGTTTACAGAACTGTGGATTATCATTATATGTCCATAGCATCCAGAAATTATGAAATGTGTACTATAGAAATAATAATTGTTGACACTTACATGGCACTAAATATGTGCCAGACACTATTCTAAGCACTTTACAGGTGAAAAAAGCTGAAGCAGAGGAAGACATATAACTTGTCCAAAGTCACAGAGGCAATAAGTAGTAGAGCTGGGATTCAAAATCACATGACCTGGTTTTGGAGCCCATCCACGCCTCAACAGTGTAGATGGACCACCTGTGCTCCGTTCTTACTATAAACAATTCACAGGGAAGGAGAGATTCTGGGTTCACGCCCATTGCCTTTCCCCCTTGGGATCTAAGACCCTTAGTGTTGAATCCGGAGGGATTTTGCCTGTTCAGCAATGTTTTTATCCTGAAAGCCTTTAGGCAAAATGCGTGCTCTTCAGGTTAACGCAGACTGCACTACTCACTATTGGATTATCTCTGTTATTGTTATTTGACCTTCCTGGTCCAAGCAGTTTTACTCCAGTGAGGGGGCGGGGGCACTGTCTTGGCCAGTAGCATTGAAATAAGAAGCTGCAACATGTGAGTCAGATTTTTTCTTCTCAGTCTTCATCCAATAACCACCCTGAGGCTGACGAGGTGGCAGAGGCCACAGGACATGGGGCCTGTCGTGCAGGGAGGCCTGCGGGGTCTCTGCTCCCGCTCCCCACATAAGAACGCAGGATATGGTGAGGCCAAAAAAGAATATCCACGGAGCCATAAGTAGGGGACTCATACCACTATATTCTCTCTGGTGGCACTATACTCTCACTGGAGGCTGGATCCACACTGTCCGCAAACCGCCATCCACGCTTGCCAGCCCAGCCGCCATCTTCTTGCTAGTCCCCATTCTCTCTTCTTCTCTAGCATAGCCACAGCAGTTATATTAGTGGCCAATGGCTCACTGGTTACAGCTGACGGCCAACTAGCCACAGCTGATGGCCATGCAATCACAGTTGATGGCCATTTACTACCTGAGCCAGCACCTGTCTATGTGAGGCCGAGAGCCTGGAAACTACTTTCTGGGGCTCTGCCCCCACACTCCACCCCTACAGGCTCTCGCCTCACAATCTACGCGACAAGCGTCTTCCGCGAGGGGACCTGTGCGAGGAGCCTGGGGGTGAATGCAATATCCTGGACATAGCCAGGCTCTCTGGGCACAGCCAGGGTTTTTTAGGGCACCACCAGTGTTTCTGGGCACGGCCAGACTTTTTGGACTTCTTAGGGTACCACCTGTCTTTTTGGACACAGCCAGGGTTTTTTAGGGCACTGCCACTCTCTCTGGGAACAGCCCAACTTCCTGGGCACAGCCAGGGTATCTCAGGGCTCAGCCAGACTTCCTGGACTCAGCCAGGGCTCTCAGGGCACTGCCACTCTCTGTGGGCACAGCCACACTTCCTGGACACAGCCAGGGCTCTCAGGGCACTGCCACTCTCTCTGGGAACAGCCCGACTTCCTGGGCACAGCCAGGGCTCTCAGGGCACTGCCACTCTCTGTGGGCACAGCCACACTTCCTGGACACAGCCAGGGCTCTCAGGGCACTGCCACTCTCTGTGGGCACAGCCACACTTCCTGGACACAGCCAGGGCTCTCAGGGCACTGCCACTCTCTGTGGGCACAGCCACACTTCCTGGACACAGCCAGGGCTCTCAGGGCACTGCCACTCTCTCTGTGCCTCTCAGGGTACCCTGCTGGAACAACAGCGACTCACAATCAAGGTGCTTACATATTCTCAATGGCGGCCAGTCAAGAGACAAAAGCAAATATCCCCCAGTTCCACTAACAACAGTTCCCAAACAAACAGTCAAGCGGTCCATTAAATTAGGGATGGAAGGCAATTCCCCATAGTCCATAGTCATTCACCAGGGCTGTCCTGGGGGTGAGGGACGACCGTGACCTCACCCTCATCTCCCATGGAGGACTCAGCAAGCGTTACCTCCTGGGACTATGAGTCCTGCATCCGGGCTGCCTGAGCAGGAACTTCCCAGCCCACTGGGCCACAACGACCTTTGCTTTCTCTGGCCTGTGCTGGTTGGGGAACCGTCCACATCTTTCCACCTCTCCACGGGGCTCCATCTCTCCAGCAGCTGCATAGCTTTTCCTGTGCTGGTGGGAGAACCGTCCACGTCCTCCCACCACTCCACGGGGGTCCAGCTCTCCGGCAGCTGCTCCTCCTGGTCTTCCTCAGACTCAGTGTTCATACACACAAACTGCTCCACCACTCTTGGGAGAGCTTTGGCCAGCACCATACCCTGCTCGCTGCGCCATTTGTCGTGCGGGAGACCCTGCTCACTGCGCCATTTGTCAGGCGGGGTGGCCTGCGGAGTCTCTGCTCCCGCTCCCCATACAAGAACGCAGGATATGGTGAGGCCAAAAAGGAACACCCACGGAGCCATAGATGGGGAGTCATACCACTATATTCTCTCTGGCGGCACTATACTCTCACTGGGGGCTGGATCCACACTGTCCGCAAACCGCCATCCACGCTTGCCAGCCCAGCCGCCATCTTCTTGCTAGTCCCATTCTTTCTCTTCTTCTCTCTCTCCCTTCTCCCTCTGCTAGCACAGCCACAGAAGTTATATTAGTGGCCAATGGCTCACTGGTTACAGCTGACAGCCAACTAGCCACAGCTGATGGCCATTCAATCACAGTTGATGGCCATTTACTACCTGAGCCAGCACCTGTCTATGTGAGGCTGAGAGCCTGGAAACTACTTTCTGGGGCTCTGCCCCCACAGAAGGCAATTCCCCATAGTCCATAGTCATTCACCAGGGCTGTCCTGGGGGTGAGGGATGACCTTGACCTCACCCTCATCTCCCAAGGAGGACTCAGCAAGCGCTTCCTCCTGGGACAAGTCCTGCATCGGGCTGCCTGAGCAGGAACTTCCCCGGCCCACAGGGCCGCAACGACCTTTGCTTTCTCCGGCCTGTGCTGGTTGGGGAACCATCCACATCTTTCCACCTCTCCACGGGGCTCCATTTCTCCAGCAGCTGCATGGCTTTTCCTGTGCTGGTGGGAGAACCGTCCACGTCCTCCCACCCCTCCACGGGGGTCCAGCTCTCTGGCAGCTGCTCCTCCTGGTCTTCCAGAGACTGAGTGTTCATACACACAAACTGCTCCACTGTCCTTTCGAGAGCTTTGGCCAGCACCATACCCTGCTCGCTGCGCCATTTGTCGTGCAGGGTGTCATGCGGGGTCTCTGCTCCCGCTCCCCACATAAGAACGCAGGATATGGTGAGGCCAAAAAGGAACACCCACGGAGCCATAGGTAGGGGAGTCATACCACTATATTCTCTCTGGCGGCACTATACTCTCACTGGAGGCTGGATCCACACTGTCCGCAACCAGCCATCCTAACTGCAATCCACGCTTGCCAGCCCAGCCGCCATCTTCTTGCTAGCCCCCATTCTCTCTTCTTCTCTAGCGTAGCCACAGCAGTTATATTAGTGGCCAATGGCTCACTGGTTACAGCTGACAGCCAACTAGCCACAGCTGATGGCCATGCAATCACAGTTGATGGCCATTTACTACCTGAGCCAGCACCTGTCTATGTGAGGCCGAGAGCCTGGAAACTTCTTTCTGGGGCTCTGCCCCCACAGGGCCTCACAGGATTTACTAGGAGTTTGGGCTTTGGGCTCCAGGGTATTGCCCCTACGGCAGATATTAACTTGCCTTTGTTTATCTCAGTCCTTTGCACATCTTGTTTCTCCATTTGACCAGATGTCCCCAAAGCCTGCTTCTCTTTCCTCTGCATCTCCCTCTGTAGCTAGGTCAGAGCTCTACATTCAGAGCCCAACTCCTACCTGATGCTCCTCAAAGCTCTCCCAGCAGATAACTGAGAGACAATGAAGCCCCAGGCTTGGTGGTTCCTCAGCAGCAGTAGCTGGACTTGAGTTTTACTCCAGCATTGCCACAGACAAAGCAGCTCTCTAAGCACAGCAAAGTGGCCAGCTGAGGTGAGAAGTGGCACAGCACAGTGGTTGTGCACATAGAGGCGGTAGCAAGAATATCGAGGCCCAAATGGCTTCCCTTTCATTTAATTCCGTGATCTTGGGCAAATATTTAACTTTTTAGTGCCCTCATTTTCCTCATTTTAAATGAGAACTAACAAGAACACCTAACTTGGAGAGTAGTAATGATTACATCTGCTCAACCATATGAAGCATTTAGAACAGTGCCTGGTGGTGAGGCAGAAAAAAAAAGGGTTAATAAAAGTGAACCTGAAGGGGGGTTGCCCAGGCCTGCATCCCCTCCCCAGGAACCACCCAGGCTCATCCCCTAGAAATAAACCTAAGATGTCTGAACCTCATAAAAAGAGGAGATAAGACCCAACTGATATTAACTGGTACTTCACACACTCACAAACTGCCAAAACCTGTCCGTTAGTTGAACTCTCGCCTAATTATAATGCAATTAGAATGGAATGAACATTAACGCTTGGCCTCCTCCCCTTTCCCCCTACCCTGTGGTTTTTTCTGTATGCATTCTGGGTAAGAGCATGCGCAGAAAGAAAGTAGTTATATAACCAACATCTATCAATCAAATGACCTCAGTCTATACATCACATCTGCTGTAAGGAAATTTACCTGCCATTTCCTATATGAGAAAAAGCTAACCTAAAGTTAGGTGCAGTTGTCTGCCCTGGCAACTTCTATGTAGGTGTGTTTCTTCTTGAATAAACTTACTGCTTTGCTCTCCTCATTTCAGGCTGAGTCTGTGAATTTGTTCACCTTTTGCGAATGACCAGGGGTTAATTCCAATGACACGACAATTGGTACATAGCAAGTGGTTGAGAAGATTCATTTTGATTATTCTTCATTGCATATAAGTCAACCTCCCAGGCGTCTAGGTAGCTCCTCCTTCACTGACCTCTGACCTCTTGGGCCCATCACGCTCTCTCTTGGTTGCCCTCTTCTTAGCTGGAAACAAAGGGCCCTTTTCCTCTCTCCTTTTCTCCCTCTGCTCTCTTGGGGCTGCAGTTAATGAATGATAACAGCACAGGTTGGACTCAGTTAGGACTCGATCCCAAAGTGGATGCTGCTTACGTGCAGAGGATGGAGTAAAAGACTTGGCTCCCGAAGGCGTGGGACCGGCTTGTAGGAGATGCTAATTGGTTTCTTGTTGGTAAGTTTTCACCCCTAAGTGAACAAGAAAGAGGGCATTTCCGAGGCTCATCTGCTTTGCAGGTGATCAGGCAAATGAATATCTGTTCCAGAAAGAGGTGAAGATTGTCTTTTTTTTTCTCTCAAAGGGAATATAATCTCATTTGTCTCAGGCCAAGATTTAATTCCTGCAGGTCTTCTGAGCTGGAGGGGGGTCAAGGTCACCTCCAAAATTGATGGGGGCTCTGACTCTTGAACACTCCTGGGAAGTCCTAGGATCATGGAGGCTTGAAAAATGTCGATAGTCATTTTATCACCAAGGAGTTTGTGTGATATGTAGAAAGCTTGGTTGTCAGTGGGAGGGATCAGGTTGAACAACAGACAAGTATCCACAGGAATCACTCCCCTTTAGAACTCTTTCTGTCCCTTGTGTATGTGTCTATCATTGCAGTGTCTTGCTGGACTGGACGAATCCAGTTTTCCCTCCTTTCCATTCTTATTGTCAGCATCTCCATTCAATTAGTGGTTACCACTCCCTCAACTGATGAATTAGTGACACTGGTCATCTCCCGTCTCTCTAAAATCCAAGCAATCCTATATATACATTGCTGCTAGATTAATCTTTTCAACACATTTCTAACCAAGTTGAAAATTTGCATTACCCAGTGCCTTCCAAATGCAGTCAAAGTCGTCAGCCCAGCATTTCAGGCTTTCCACGCTAGCATGCTCTCCAGTCTCATACCCCATGCTCCCTCTGACGATGCACACTGACACTTCGTCCTGCTCAAACACACTTTTGCATATTCATGTCTTATTTCAGAGCTTTCCAACCTAATGTCCCTGTCTCTCGTTGTCTCTGGTAAAAGAATACAATGGGAGGAATACCTTCAAAGTCAGACAGATCTGAGATTTGAATCCTGCCTTGTCACTGAGTGTTGAGCAACTTATTCAATCCTTCTGAGTCTTAGATATTTCATCAGTAAAAGTAAAAAATAACCACAACTACCTTGCAGGGTTGTTGAGAGATTAGAGTTAATTCATTTGGTCAATTCAACTATTATCGGTTGAGGACCTATTCTGTGGCTGGCATCACTGCAGGCACTGGAGATATAGTAATGAACACAACATGGGGTTGCATTCGAGTGAAGGTGGAGAAGATACATGAACAAGTAAAACGAAGTATTTGTAAAGTGCCCAGAACATGCCTGGCACATAGTTGTCTCTCAATAAAAGGTAATGGTTTTTCTTTTCATATATTTTAAAAGTCCTAATAAGAGACATACATTTATCTATCCAAGATAGTGCTGGACAGAAATACCAAGTTTCTTTGATTTCAACTGGAAAACTCTGACACTTCCTTAAAGAAAGGGGCAGTATTTTGTCTATCAATGTACTATCAGTGTATTCCAAGTACGAGACACAGCACAATACATACAGCAGGTGCTAAATAATTGTTTGATGAATAACTGTTGGCTAATGTGTGATGATCAGGAGTTTTAATAAACAGTTTTATTGTCTTTAATTATAAACAATAAAATGTGTTACTCAATAAATCTCTTTTGACAGGCAAAATCTTTCAATTGTGGAGGGGGCATTGCAAAAAGGAAAAATTTAGGCATCCCAACCGTAGCTCTTGGAATGCCCTTCTCAGCTGTCTTCATTCACTGATAGCCTCTCCTCCCTTCAAGACACAAGTTGAATTCCTCCTTATCCATGACAGTGATTTTCATTTCATCCACTATAAGCATGTCTCCCCATAATGAATCTCTGAAGCTCTCTTCAACATGTAAGCTTTATAATACAATCATCTGAGGGTTAATTTTGTGCCATCTCTAGGCCATGAACTCTTTGTGGGCCTGTACCATCTTTTTACACCAAAGTGACTAACAAAATACCACGCTTTCAGAAAATACACTGTCATTGTCTCCACTCCTTCCTTCCCCCTCCTCCTGCCTCACACATCATAACTAACTCAGTCTCTCTCTACCGCCATGGCAGTCCTCCTCCCACCCCCAGACTTCAGAAGCAGACTAGCTGGACCACACAGAACAGTCTTAAAGTTTCAACCAAAGAGGCAGCTGCTTATGCAAAGTAACTGCAAAATATGAGTGTTATGAGGTTCAGGACATAGGCTCTGAGTCAGACTAACAAGTTCCAACTTTAGAGCTTCATCTCTTACTGTGATAATGGGTAACTTATTGTACCTCTTGGGGCCTCGGTTTTTTATCTGTAAAATGGGGGCAATAAACAATAGCACCTATTTTATAGGGTTGTTGAAAGGATTAAAGGAGATATCATATGTAAAAGTCTTACCATAGTGCCTGGTATATTATAAGCACTCAAGAAATGTTAGCTATAACTATAATTCAAAGGCAACTAAAAGGTCACAATGTCATTCATCAACTGCTGGCTGGTACCTAAACTCTACACAGCTCAGAGTGTAAGCTAAAAAGCCAGACTGCGTTGGTTCAAGATCTGTTCTCCTACCTACCAGCAGTATAATTTTGGGCAAGCTCCTTAACTTGAGACTCTTTCCTCATCTTTAAAATGGGAATGATGCTGATAATGTACACCCTTGTCATGCGGGGGACCCTGCTCGCTGCGCCATTTGTCGTGCAGGGAGTCATGCAGGGTGGCCTGCGGGGTCTCTGCTCCCACTCCCCACACAAGAACGCAGGATATGGTGAGGCCAAAAAGGAACACCCACGGAGCCATAGGTAGGGGAGTCATACCACTATATTCTTGCTGGCGGCACTATACTCTCACTGGAGGCTGGATCCACACTGTCTGCAAATCGCCATCCATGCTTGCCAGCCCAGCTACCAGCTTCTTGCTAGCCCCCATTTTTCTCCTCCCTTCTAGCGTAGCCATGGCAGTTATATTAGTGGCCAATGGCTCACTGGTTACAGCTGACGGCCAACTAGCCACAGCTGATGGCCATCCAATCACAGTTGATGGCTATTTACTACCTGAGCCAGCACCTGTCTATGTGAGGCCGAGAGCCTGGAAACTACTTTCTGGGGCTCTGCCCCCACAACCCTCTAAAGGACATTGTGAGTCTCAAAAAAGTGAATACATGTAAACTGCTCAAGATGGTACCTCCTGCACAGTAAATAATCAATAAATATTAGAATATGTGGTATGGCCACTACACACCTCATTTCCAAAGGTTATGTCCATTTGTTCACACGAGGGGAGAAAGAACCCATTTGTTCTGGTCTGCCATTTACCCACAGTGAGAACAACTCTTTAGTTCCACCCAGATAAATGTTGCAGGAATCTTAAAGCAAGGATGACGATGGTATGATTCCTGTCCTCCAGGAACATTTGATCTAGTCCAGTGGATCTGGTCCATAATGGCTAATAATCACGTAGCAGCTTGCAGTTTATAAAGCACTTTCTCATTTACAATTCTGTGCTTGTTCACAACTCTGGAAGATAGATTGTGGGGGCAGAGCCCCAGAAAGTAGTTTACAGGCTCTCAGCCTCACGTGGAGGAGTGCTGGCTCGGGTAGTAGATGGCCGTCAGCTGTGGCTGATTGGCCGTCAGCTGTAGCCAGTTAGCCAATTAGCCGCCAATATAACTGCTGCGGCTACGGAGGAGAGAGAAGAGAGAAAGAATGGGGCTAGCAAGAAGATGGCGGCTGGGCTGGCAAGCATGGATGGCGATTTGCAGACAGTGTGGATCCAGCCTCCAGTGAGAGTATAGTGACGCCAGAGAGAATATAGTGGTATGACTCCCCTACCTATGGCTCCGTGGGTGTTCCTTTTCGGCCTCACCATATCCTGCGTTCTTGTGTGGGGAGCGGGAGCAGAGACCCCGCAGGCCTCCCTGCATGACATAGATGTTATCAGTCTGTTTTGTGATTGAGGAAAGAGATTTGCTTAGTTTAAGTGACTCACAAAAGTCACACAGCTAGTGAGTTGCTGAGTCACATTAGAATGGGTGACCTCTACATAAGGTGATGCTTGCAGCCCCCAGAGAATAGAATTTACTAGATGGGAGGGGACCAAGGACCCAGGATTCCCTGAGGACGCTCAGAGCTGGAGGAAGCACAGGGTGTTGGTAATAGTTCCTCCTACTTCATTTGCCCGCAATGGAAGACAAGTGACTGTTTTCATACAAATGGCCTCCAAGCAGATGCGGGGGATTGTGGCCGAGGCTTTGCCTGAGGGATTCCCCTCCTTTGATTATTGCCTCCCCCTCCTTCCTGTCTACCCCACTCCAGTTTTGTCAAAGGGCAATTCAGCCCCTCTCTCCTAATGTGTGAGGAGGCTGCATTTGTCATTCGGGGTCTTTTAATTTCAGGTCTGCCACTTCTCCTCCCTTGTTTGGGAGCTAATGAGTCCTTCCCTAATTAGAGTTTTACAGTCACCTATAATTAGGCCCCACTAGTGCTTTTGAATAAGATACTTTTAACCCATTTGCCTTGTAATTGGGGGCATACACCCAGGTGTACACATATATGAAGGAGGCACAGGTGTGGGTAGAGGGTAAAGGGGCTAGGTCAAAGGCACATGTGTATATGTATATATGCTTGTTGGGTCCATGCATGGGGATGTCTCTGAGTACAACAGATGCACGGCTGCCTGTTGTATGCATGCGCAGGCTGGGTGGTTATAAGGAAGAGCATTTGTTATCTGTTCACTGCTCGAGAGTGCATGCGGAAGGAAGGCATGTATGTATGTATGCGCAGGGAGTTCTAGTTGAGTGCGAGAGAGTTAAAGGAAGGGAGTAGGACAGCAGGAAGTTGTTGCTAAGCTCTACTATCTCTTTCCAACAAAGAAATTTATTTTTTAATACCTATTACATGTACATGGACTCAAAAAGTACAAATCATATACAGCAAAACAAGATTTCCCTCCCTCCCCTGCCCCCAACCATCCAGTTTTCTTCCCAAAAGGCAATCTTTATTACCAGAGATATTCTATGCCTATACAGTATATATTTATAAATATCTTTTTCATAACAGTGATAGCCAAGGGTACACATTGTTCTGAAGCTTGCTTTTTTCATTTAAAAATAGATTTTGCCTGTCATCGCTAAAAATCTTGGTCTGTTCCACATCTATAGAAGGAGTGCTTTCCCTTTATCCTTTTAATGACTATATGGTATTTTTCCCTACCATTATCATTTAATTAACAGTACTCTTGTGAAGTAAATACATGTCTTCCCATTTAAAAGAACACAATTTTCTCCTATCTTTCTCCTAGGAAGTTTAACTAAGCATGCTCACCAGAGTGACTCAGGCAACTCCAGACCCTGAATGCCCACATGGAGGGAAGTCCACCTAGGGCCAGCAGAAGGGCAGGGAGTTACAAAGGATCTGCCCCAGGCAGAGTGAGGCTGTCTGCATGGTCTGAATTCTGGGATGCCAGAGGGCAAAGGGGCCTGAGATGTGCCTGCTTGGTTAGGAAGCCCTAGGGTAGCCAATCAGTCTGGAAACTTGCTCTATTAGTGATACATTGCTGCATAACAGACAACCCCAACAGTGGCTTACAACAATGATAACCATAGCTTTTCTCATGATGTCTGTGAGTTAGGAATTTGGGGGCAGCTTGGTGGCTGATTCTGGGTCAGGATCTCTTGTGAAGCTGCAGTCAGGTGTTGGCCCAGGCTGCATTGTCTGAAGGCTTGACTGGGGCTTGAGGAGCCACTCCTGAAATGGCTCACCCACATGGCAGCAACTTGGCACTGGATTTTACTTGGAAGTCTTCATTTCTCTTCATGTGAATCCCTCCATAGTGATGGTTGAGTGCCTGTATTAGTTTTATTATTATTATTATTATTACTACTACTGCATAACAAATTACCATAAACATTAGTTTAAAATGGCACTCATTCATTGTCTCACAGTTCTGTAGGTCAAAAACCCAGGAAGGGTTCTCCTCTTAAGGTCTCAAAAGTCAAAATCAAGGTGTCAGCTGGTCTGGGATCTGATCTGGAGGCTCTGGGGAAGAATCTGCTTCCAATCTCATTCAGGTTTTTGGCAGAATCGTTCCTTGCATATACATAGGATTGAGCTCTCCATTTTCTTTCTGGCGATCAGCTGAGGGGTGCCCTCACTTCCAGAAGCCACTTTCAGGCCCAGTTAAGTCAGCAACAATGCAATAAGTCCTTTTCATGCTTTGAATATCTCTGACTCCCTCTTCTGTCACCAACTGAAGAAATTCTCTGCTTTTAAAGGGCTCATAGGATTAAACTGGACCCACTCAGATAATTTTTCCGGTCTTAAGGTCTACTGATTAGTAACCTTAATTACGCCTGCAAAATCCCTCTTGCAATGAAACGTAAGTTAAGGTAATAGAGACCAGCAGAGTATGAGAGTTACCCACATCTCCCCAACACTTGCTATGTCCATCAGTTTCATTATTCTCATTGGCCATTTAATACCATTAATTCGGAAGACATTTATGAAGTCTCTACTACTACTGTGCGTCCCCGAAAATAAGACCCAGCCAAACAATCAGCTCTGATGTGTCTTTTGGAGCAAAAAGTAGTATAAGACCTGGTCTTATATTATAGTAAAATAAGGTTTTATTTTTGGAGAAACACGGTATATGCTGAGTGTGTTGCCTAAAACTATGTCTAGCACAGAGTAGACACACAGTAAATATCAGTTAACTGATTTTACAGGCTGTAGAGATGCAAAACTCAATTAGACATGAAATCGGTCCACAAGGATATATATATATATATATATATATATATATATATATATATATATACATATTATATGTTATTTGTATTTTGCCATTTATGTCAAAATGATGTAAATATGATGTAAATAACCATACCACAATAGAAAAAGCAATAAAGGCCGTGAAGAAGGTACATTAGAGTGCTAGAATACTTCAGAGGAGAGAGAAAATGTTCTTAAATTTAGAGAAAGACCAAGTGAAACTTCCTCGAGTAGGTGGCATTTGAATGGGTTTTGTAAGAAAGGATTTTAGGATTTAGACAGGCAAAGGTGACGGAGAATGATGGTGACAGCTAATATTCCAAGCTGCTAGAATAACATGAGAAAATTACACAGTATTCACAGAACTTCAGACTTAGAAGAAACTTTAGTTATAAAGATTCTCTAACCCAAGAACTTCAAACTGGTGGCTTCCTGGGCATATTCAATACCCAGAAGTATTTTCTTTGGCCTACTCAATGTTTTTTAAAAGTTTAAATTTTAATGCATTTTAGTAGGGCATGCACTTTCCAGTTCTAGTTTAATCAACACCACTTCCTGTTGTCTTAAATCATTCTTTAGCCTTTTCATAGACTTACCTTATTCCCCGGCTCCTGAGGGATTTGTGGTTGAGTCCATGAAGTTCAATAATCCTTTCTTATTACACATAAGAAAACCAAAGTCCAGGACAGCTCAGTGACCACTCAAGGAGGAGGTAGAGTTTCTACGTGAATTCCAGCCTCTGAATGTTCTGTGTAAGCTTTCTTTACAGAGAGGCTGACGGACCAAGGAGCTCAGTCATACTGAAGGCACCCTGACAGGTAAATCTGTTGTGGTTATCAACAAACTTGTGTCTTTGTTTTCTTCTTGGAGCAAGTTTTATTGAAAGGAAAAGGAAAGGAGTCCAAGGTTTCCAGTCAAAGACAAGGACAGAGGCTAAATTGTGCTTCCTTTGTTACATTACTGAGAGTTGAGCAGAAGACATAAATGGCAAAATTTCTTAACTAATTAAAAAATGCAACTAGAATGTCTCTCCAGTTCTCAGGAATGCAATTGCTTCCTAAAGCCAACCTAACCACTGGATAAGCTAACCTTAAAAATTGAAAAAACAAACAAAATAAAAGGTAAAATAAGACTGCAGTAGACTCTGAGTCGCCACCTGGTGGCCTTTTTTCAGCCCAAGTGAAAGATAAAAGGGTTGATGTTTGATCTAGGTAGGACTGATATTTGGTATAGAAAATTTCCCATGGTATTACAAAAGTGGTATTACATGTGCCAAAATGTTTTATTTGGGACCAAAGCAGTGGGGAGTTAAGTGCAGGTGGGTTAGATTGAAATTCAGGACTTTTAAAGTATTTGTGAGAATTTCTTCCCAGAGCACTGTAGAAACAGGTGGTAAAGGGGCAAACAAAATAAAAGGTATTGGGGAAAGGAGTAGGGTGGGAGAGATCAGGTTTTGAATATTTCTACAGCCTCTGTAGTGCCTAGCCTGGGAATATTTCTCCAGGGCCTCCGGGTTATGTGAGAGAGAAAGAGATTGTTCCATATGCATGCTGTTTTTCAAAATATTTTTACAAATATTATTCTCTTTCAAAAAGATGTATTGAATTGATTACAAATTAATAGCATAGCCACAACAAAGGGTGTGAGGAAAAAAGGAATTGACCTAAGAAAGTTTGGACAGTAATTAAAACTATATACTTTAAGGCTAAAGAGTATTGTACTCATAGTATTGTACTCTAATTAGTAAATTTCTTTTTCAGATAGGTTATAGGTTAGCAATCCTGAAAAACTGCTTTATGTGTAATCTAGAGTTGAGCAAATAAGTAAATATATTGTTAATAATAAGCAACAGGTTTTTTACTGTCAGAGAAAGGAATTACAAATAAGAAAGGGAAAAGATAGAACGAACCTTAAGGGTTGGAATGAAATCGGCGGTATCAGTATACAGTCAAAGTTTTCAATAGATAGATAATCAGACAGACAGATATGAAAATAAGTAGATATGTGTATGTATGTCACATATGCATATATGTCCTACCTCTGCCCACTGAGTTAACAAAAATGACACCCTGGTAGTAGTGAGCATTTAGTGGCCACTGTTTCTAAATATTATTCTCCAATAAAAAGAAACTAGGTCCACTTAAAAAGATAGCTGATTACATGAGTGGGGCAGGGAAAGTACAGAGTGAACTAGGACATCTTAGTAAGGACAGCAAGTAAGGAAGTGCTCAAAAAATGATGGGGAAATTTTCTGACAAAGATAGGGGAGTAGGTAAATGCTGTGCTTGCCTCTTCTCATGACCACATCAAAATTACAACTAAACTACCAACAAGCATCACTGAGAATTACCAGAAGTCTAGTGCAACAGAAGTCCTACAACTAAGGATACACAGAAGAATCCATCTAGAGACTAGTGGGAGGGGTGGAGACGTGGAACAGGCTGGTCCCACAACTGCATGTGGCAGTTAAAAATCAGGAGGGATATTTTAGTTGTGGAGGACACCTCTGAGGAAAGAGGGGACCCAGCCCCACACCTAGCTCCCCATCCCAGGATTCCAGTGTTGGAAAGAAAAGTCCCCATGGGCAACGTCTGGCTGTGCCAACCAGCAGAAACTATGGCTGAGTGAGACGGGGCTGCTGCAGTCCCAGGTGCTCCTCTTAAAGGGCCCCTACATGGACTTACTTGCTGATGGGCTCACTCGCTCTGAGCTCCAGCTCTGGGGCAGGAGTTTGAAAGGCACCAGGGACATAGAGGGAGGAACTGAATTGTCTGGCTTCGGAGCAAGGGCTGGAGGGGCAGCAAGACAGACTTGCTGGCAGAAGGCGTTGTTGCTTTTTGAGCCTTCTCCCAACCCAGCGTGCAGTCACAAGCAACCACCATATCTGTCTCCATCAACCTGGGTAACACTACTCACCCCAAACTGGTGATTCCCTTACACCGTGCCCCACCGAACTTGCAGGTACATTCAAACCTATTCCCCAAACTCCTTCCCACCAACTCTAGGCAACCACCAGTCTACTTTCTATCTTTATGGATATGCCTGTTCTGGACATTTCATATAAATAGAATTATATAATTTCTGGTCTTTTGTGACTGACTTCTTTCACTTAGCACAATGTCTTCAAAGTTCATCTGTGTTTTAGCATATATCAGTACTCCATTCCTTTTTATGGCTGCAAAAAATTCCCTTGTTTGGATATGCCACATTTTATTTATCTATTCATCAGTTGATGGACATCTGCATTTTGTTGACACTTTTTGGTTATTATGAATAATGCTGCTATGAACATTTGTGTACAAGTTTTTGTGTAGCCATGATTTCATTTCTCTCAGGTATATAAGTAGTAGTGAAATTCTTAAGTCATATTTTTAACTGAGTTTATGTTTAACTTTTTGAGGAACTGCCAGACTGTCTCCTAATGAGGCTGTACCACTTTACATTCACAGCAGCAGTGTATAAGGGTTCCAATTTTTCAACATCTTAATTGGTATGAAATGGTATTTTGTGGTGTGGAGTTTCATTTTTCTGATGGCTAATGGTGTTGAGTACCTTTCCATGCACTTCTTGGCCAATTTTTATATCTTCTTTGAGGAAATATCTATTCAAATATTTCTCCATGTTTAAATTGGGTTATTTTCCTTTTTCATTGTTGAGTTAAAGAGTTGTTTATGTATTCTTGATACTAATTTCCTATCATATGTCTGATTTGCAAAACTTGACTCCCATTCTTTTGGTTGTCTTTCACTTTCTTGATATCTTTTGACATGCAAAAACTTTTAATTTTAGTGATGTCCCATTTATCTATATTTTCTCTTGTTGCTTTTGTTGTTGGTGTTATATCTGTGGGGACAGAGCCAGGAGTGCAGTTTCCAGGCTTTCGGCCTCACATGGAAAGGTGCTGGCTCAGGTAGCAGATGGTCATCAGCTGTGACTAGTTGGCCGTCAGCTGTAACCAGTGAGCCATTGGCCACTAATATAACTGCCATGGCTACGCTAGCAGAAAATGGGGGGTAGCAAGAAGATGTGGCTGAGCTAGCAAGAGCAGATTACAGTTAGCAAGTGAGGTTGGTTGGCAGAGAGAAGTGGACAGCAGGTTGCAGAAAGTGTGGTTCCTGCTTCCTGTGTCTCCAACCCAGCCACCAGCCACACTATAGTGGTATGACTCCCCTACCTATGGCTCCGTGGGTGTTTCTTTTTGGCCTAGCCATATCCTGCTTTCTTATGTGGGGAGCGGGAGCAGAGACCCCACAGGCCGCCCCACACGACAAATGGCGGAGTGAGCAGGGTCCCCGCACGGCAGTTTTTGTCATTTGCTTAAAAATAAAAATAAAAATAAATGCGAATGTGTTTGGTGCATTCTTCCCTGAAAAACAAACAAACAAACAAATAAACAACAACAAAAAACGATGTCCAAATTCTTGAATAGTTCAAGTAATATAAGAACTAAAAGAATTCTTGAATTTAATGACCAGGAGGTCATTGGTAATAAACAGAGAGCATTGTTAGTAGATAGGTGAGGGTTCACATCAGAATCAAGAGGGAAGGAGATGAGGACGTATAGATGGCAAAAGTAGACAGGTCTTTGAAGTAGTTTGACTATAATGGATATTACAAAAACCTGAAGTAGAACAACTAATATTTATCATGCATCAACTATGTGCCAAGAGATTTTATAAGTATTCTACCATTTATTCTCTTTAAACACCCTATTACATCAAGACTTGCTGTGTCTAGAGTGCTTCCCTGTTTTATAAAATTCAGAGTGGAAATTATACCTCATTCTTAGTGACCCACTATCTTCTTTTAAAGGCTCACAGAACATTTTTTTTTCGTAATTTATTCTAGAACTTTGCCATGATTGATTTCAAGGTTATTGGTCTATACCTTTCCCCTTCCATATTTGTATCTGTCTTTTGGATTTTGGCCCTGTATTTTTTCGTAATTCGTTAGCCAGAATTGACACTGTTTCCATGATTAAATGGACTCAAGTGTGTGGTTTCAGTGATGCACAAGACCTAGAATACACATTCCTATGTCTTTCTTTCTTTGTTTCTCATTCTTTGTAAATTCCCAACTCCTACCCCCCATCAGCCCAAGAACACAAATGCCACCTCACACAATTCTCGCAGACTCTCCCCTACTTCTTATTTCTAACATTCAACACAGCTTGACATAAAACCCAAACCTAAAGAAAATGGGCAAATTTTATTACACAGTTTTATCCATTGCCCACATTCCCATTTCCTTGAGGCCCACTGCCTGGTTTTTAAATGGCGCCAACTCTGATTATTTTGAGGCACATGGGGCCAGGGCTGATTTTCTGAACTTGTTTTCAGCACAATAGGCCATTCTCATTTCAAACAAAAAAATCCCATCATGCTTTTTCACCTGCTAAAAGATGCGGCCCCACCATCCACATCTCCCTAAAAGCTTTCTGCAGCCCACTAAAAATATCCAATGTTGACAGATGCAAGCTATCAATACAGAGACTCGAGATCCCAGGGTGAGAAGTAGCCAGAGGCGAAGTCTTGATAAACAGCTCAAATTGGCTCTTACTCCACAGGTGATGCCTAGTTTATCTGGGTAATTGTAAAGGGCATTTTACAGCAAATCAATTAAATGAAAATCTTTTAAACCCTTTTTAAGTGGGGGATAAGGGAGAGGGTGGAAAGGGCCAACCTTTGTAAGCTAACAGGTGATTTTAATTGGAACCAGCAGTGTTATACCATGTTTTTGACCCATTCGGTAAAGGCAGAAAAAGAAATCAATAAATTTCCATCAGCATTTGCCCTCCTGGAGTCTTATAAGTAGAATGGAGACACGAACCCCACTTAATGGCTTCATCAAGCACCTCACTGATTCTCTAACAGAATTAAATAGGTTGCAGGTTTCTCAAAATGCCCCAGTGTGCTGGATACTGCTAGGTGACACATCAGGTACCATCCTCCTCTTTATAAGCACAAGCGCACCTGACCGCCCCCAGGCTGAGTCAGACAGAACCTCCTGAAGTAGTCCTATGTTACAGATGCTAATCCATGCACAGATCCTTTATTATAAACAAAACACGAGAGCTCCAAGTTCACTCCTGCAAATAGATATATAGAGAACTCACAGGGCCTAACAGGCAGCTTGACTTCAGCCACATATTAGCTGTGTAACCTTGGGTAAATTACTTCACCTCTCTAATTTGCCATTTTCTCATCTTTATAAGGGGGCATACTTCATTAGGTTGTTGTGAGAGTAAAGGTTATTGTATGTCAATATGCTTAAAAGTACATGCAAAGATTTGAACAGGTCGAAAAAATTTAAATGGACATCCAAACCAGGAGAAGATGCACTAACTCACTCATAATAAGAGCAATGCAAAACAAAACTACACTGAGATGCTACTTTTCATCGATCAGATTGGCAGAAATCTCAGTTTGTGGGACTATTCTATTGATTAAGTGGTGGGAAAATAGGCCCTTATTAACCATTGTTGGAAGAGGATTTGTAGATATCTAGAAAAATATGTTCATTTACCCTTTGACCCAGAAATCTCACTACTAAGAATTCATCTCAAAGATACACACGCAAACATTCAAAATGACCTATACACAAAGTTAATCTCTGCAGCATTACTTGTAATTATGAATGATTGGAAACAATTCAAATACCCAACAATGACTAGTTGCATAAGTAACTGTAAAAGTAATGAGACAGAACTGTATTCTATCTGTGCTGATGTAGGGTGAGCTCAAGGGTATATACGAGTACTAAGTGGAACAAGCAGAATAGAACAGATGTATATATAGAATGCCATTATTTTGTAAAAAAAAAAAGGAAACAAGTATAAATATGTATATTTATTTGCTTATATTTACAAAAGCAAACACTGGAAAAATAGATCAAAAGCTAATAAAAGTGGGGGAGGATTGGAGGATCATAACTGGAAGCAAGATTTCTTTAAATGTACCTGTATAAACTTGCCTTTGGAAACATAAATATTTTATATATTTGAAAATGATACATAAAAACATAATCCTTAAAAATTAAAAATGAGCAAAATTAACTATGAATCAATTTGATGAATAAACAGTCAGAGAACATAATTATTCCAAGTGACTTTAGACCACAGTAATAGAGGAATATATTCTAAAGACAAATAAAGCTGGAGAGAAACCTTAGACTTCATTTGGTGGTCTAATTATTAGAAATAATATTAATTTGATTAGTTAAAACTGATTTTATTTATTGTAGAATAATGCTAATAAATAATTATACTAATGTCAAGAACCGAGATTTACAATGGACGAGAAAAGCTGCAAAGAATAAATTTTAAAAAGCTAGTAAAGACCTTGGCAAATAGAGATTATACAATAAAAAATAATTTCTTCTTTCCTTTTTTTTTTTTTGGTGGGGGATAGGGTATGGAGATCCTCCCCGTGGGCACCAAGGGGTCCAGAATACAGAGTTTCTTCCCTTTGCTTGGGGTTCTCTTATACTAAAAATTCATTACAAGCAACAGAAATAGACTCTAACTGCCTTGAGGGGGCAAGATGACTTATTAGAATAGTCAGAAGATCAAAATAAATGCTGACCATTCACACTTTGGGGAGAGCCCTTTGAGCGGGCAACCTAAGGGCTGTTTTATTTATGTAGTGCAGCATAATAAACTACCACAAGACTTAGTGGTTAAAACGGCAACAATATATTATTTCTTACAATTTTATGGGTTGACTGGAAATCCTTCTGTTGGTTTCTCCTGGACTCATGAATATAACAACGTTCAGCTGACAGACAGAATGGGGACTGGTGGATAGCTAGGAAGGACACGGAGACTGGAGCTCCCTCTCCATGTGGTCCTTTATCCTCAAGGAGGCTAAACTCAGTTTCTTCACACGGTTATGGGAAGAGTGGAGTTGCAAGGCCTCTCTTGGCAGCTGTACATCACTTCTGCTACATCCTGTTGGTCAATGAACATCACCAAGATATCCCAGATGCCAAGGTTGAGAAAACAGACTCCACCTCTTAATGGGAAAGGCCATAAATAATTTGTGTCTAGTTTGTATTTGTTGAAGTCCATCCTTTGGCCACAGTTACTTGAAGCTCCTCCCATTAAAAAATGGAGTCCATGTCTTCACCCCTTGACTCTAGACTGGCCTGGCAAAATGTTTTAAATGGCAGAATGCTGTGGAAGACCTGAGCTGCAGTGTCTGAGCAAGGTGTTACCCTTTCCCTCTTGCACACTGGCTTTGCCATGTGAAGAAGCCTGGTCTAGACTCCATGAGGAGGCAAGACCACATGAAAAGAAAGCCAGTGCAGGCTCCCTGCAGAGCTCAGTTCCTAGTCAATCTACCACATGAATGCAGCTCTGTGAGTGTGCCCAGATGAAGAACTTTCCAACCAACTCACAGAATCATGAGACATAATGAATTGTTGTTTTAAGCATAGATAACTGCTACAGGGGCTCTCCGAAGCAGGAGTTGTGCAAAGTCATTAACATGACTGCTCCAAAGTCTGATGTCCAGGTCTCTGTTCTCTAAGTTTGGGGCAGGAGTCTACCTCTGAATCACCAGCTATTGCAGGGCAGTGAGAGGCCACATCTCCTGGCACAGAGAGGGGAACTTGGAGTCACCCAAGCTGATATCTCCTGTCACCTCCATCCTGTGTCCTAAGGAGTTTGCTATCTCTGCTTTTATCTTTCAAATCTATGCCCAGGTAGGATGAGTCTTCTTCCTTGCTTCTCTTTAACACAGCTGAGACATGCTACAACTTAAAAAAAAAAAAAAGCCAAAACCTCAAGAGGAACCAGAGAGACCAAAATAAAGAAAAACAAGAAGTATATACAAAAAAAAAAAAAAAAAAGAAGAGGTCAGACAATTAAATTCTCAAACTCATCTTAGAAAAAGTGCTACATACCTCATCGCTGAATATCACTACGGTCACCTTCGAAGTGCTCCCCTTGGGAAGCTATGCACTGACGCCAGCGCCTAGTCCACCCTTTAAAGCATTTTGGAATTCTTTTTCTGGAATGGTCATCAGAGCTATCGTCGTATTACCCTTGGTGTCCTGAATGTCATCAAGATGTCTTCTTTTCAATATTTCCTTTATCTTTGGGTAAAGAAAGAAGTCACTGGGGGCCAGATCAGGTGAGTAGGGGGGATGTTCCAATACAGTTATTTGTTTACTGGCTAAAAACTCCCTCACAGACAGTGCCCTGTGAGCTGGTGCATTGTCGTGATGCAAGAGCCATGAATTGTTGGCGAAAGGTTCAGGCCATCTAACTTTTTAACACAGCCTTTTTAGCACTTCCACATAGTAAACTTGGTTAACTGTTTGTCCAGTTGGTACAAATTCATAATGAATAATCCCTCTGATATCAAAAAAGGTTAGCAACATTGTTGCAGCAAGTTTGCAAACTTAATTGTCAGACCTCATAATAATCTAAATAACAAGGTTTCTGACATGTTCTAGCTAGACAGTTGGTGTCAGACGTATGAATTCTATCAGTCCTTACCTCTTATATGTTGAGAATAAGTTTGTCCCTGTTGTAGGTCTGACAGCATGTAAAAAATATCTTGACCACACAATACACGCATATGTTGAACTTGGTCTGTTCTGGGAATTTTCCATTTACAAATTCCAGTAGAGGAAGTTTTATTTGGGTAGACAGTACTTCACAGTGTTTAACAGTGTGAATTATAGAGTCAGACAGCCTATTCTTTTCATTTGCAAAATGGGAATAAAATGTCATACCTAACTCATAATATTATGGTACGAATTAAATGAAAAAAGCATGTATTTAGCATAGTTGGCAAATAGTAAGTGCTCAAGAAATGTTTATTTTTAATAATCAACAGTTCTGAGCACAGGGATATGGCTCATTTATCTTTGTACCCTCAGAATCTGTCACACTGCCTAGCATATATTAGAGGTTCAATAAATGTTCAGTGAATGAGTCACTATATCCAGGGGTCAGGAAGCATCAGGACACCAGCAATAAAGTCATTTGCCTAAGGTCACCACGTGCCACTGCCACTTCCAAGTAGAGTTTATAAATCTCTACAGTGTTGGTTTCTTCTTAAGGCTCTTTTCCTAAGTGTTTAGATAGTACCTGACTGAGCATAAGTCTTGGGGAGATTCAATCGAAGTTCCAAGTCTGACTCTATTCCAACCAGAGCTGAGTGAGTGTCTGTCTCTCCTTTTCCCTGGGCCTGTGATAGTCTCAACAAATAGGCTTTTAAATTAAGTAGTGATTTGGAATGTAAGTGAGTGCATTTAAGATGATAAGAGACAGAGAGATCCTAATGGCTGAAATATTTGTCATATCACAAGTAAACGGAGTGTTTCAGGGAGTCACTAATATAACTAATTTTTTCCAAATCCTCCTCTGCTCTGTGTGAGAAGATGAGGTCAGTGCGGGTTGAGCCAGCCCGCGGTGAGCAGCTGTCGGGGGACTGAGGGGAATACTGATGGATGGCTGAGGCGCCCGGACTGTTTTCCTCGGGAAACCAGAGCCCAGTTGTTCAAATTAAGCTGTGGCTGCCCAACAACCAGTGGCAGGTTGCTGCAAATGAAAAAGTGGGGAAATGAATGTGCAGCTCAGACAGGTTCTCCCCAGAGAGAAGAAACATGTGATGGTTTGGGTGCAGCCCAACACTGGGCGTGTCTGAAAAGAAGTTGGAAATAATCTAAGGCAATTCCCTCCTCTCCACTCCCACCCCCACCCTTGAATCACCTCTGCAGCAAACCCAACTTATGTTAGTTAAATCTCTTCTTGACTGATGCCAGAACCTGGGATCTCACTACCCTCAAGGCAGCCCATTTCAATCAGCATGCCAGGCTTCCTGCACTGCAGCCATATTGACATTCTGTCTGTGTTAGTGGTGAACTGAAAGGCAGATGACCCTGGTGAGTTGGGCATGGTGTTTGGAGTGTTTAGGCTTAAAGCCCAAACCTGAGTTTAAGTCTTGACCCCATCACCAAATTAGCTGTCATATCTTCAGCTAGGGACAATACTTGCTGAGACTCTTCTGGTTTGTAAAAGTGGGAATGATGTCTGCCCCATGGCCTTTCACAATGGGAAACGTTGGTGGAGAGGGAAAAACAGTCATTTCACCTAAACCTCATACTGTGTTTTCCCGAAAATAAGACCTAGATGGACCATCAGCTCTAATGCATCTTTTGGAGCAAAAATTAATATAAGACCCCGTCTTATATTATATAAGACTTAGTCTTATATTATATTAAAATAAGACCGGGTATTATATTATACTATATTATATTATAATAATATATTATAATGCTATTAATTATAATATATAATATAATAATGTTATAATATAATATTATAATATAATATAATTAAGTTATATTATATAACACCCAGTTTTATATTATATTAAAATAACACCAGGTCTTTTATTAATTTTTGCTCCAAAAGACACATTAGAGCTGATGGTCTGGCTAGGTCTTATTTTGGGGGAAACACGGCATTAATGAAGGACATCAACTTTAGATTTTGATACATCCAGCTATAGAGAAGTACTAACAAGATTGAAAGGAATGTTCATCATCCAATTTGAAATATATGTGTCATTTTTGGACCACATCTTCTGCAGTACACTAATAAATTTGTCTGGGACAAATATACGGCATTGAATTTTTCATTCATTCATTCAATGTAAAATTTTAAATCTGTCACAATTTTTGTAATTTCGATTTGGCATTTCTTAGTATCTTGAGAACCTAAATAAATGGAAATGATCCAGGACTCTGAGAGGCTCTGTCCTGTCTGCTTATAAGATTAATGTTAATGTTGTAATCAAATAAGATTAAGAACATAAAATTGGTTTGTTATAAAAAAGTTTTTATATATTATATGAGGTATCAAGAGTAATCAAACTCATAGAAACAGAAAGTAGAATGGCAGTTGCCAACAGCTAAGGGGAGTGAGAAATGGGGAGTTGCCATTTCACATATACAGAGTTTCAATTTAGCAATATAAAAAAGTTCTAGAGAATAGTTGCACAACAAGGTAAACACACTACTGAACTGCACACTTAAAAATGGTTAAGATGGTAAACTTTATGTTATAGTATTTTACCACAATTTAAAAATTTTTAAATATATTAAAAAAATTTAAAGTTTTAATGTAAATAATAGATATTGCTGCTATTATTAATACTACAAACAGTAATCATATATGTCTTTCTTCAAATATGTATTGACTATCTACTCTGAAGAGTGCCAGACACTGTGCAAAGTGCTAGAGAATTTTCGGCTTTGATGGTGAATAAATACAACATAGAATTTCTTGTGGCAGATAACAAGAAATGTATCAGAATGTAATAGAAATTAGCACCTGAGTGTTGGAAGCCTCATCAATATGGGAATCTGGTCTATAGCGGCAATCTGCCGTACCATCAGCGTGGCAGTAAAAGGAGGCTAGAATGGAAGTTGTCCTAGACTCTAGGCTGGACACTAACAACAACATAAAGAAAATGATGTAAAGTAGGAATGCAAGCCAGAAATCTTTGTCCAAATCTTAGCCCTGCAATTATCTACCTGTGTGACCTTGGGCAAGTTACTTAACATCTCTGTATCTCAGTTTCCTACTCTAGAAAAAGAGGAATAATGATTGTACCTACATGAAAATGTTATGAGATTTAAATGAGATAATATTTATCTTAATGTTCAGAACCGTATCACACATATAGGGGATGCTATATATAAGTGTTAAATGAAATAGCACACTCTTTAGTGAGCCAGTTAATTTTCTGGGCTTCAGTAAAAGAATGAGGTGTGATAAATGATTTCTAAAGATACTTTCAGGTCTATAAATTCTGTGATTCCATACCTTCAGCAATAAAGACTTTGTAACCTCCCAAGTCATGAATTTAGTTTTTCACCAGTCTAATTCATTGTAATAAAAGCTTTCTTGAAAGTAATTATGTCAGGGTCCAGTTAAGAAACCAGAAACCGAACTAGGGGTCTCAATGGGGAAACTTTCCTATAAGAAACTGGTTAAATGGGTATTGATAACTGATAAAAGATAAAAAGGGAGACTGAAATAATAACTTCAGGAACAATCACCCCCTCTAAGTCTGGGCACAAAGAGAATAGAAGGAAGATATTGGAGCCTAAAAGCTTGGAGGAGAGACCCATAGGTTGGAGCCAAACCTCTGAGGACAGAGTGCTCCTTGGTTGTCGTTGGTGCCTCAGGAGTTTGGAGGAGAGCCTAGTGAATTTGGAGTTCAGAACCTCTGAGGAGGAGGTTCCATCCAGCACTGACAACCTCTGAAGGGGCACAATGATATTTTTTCTGGGTGTGTTGGAAAAAATCTAGAAACTAGAACCAATTGCCACTGTCATGGTGGAGGACCACTGCTGGGTGATGTTACCAGTAACAGCAAACAAAATGGAAGTCCCTTTTTCCTCCTCCTGCTTCCTAGTCTCCCTTTGATGCCCCTTAACAGAGGAACTTAACAGGGACCCAGTTGGCAAAGAGAAATATGGTTTTCAGAGTCCCAGGCCCAATATAAAAAAGCAGAGTCAAAAAGAATGGCTTTGGAGCTAGAGACAATAACTAACTAGCATGATAGCTCCAAAACTGCTTCCTGCTACTTCGACTCAGTTTTGGATGCCAGTTCTGACCTCCAAAGTAATACTGAATACATTCATACTCTTCAACTATTCAAAAATAGCATCCCACCCTCCATATGCTTTCCTTTTGCAGACTAACAGAGCCTTCTGTTGATGTCTCCACCGTGGGCTCCTTAGGACAGGAGGTCTATGAGAATCATTTCACCCCTCTGGAGTCAGCATAACACCATAAACATGCCAGGTGCTTTCTCATTGTTGATGTGACTCAACAGATTGCTCTAAATATCAGGAAATCGGTCTTTGTATGGAGCACAAATTAGCCTGTCCTAAAGCAAGTGACCTATCAAATTCAGCAAATCATCTCACCCATTCCAGACCTGTTTCCTTGGCATGATAACAGTTCAGGTACCATCACCATCCCCAGCTGGAGACTCTCAGTCTCTCACTCAAAGGAGTGAGTTTACAATTTGGGAAAGCATGTCTTGACGGCAGTGCCATTGATGTCTGAGCCACCAAGGCAATACATTGGACTTAATCAGTCTGTGTTTGTAACTTACTTTTACAATGATTCTGCAGAAGGAGTGAGCATCTCATTAATTCTTTATGTCTTCCAGTTTAACTAAACTTGAGCATTTATCAATTGAAACACTTATTATTTTATTGCATATTGTTTTTCTTTAATTTCCTTCAGCTTTATAATTAGAACATCATATGGAATATTTTGGTTATCTATGAATTTTATTCCAGGATAATAAATAGGATGTTATACAATATTTATTATAAAAAAGAGATTCAAACTCTAATAGGATTGGGAACCCCACTGTATTACAGTGTACATTTTCTAAAGCCTGGGAAGATTTAACTAATCATTTTTCCACCAAAATTCATTCACACCCTGGTATTAGGAATCATGCAAGATTGTCCCTTTGTTTATCTCTAGGCCACAGGTCTATTCCAATACAAAACTATGACCCTTCATTCAACAAATATGCACTGGGTGCCTACCCCTCACCCCCCAAAAAGAGCAGGTAGCAACTACCTCTAAGATAGGTATTATTATTATTACTACTACTATTATTATTTTATAAGTGTGAAAACTGAGTCTCTAAGAAGTAACAACCTTGGTACGGGTTCTTAGAAGGGAATTATATTTTCAAGAAAAGCATTTTCAGAGGTAAAACTTATTGAAGTTTACACAGCTGGAGGAATTTGGTACCAAAACACAAGAGCTCTGACTCTGTTCCATGAGTCCCAGAGAGGTAGGACCTAGGGGAGGGAGATATAGGAAAAGAAAGAAGACACAGTCCTAACCTCAGAGGATCTTACTGTCAAGTGAGGGACACAGCTAGGCACACAGATATCTCCAAAATGGTTGAGAAGTGCTATACTAAAGGTGCAAAATGTATAGGGAGCGCTGTGTGGAGGAGTCACCTACTTTGCCTAGAAGAGTTCTGGAGAGAAAAGATTTCAGTTGGCTTTTGAAAAGTGAGTAGACTACCAGGCGGAGAGGAAGAAGGAAGCCATGCTCAATCCACAAATCCCATCCTGAGGATTCTATTCTCTCCTGGCTCTACCTGTCTCCATTCTTCTCAGGCTCTCTCGGATAGCCACATCCTGTCACACTTCTTACCACCTCAGTTTCATGCATTTCATTTAAAATAAATAGTGAGGCCATGCTCCTGTGTTTGTTTGCACTAGTTCTCGTCCATCCTGATATCTGCTGGCAGTTTTATTATGGATAGTTTGCCATGCTCAACAAATTTCCTTAATGTAAGTATGACACCAAAACCTGATCTATGGGGCCGGCCCGGTGGCTCAGGCAGTTAGAGCTCCATGCTCCTAACTCCGAAGGCTGCTGGTTCGATTCCCACATGGGCCAGTGGGCTCTCAACCACAAGGTTGTTTGTTCAACTCCTTGAGTCCCGCAAGGGATGGTGGGCTCTGCCCCCTGCAACTAAAATTGGACATGGCACCTTGAGCTGAGCTGCTGCTGAGCTCCCAGATGGCTCAGTTGGTTGGAGCGCTTCCTCTCAACCACAAGGTTGCTGGTTCGACTCCCGCAAGGGATGGTGGGCTGTGCCCCCTGCAACTAGAAAACGGCAACTGGACCTGGAGCTGAGCTCTACCCTCCACAACTAAGACTGAAAGGACCACAACTTGAAGCTGAACAGCACCCTCCACAACTAAGATTGAAAGGACAACTTGACTTGGAAAAAAAGGCCTGGAAGTACACACTGTTCCCCAATAAAAGTCCTGTTCCCCTTCCCCAATTAAAAAAAAAAAAACAAGGACAAATATATAAAAAGACATAGAGCCTTTAAAAAAAAAACCTGATCTATGAGCATTTATGAAAAACCCAAAATTAATATCATATTTAATGGTGAAATATTAAATGCTGTCCTCCTAAGAGCAGAAACAAGGCACAGATATTCCCTCTCACCATTCTATCCAACATTTTACTAGAGGTCCTAGCCAAATCAATAAGGAAAGAAAAATAAGTAAAAGGTGTACAGCCTGGAAAGGAAGAAAGAAACCATCTTTACTCACAGATAACATTACTGCTTATGGAAAAAATCTTAAGAAACTCCACAAGACCATTACTAAAATTAATAAGTGAATTTGCCAAAATCACACAATGCGTGATCAACATTTAAGTTCAATTGTATTCCTACAAAGTAGAAGTAATTAATTGGAAAATAAAATGTAAAAACAAGATGGTCAACTTCACTAGCTATTAGGGAAATACAAATCAAAATCACAATGAGATACCACTTCACCCCGTTAGAATGGCTATGATCAGCAAGACAAGTAATAACAAGTGTTGGAAAGGAACTCTCATACACTGCTGGTGGGAAAGGAAATTGGTACAGCCACTATGGAAAACATTATAGAGGTTTCTTAAAAAGTTAAGAATAGAATTACCATACGACCCAGCAATCCCCCTTCTGGGGGGATATCAACCCCCAAAATCTGAAAACATTTATCCGTAAAGATACCACTATGTTCACTGCAGCATTATATGGTGGCCAAGACATGGAAACAACTGAGCTGTCTTTAAATAGATAATTGGATAAAGACGATACGGTACATATGGAATACGAGGTCTGACAATTAAGTTTGCAAACTTGTTGCAACGATGTTGCTAACACTTTTTTTTATATCAGGGAGATTATTCTTTATGAATTTGTACCAATTGGACAAACAGTTAACCAAGTTTACTACTTGGAAGTGCTGAAAAGGCCGTGTGAAAAAGTTAGATGACCTGAACCTTTCGCCAATAATTCATGGCTCCTACATCACAGCAATGCACCAGCTCACAGGGCACTGTCTGTGAGGCAGTTTTTAGCCAGTAAACAAATAACTGTATTGGAACATCCTTCCTACTCACCTGATCTGACCCCCAACGACTTCTTTCTTTACCCAAAGATAAAGGAAATATTGAAAGGAAGACATTTGGATGACATTCAGGACATTAAGGGTAATACAACAACATATCTGATGGCCATTCCAGAAAGAGTTCCAGAATTGCTTTGAAGGGTGGACTAGGCATTGGCAGCTTCCCAAGGGGAGTACTTCGAAGGTGACTGCAGTGATATTCAGCAATGAGGTATGGAGCACTTCTTCTAGGATGAGATCGTGAACTTAATTGTCCTACCTTGTATTACTTGTCCATAAGAAAAGATGAAATAGTGCCATTTGCGACAACATGGATGAATCTTGAGAATATCATACTAAGTGAAATAAGTCAGACAGAAAAAAATCAAGAACCATATGATTTCATTCATATGTAGAATATAAAACTGAAAGCAACAAATGAACAAGCAAAAACTCATAGACACGGACACAGTTTAGTGGTTTCCAGAGGATAAGTGGGGAGGAGGAAGGTAGAAGAGGGTAGAGAGGATCAAATACATGGTGACAGAAGGAGATTTCACTTTGGGTGTTGAACACACAATGCAATATACAGATGATGTATTATAGAACTGTATACTTGAAACCTATATAATTTTATTAACCAATGTCACCCCAATAAATTTAATTTTTAAAAAATAGTTCTATTCATAATATCATAAAAATGTAATTGGAAACCAATTTAACAAAAGACACAAGATTTCTTCATTTTAAACTACAAAACATTGCTGACAGAAATTTTAAAAGACCTAAATAAATGGAGAGATATATACCATGGATTGGTACTCAATATTATTAAAGATGTCAAGTTTACTCAATTTAATGTATACACTTGTTAAAATCCCAATTATAATTCAAGCAGGCTTTTTTTTTTTTTTTAGAAATTGAGTTGAGTTGTAAAATTTACATGGAAAAGCAAAAGATCTAGAAGAGTCAAAACAAACTAAAAAGAAAAACAAGGGGCGGCTGGTTGCTCAGTGGTTAGAGTGTAGTGCTCATAACTCCAAGGTCACCGGTTCGATTCCCAAATGGGCCAGTGAGCTGCATCCTCCACATCTAGATTGAAAACAACGACTTGACATGGAGCGAATGGGTCCTGGAAAAACAAACGTTCTCCAATATTCCCCAACACAATTAAAAAAAAAAAAAAGAAAAACAAAGTTGGGGGATTCGTACTACCTGGTTTGAAGACTTACTTTAAAGTTATGGTAGTCAAACTTAATCAAACATAAATTTAACCAAATCTAACTGTTCCAGTTATTTATTATTGTGGTAACAAATCACCCTGAAACTAAATTAAAACAATAACAATCACTTATTTTGCTCATGAACCTGGGGGTTGACTGGGATCAGCTAGCCAATTCTCACTTGGGTCTCCCCATGCATGAAGATGCAGTCAGGTGATGGCTGGGGCTGCAGTCTTCTCCAAGGCTTCTTCACTCACATGTCTGGGGCCCAGTAAGACCACTCAACAGCTGGGATTCCTCAAGCATATTTCATACACGTTCCTCAGAGGAATCTGACTTCCTACAGGGCAGCTGAAGATTCCTACAGTGAATGTCCAGAGAACCAGATGGAAGCAGCATGGATTTAATAATCTAGACATGAAAGTTATGCAGTGTTACTCTCTCCACATTCTATCCATTGGAAATCAGTGTCTGAAGATGGCCCATATTCAAAGGGAGAGGAATTAGACTCCAGACCTTGATGACAGCAGTGTCAAAAAAAAAAAAAAAATGTGGATGTGTTTTAAAACCACCACAGAAACTACACAAGTGAAGAACCTGAAGTAAAGAATCACACTTGGCCTAGAAGAAAGTATGGTAGGAAGAAGAAAGCATCTGATAAAATGATGGGACATGCCAGCTGGAACTCGGAGCTTTCCTAAGTCTGCTAATGAGATTTACCACAACGGCAGGTGGTAGCAGGTAAGAAACGGGTGGGGAGGCGCTTTCCCCACCTCATATGAAGTGTTGGCCTTCCTCAACTAAATGAGGTCCCCAAAGTCTCATGCGCCTTCTCTCGTTCACTTCCAGGCCTTCGAAACATCCTGTTTCCACTGACTACTATGCCCGTCCTCTTTCCTGGGACTATCTCCTACTCATTCTTCAGGTTTCTTTTGGGCATTTGCCCCTCCTGGAAGCTCTCCTTAACCCCCAAGCTGGGTCAAGGCCCCTTCCATGGGTTAACTTAAACGCCAGGGCTTCGCCCCTTCTCAACACTCACTAGTGTCTTGTTGCTACCTATTCACCTATTGATCCTTCTATCCCTTACTAGAGTTGGGGCTCCATGAAGGCACAAGGCAGTGTTTTGCACACCTTCATAGCCACAGCACTCTAGTAAGATTGTTGAATGACTTAAGTGAGGGTATGGAATGTTTCTCAGCTACGACAGGATTCCAAGCCACGCAAGGAAGCGGCTGCAAGACGTCTCGCTTTGTTCCAAGGTACTGTGCATCATCTCTGCACAGGCAGCCCAGAACTGGGCTGAACAGAACTGACTGAGTGATTAGCTAGTCCCTTAGTGTGATAGCCAACAGTGCAATCTACTCAACCGTGGCCTCCCCTCCAGCCTCCCCAAATCAGCCAACTCCCCTTCCCAGCTCCTCTCTGAGAGTAGATCGACCTGCTTCCCACTAAAACTATAGATGCGATAATAGGAAGGGAAAAAAAGGGTCGAGGGTAGGACAATTGGTGGCAACAACATGAACACAGATTAATGACGTGGACCTTGCCCTGGCCACCCCTGCCTGGGCTGGGGATGGTTCATAGTTGATACCCATTAAAGGGCTTAATGAAATAATTATAATTCACACCCCAGAGCATCAAAGAATCAATACTGGGGAACTCTGGGCCACTCTGGGGGTGGCATCCCACTGGCTTTACTGTTCAGCGCAGCAGGCAGAGCTGGTGGAAGTAAATGCAGTTGACACGGAAGTTGCATTAAAAGAGGGCAGTAATAGATTAAAAGCTGCCAGATCCTGGTGACTGGCCTTCAGCCTTTATTCCCTAGCTCGCCCCAATTCTGCCCCCTCCATGCACTATTAGCCCAAATCAATGGGCTGTCAATTGACATCACCAGCTCTAGCATTAATGCGAGCTCACAAAGGAAGCCTGGCCTTATACCATCACTTCTCTCGCTTCCAAATTACCACATAATGCAGGCCGCAGGCAGCTTGTGACATGTTAACACTATACACGATTTGCGGGGATTGGACTAAACATTTCACAGCTAAAGATTTCATCAGAGACTTGATGACAGAAATAAACTGCTACCCACGGGGAAATCACTGGAAATAATAGAATTAGGCATTGTTTGGGAATCTGGAGGGATGATGGGCTGGTAAAAGGATAGAGGGGACCACTGCCCACAGCCAGTGACCTGCGGTGGGACCTGCTTCACAGGAGACTGTAATTAAAAGCACTTTTTGTTGGTCCCATGAAAGACCAGGTATTTGGATTTTGTCTGGGACTTACTTTTTGTGTGTGTGCAAAAGCTGAGGAGGGAATTTCCTTTCTGTGATAACAGGGAATGTGATTGTTATGGGTTGAATTGTGTCCCCCAACCCCAACAAAAAAAACACAAGCAATTATAGTGAAGTCCTAGTCCTCACGACCTCAGAATGTGACCATATTTGGAAATAGTGTCTTTACAGAAGTAATCAAGCTAAAATGAGGTCATCAGGGTGGGCCCTAATCCTATATGACTGGTGTCCTTATAAAAAAGGGGAAATTTGGACACAGAAACTGACCAGCAGAGGAAAAACAATGCGAAAACGCACAGGGAGAAGATAGCCATGTGTCTGGAGTGATGCATCTATAAGCCAAGAAACCCCTGAGATGACCCAAAGCTAGGAGAGAGGCATGAAGTGACTCCTTCCCTTGTGCATTCAGAGAAAGCATGGCCCTGCCACAACTAACTTTCAGACTGCTAACCTCCAGAACTGAGACATCATATTTCTGTCATTTTAAGCCACACAGTTTTTGGTACTTTGCTATGGCAGCCTCAGGAAATGTGGATAACTATTATTATTAATATTATTATTAAATTAATAGTTAATAATGGTTCTCAGCACTTATTCTATGAGTCAGGCACAGAGCTAAATGGTCCACATATACTGGCTCATTTAATCTTCGTAACAAACCAAATGGTTGAGTATCACAATCCCCATTTCATAGGTAAAGAAACTCAGCATCAGAAAGAATAATTTGCTTAAGGTTGCATACCTAGTAAACAGCAGAGCAGGTCTCTGTTAGACAGAAATATGAGAAACACTAAATCAACAAATGAGTGAAAAGATTTCTGGTGAATATTTCCAATGTCTTTTCAAGTGTTTACTTGCCTGAAGCCTGCTTTTTTTTCAGTACAATCTAACTTTTTCAACCCCTTGGTATAAAACCTGTATCTATTTGGTTTGAGAGTCCACAGTGTCTCAAATGGCAGTGTAGATATTAGAAAATAACATCACAGGGGGTTGGGAAAATGGGGAGATGGTGGTCAAAGGATACAACTTCTGCGGATCTAATGTACAGCATGGTGATATTCATTAACAATACTGTATTATTATAGTCTTGAAAGTTGCTAAGACACTAAATCTTAAATGTTCTCACCACAAAAAGGAAATGGTAATTTTGTAAGGTGATGGAGGTGTTAACTAACCCTACTGGGGTAATCATTTCACAATATTTAAGTGTATCAAATCAAAACTAAACTTATACAATGTCACAGGTCAATTATATGTCCATAAAGCTGGGAAAAAGAAAACAACTCAGCCACGATTACTCCTCCATTCCTTGAGAGTAAGAATCTTATATCTCATCTCATATTTCTATTGTTCCTCCTCATCCATCTTCCCAATTACCACAGCAGGACACATAAACTCTCATTTCATATTCTCTCTTCTCTTTCTCTTTCTTTCCCCCCCCCCCTCCTTTGGGAAGCCAACTTTGCAGCCTCTTTCTTTTCTTTTCTTAACTTAAAAAAAACACACCATAAAACTGACTTATTGGCAGGTATAATTCACACACCACACACCACGATACATCCACTTAAAGTGGACAATTCAGTATTTTCAGGATATTCACAGAATTATACAACTATTACTACAATCATTTTAGAATGATTTCCTCATCCTCAAATAATAGCCCAAACCTATCTCTGCTTTTCTCCCCAACCCTCCATTCTCCCAGTCCTAGACAACTACCAATCTGCTTTCTGTCTCAATTTGTCTATTCTGGACATTTCATATAAATATAATCATATAATATGTAGCCTTTTGTGATTGCCCTGTTTTCAAGGATCATCCATGGTGTAGCATGTATCATTATTTCATTCCTTTTTATTGCTGAATATTTCACTGTATGGAAATACCACATTTTATTTATCTGTTAATCAGTTGATGGACATCTGGGCTGTTGACACTTTTTGGCGATTGTGACTAATACTGTTATTAACATTTGTGTACAAGTGTTTGTGCGGATGTATGTTTTCATTTCTCTTGGGTACATAACTAGGAGTGGAATGCCTAGGTCATGTAGTAATTGCAAGTTTAACTTTTTTGAGGAATTGCCAAACTGTTTCCCACAGTGTCTATACCATTTTACACTCACATAGCAGTGTACGAGGGCTCTAGTTTCTCCACCTCCTTGCTAACTTGCTCGTCTCTTTTTGATTGCAGTCATCCTAGTGAGTGTGAAGTTTTATCTCACTGTGATTTTGAGTTGCATTTCAGTGATAGCTAATGATGTTGAGCATCTTTTCATGTGCTCATTAAATATTTGTATATCTTCTTTGGAGAAATATCTATTCAGATCTTTTGTCCATTTAAAAAATTGGTTTTTCTTTTTTTATTATCAAATTGTTCTTTATGTTTTCTGGATACCAGTCCTTTATTAGATATGACATGCAAATAATTTCTTCAATTCTGTGGGTTGTCTGTCTTTATTTTCTTGATGGTGTCCTTTGAAGCACAAAAGTTTTTAAATTTTATGAAGTTGCATATTATTTATTTTTTCTTTTGTTGCTTGTGCTTTTGGTATCATATCTAAGAAACCCTTGCCTAATCCAAGGTCAAGAAATTTTTCAGCCTTTCTTTGAGGGCTCTATGGCTGGCTGCATCTTCTGAATGTTCTGAACTATGGCCTAGCTTCTTAGGACAGACTCCATTCCTCCAGGCAGGCACTGATTGTCCTCTCATATTGCAAAGACTAGCTGCACTGCCTCTGCTCACCCCACTCAATCCACAAACTGTCCAAGTCTCAGGGGGCAATCTAAAGACATCAGGTGGGGGCTGGCCCGGTCGGTGGCTCAGGAGATTGGAGCTCTGTGCTCCTAACACTAAAGGCTGCCGGTTCGATTCCCACATAGGCCAGTGGGCTCTCAACCTAAGGTTGCCGGTTCGACTCCCACAAGGGATGGTGGGCTGCGCCCCCTGCAACTAATGATGCCCCCTGCAACTAATGACGGCAACTGGACGTGGAACCGACCTGCGCCCTCCACAACTAAGATTGAAAGGACAATAACTTGACTTGGAAAAAATCCTGGAAGTATACATTGTTCCCCAATAAAGTCCTGTTCCCCTTCTCCAATAAAATCTTTAAAAAAATAAATAAAGACATCAGGTGGCCCGTTAGGCCAATGTTGTAGCAGTTCTGTTATTGCCAACTTTCATTTGACTAGTGTTGCTCCAAGCTTCATCATTTCCTCCTCTCTTGCAACTGTAATGTTGGCTTCCCAACTCTAGCAAAGATCTGTAGGGAGTCTGAGTTCAGCCAACCAGCCAGCCAGCCACCCTCTCACCACTCCAAGAACCAAACCATTATAAAGCCCAAAGGAAATACATTCTATCACTAACCTCTTGAGTGCTTGCTCCCCACGCAACAAATGAATAAACACATTTTTTATTCATTCATTTGCTTGACTAATGATATATGCTTATAATGTGCCAAGCACTGGGAATATAGGAGTGTGTGAATATTCTTGTATTCTTAGGTTTGAGTTTGGTGGTGAATGCAAACATTTCATACAAGTGTGATGAGACTCTCAGGAGTGGAAGTTCAGGGGTGATGAGGGAAATAACACAGGGGCTTAAACTAACAAAAGTGGATCAAGAAAGGCTATTTTCTCTTCTCACTGAGCTTTTTCTTTTTTCCCTCCATATTTCAAAGTTCTGTATTCAACCCCCACCCCACCTGTGGGGACAGAGCCCCAAAGAGCAGTTTCCAGGCTCTCGCCCTCACATGGAAAGGTGCTGGCTCAGGTAGTAAATGGCCATCAACTGTGATTGCATGGTCATCAGTCGTGGCTAGTTGGCCGTCAGCTGTAACCAGTGAGCCATTGGCCACTAATGTAACTGCAGTGGCTATGCTAGCAGAAAAATGGGGGCTAGCACGAAGATGGTGGCTGAGCCTGCAAGCGGCGCAGTGAGGGTTGCAAACAGTGTGGCTCCTGCTTCCTGTGTCTACAACCCCAGCCGCAGCGAGAATACAGTAGTATGACTTCCCTACCTATGGCTCCATGGTGTTCCTTTTTGGCCTCACCGTATCCTGTGTTCTTGTGTGGGGAGCGGGAGCAGAGACCCCGCCGGAAGCCCCGCACGACAGCACCCCCACCTCCAGTGGGTATAAAACCCATACTTCACCTCACCCCCCCAAGCAGGGCACTTGCTCAACTTACTCACCTGGGAATGCTTTGCCTGGAACGTGATTGTGAATATTTGGGGCTGATTTCTTCCTCAGTATTTGCTACCTTTCTAGTTAGGCAACTTGTGAAACAAAAAAAGACCAACCTTAGTCAAACCAGTGACAACTTTCTCCAGCTGCCCTGGAGGTTGTTTTATAAATAGCTACTGCCATCTAGTGGACAAAGATGCCCTTACACCCACATACGGACCAAAGAAATGAGTATTTCCCAACCTTTCCTATTTGTGCTCCACCAATCACTCCCCTCTACCTTTAAAAAATCCAAAAGGGTATTTTTTTTCTATGAAAGCACAGGTCCTGGAACATTATAGGTTACTCAATACTGTTTGAGGAAAGGACTGTTTGAAGATATTATTTTACTTCTTTATATCACATTTTAAGTACATAAATATTACAGTAATATTGTTGGGAGTAATTGTATTGCTATGTCTTTAAAAACAAAGTTATTCCCTTAGTGGTTTAAAAGTGTAACAATTATTGTTGAGTAAAAGACCTATGGTACTAAAAATACATTTTAAAACACAGCCATGTTATTGCTAAGTAAATTCAGCTGAAACCAGCCTGTAAAAAGCTGGACATGAAGATTGAAGGACAGTGAATTTTCTGCTCCCTCTTCTCAAACCAGTGGGGCCCTACGCAAATTTCAGCATCAGCCATCTAGCTGACATTCCCTCTTACAACCACAACCTGTTTACAATAAATTATGCAAAAATAAGTTTTTGCCACCCTGCATAGATTTATGCATGCACTTTAGACCATCCAGGCATTCTTCCCTGGTAAGGATGTTAGGAGAATCAAATACGTAAGAGAAGTGGAAGCCCTTTGTTAACACTAAACTGAATGAGTGTTACTATGGCCACCTTCTCTGCATCTTCCTCTAAGCTTTCTCCAATAAACTTACTTCTTTCCAGGGTTTTCCGATAATAATTATGCTATTTTGTACATTCAAATGTCACTTTGTAATTGCCCTCAATTCATCTTGTGTATGCCTGCCTCTCCTGCTACCCTGTAGACATTACAAGGCTGGAACATATGTTGACTAGCTTTGTATCTACTTCCCCAATCAGGGCTTAGCCCACAGCACAAGCCTGATTAAAAACAAAAAGCAAAAAGACAAAAGTTGATTTGAATCACTGGGGTCCTCAAATCTCCAGATTGCTTCGACTTCTGCTTGCAAAAGGTAAATTTGCACATGTGAATACCCAAAGTACTGAAGGGGGTAAAAAAACCAGTGTGACAGTGAGTTCAGTAAATGATCAAATGAATATTGGGACCAAATTAAGTACATTAAGTGCATTATGTTGAGGGGCAAGATTACAAAACTCCCTTAATTTTTCCCAATAAGGATGCGTCCCAGACACAAAAACACGTTTTAGAGCAGTTGGTTAGAGCACGATGCTCCTTAACACCAGGGTTGCCGGTTCGATCCCACGTGGGCCAGTGTGAGTGAGCTGCACCCTCCACAACTGGATTGAAACTACTGGACTTTCCAGCTCATGGGTCCTAGAAAAACACACTTAAAGTTTAAAATTGAAAAACAGAACAAAACAAAAATACCCCCACAGGTTTTGGAGTAAAGGTCTGTATTGAAATGAGCTGGTGCTTCATAATTCACTACACTACTATGTAGGGGTGAAAACACAGCTTTTGGAGTTAAGTTCACCAGAATTTGAAAGCCTGGATCCCCTCCCCCCGTGTAATTGAGGTTACTCAACATCTCTGAACCTCAATGTCCTCATCTGTAAACACATTCTTGATCAGATTTTGAGAAAATATACGAATTCCCACCCTCCTCCCAAGCCACAATTATTTTCTATTACAGGTCCAGCCATGTTTTGTTTCCCCCACCGGTATGAAGGAAAAACATTGCGTTTTTCTCTCTCCAATTTGTTTTACTGATGAAATTTATAGGCACAGTAATAGCTACAACTGGTAACCTTTGGACTAGGTTTTGTATTGTTTCACTCACCACACTTGATCCCCACAATTTTCTTACCAAGATCCCATGATTCCAGGGATAGAAAAAAGTGTATTATTTCTTTTGAGCGCTTATTTCTTTGGCCTCAAAAACTCAAAAGGTTTGTTCCAGTTCATAAAGGATGCAATGAAAATAAAACCCAAGGTACATTCTTAGTCACCAAAAACAAAGGTGACAAAAACCCCATGCAAATTAAACTCAAACCTTGGCCTTCCCCAAGGATCATTGCTTTCAGATTTCATGTTACCCTAATAGAAAATATGGGAAAACAAAATGTACCATGTAAATCCTGGACTCCATACACTACAATGTTGATATACACATAAAGCACTAAGTTTAGTCAATGTAATGAAGTGTTAACCTTTTACAGGAAAATTAACTGCAGCTGTTTTGTAACAGCTTCTTGGCTCTGCCCACTAATCTGAACTAGTCTAATGACATTTGGTCAGTTGTTGGGTTATGAAATCCAATTTTAACCTATGTAACTACTTGGGTTACCCAAGAACCATGGGGATAGAGGAAAAGAGGGCTGAGTTTAAGGCTGGGCTACTCTGCGTAGAGTCTAAGACACCTCACCATGCCAGGGGTCCACTGACATTCTAAACTGACCAGGTGGCAGGTTTGTACCAAGCCAGAAATAGAGCAATCTCCTTGCTTCAGGCTTGAAATGGAGGCCCATTAGAGCAAAGTGACTCACAAGATTTAGAATCCTATGTAAATACCTTTGGTTTGTAACCCAACACCATTTGCTAAGACTTGATTCTGAAGACTAACATTTATAACCCAATGAAAACCAGTTAAGGCCAACACAGGCCTTCATTTCTAAGCAAACTGAACAAAACTTCATTATCAGCTTCTGCCTCTTTAGCTTGAGATTAGGTGAGCTTGATTAACTCAGATAAAGCCTTTCAGTTTGGCTCAAAGGTAAACACCCTCACCATGTCAACCTTACATTACAGGTCGCAAGCTACCACCCAGCCCTTATGACTCAAGCTGAGAAGAACAGTAAAAACCTGCCATGAACTCAGGGCTTCAGATGCGAGTACCCTTGGCACTCCATAAATTCAGAATTACACTGTACTCCTATTCAGTTCCAAATGGCTAATCCCCTGTTCATACTGGCTGTCCTCAAAACTTCACAATTTGTTCAGTGAGCCAGATAGCATATGCAAACATCTGGGATTCCCTTTTCCAATTTTTCTAACTTCTCACCCATGAAGAGTTTACCCAACACTAAAAACTACTAATTACTGTTATGTGCAGTTCAAACAAGTTTTAGAGCCAATACTCTTATCTAGTAAAGAACCTAACTAATGATAAGGCTCAAACTACAAGTTATTTCCCTTTTGTCAAAACCTTGCTTAGGCAATTTCCTGAAGTTAGGCAACCTGTAATGACCTACTTAGTTGGGAAGGAAATCCAACCCCAGGAACTATATGGTGCTGCTCTCACAGAGTCAATTGTATGGTGCCAATTTTAAATAGTTTTATTTAAGACATCGCATTTTCCACTTTACAATACAGTGCATATAAAGTACATCGTTATTTCCTTTCCCTGTGCACATATTCCATGTTCAAGTATTAAGAATGCCCAGTTTTTCTTACTATATAACAGCTCAACTTTAAAACTGCTGTGAATTTGCTACAAATTTGGGTCCTTCCGTATTTTTGTGTGGAACAATGCTAAATTTATGCTCAAGGTTGGCTTAATCAACCTCTTCAATGGTGGGTCCAGAAGAGGCACCACCAGAAGGAGGGGCTCCACCACCAGGGAAGCCTCCAGGCATCCCCCCTGGCATGCCTCCTGCACTCTGGTACAGCTTGGTAATGATGGGATTGCAGACTTTTTCCAGCTCTTTCTGCTGATGTTCAAATTCTTCCTTCTCTGCAGTCTGCAGAAAGAACAAAATATTTATCACCAAAAGTTCAAGTAAAGAAAGCTTCAAGCCAGACGCCATCTGATAAAACACACAGAAGCCTACTGTCACATTAGCCAAGTCTACACATGAAATCTTGGGTCACTCAGACATCCAAGGAAGGAAGCTAATTGCCAACACATCTAGAATTCTGGTGGAAACCGCGAATGTTTGGACCATTCATCATTGTGACCCTAGGAATCTGTAAACCCATCTAAGCTTTTGCTGCAGCCCTACATCCATATCCCACCACCCTCCATTTATAGAAAGTTTACAAACCTGATTCTTATCAAGCCAGTTGATGATTTCATTGCACTTGTCAAGAATCTTCTGTTTGTCCTCATCATTGATCTTGCCTTGGAGTTTTTCATCTTCAACAGTTGCTTTCATGTTAAATGCATAGGATTCAAGTGAATTCTTCGAAGATACCTTGTCCCTCTGCTTCTCATCTTCAGCTTTGTACTTCTCAGCTTCCTGGACCATGCGCTCGATGTCTTCCTTGCTCAGGCGACCTGTTGGAATATTTTAGGCATGCCCTGAAGACTATGACCAGTTTCCTGCAATGCCTGCAACCTATAACCCCAGCTCCATTAGCAGTTAAGAGTAATCTCTTGGCTAAATGCCCTTGGGGAGGCACAGCAGAAACCATTTAGAACATACAACCATTAGGACCCAAAGCATGTCTAAGACCATGTGGCAGCTCCACTCAAAATCGTGCCCAAACTTACCCTTATCATTAGTGATGGTAATCTTGTTCTCTTTTCCTGTACTTTTATCCACAGCAGAGACATTGAGGATGCCATTGGCATCAATATCAAAAGTGACTTCAATCTGAGGAACACCACGAGGTGCAGGAGGGATGCCTGTGAGTTCGAACTTGCCAAGCAAGTTGTTATCCTTGGTCATGGCCCTCTCACCTTCATAAACCTTGATAGAAAACAAAAATTATACTAGAGAATTATAAAGGGTTTCTGTGCTAGTTCTAAAATTCATGTAAGCTCAATTAGGGAAGACTGATCGCTCAGACATCCAAGGAAGGAACTGGCCAACACAGGACTTCTGGTGGAAACTACGAATGGTTTTGGAATCCATCATCATAGCGGGACCAAGCCTTCCCCAATTTTATAGGACCTCAGTAAGTCAGGCCAAGATAGTACAGAAAACATACCTGAATGAGCACACCAGGCTGGTTGTCAGAATAGGTAGTGAAGGTCTGTGTCTGCTTGGTAGGAATGGTAGTATTGCGCTTGATGAGGACAGTCATGACTCCACCAGCAGTTTCAATGCCAAGGGAAAGAGGAGTGACATCCAACAGCAGCAAATCTTGAACATTTTCAGATTTGTCTCCAGATAGGATGGCTGCCTGGACAGCTAAATTAGAAAGTAAAGTAGTCTTTAAAAAGTTAACTGTACAACAAATCATTTTTAACAACAGGTCTCGATCGCTCAGACATCCAAGGAAGTTAGGCCATCATTAGCTAAGCTTTTGGTGGAAACTACGAATGCTTAAGAATCACTCATCACAGCGAACCTGATAGGTTGAGACTGCTCAATAGGATAGTAGGATTATTACCTGCACCATAAGCAACAGCCTCATCAGGGTTGATGCTCTTATTCAACTCTTTTCCATTGAAGAAATCCTGGAGGAGTTTCTGAATCTTTGGGATACGGGTAGAACCACCCACCAGGACAATATCATGGATCTGGGACTTGTCAAGCTTGGCATCCCGAAGGGCTTTCTCTACAGGGTCCAGGGTGCCACGGAAAAGGTCAGCATTCAATTCTTCAAATCGGGCACGAGTGATAGAGGTATAGAAGTCAATTCCTTCATATAGCGAATCAATCTCAATACTGGCTTGGGTGCTGGAAGAGAGTGTACGCTTAGCACGTTCACAAGCTGTACGGAGGCGACGGACAGCCCTCTTGTTCTCACTGATGTCCTTCTTATGCTTGCGCTTGAACTCTGCAATGAAATGGTTGACCATCCGGTTGTCAAAGTCTTCTCCACCTAAGTGGGTGTCTCCAGCTGTCGATTTGACCTCAAAGATTCCATCTTCAATTGTGAGAATTGACACATCAAAAGTGCCACCTCCCAAGTCAAAGATCAGCACATTTCTTTCAGCTCCAACCTGCCATTAGAATACAGATTTTGTTATCTAAACTTGATGGCTCAACTCATTATTAAAATAACTCAAGACAATCATAAATTGTACATACCTTTTTGTCTAAGCCATAAGCAATAGCAGCAGCAGTTGGTTCGTTGATGATTCTAAGCACATTGAGACCAGCAATAGTTCCAGCATCTTTGGTAGCCTGACGCTGAGAGTCATTGAAGTAAGCAGGTACTGTGACAACAGCATTGGTAACAGTCTAGGAGTAGAAAACAAGATCAAAGCCAAACTACTATAATTCATAAAAACACCCATAGTCCCAGGATCATCTACTTGGGCGTATACCTAAGATACAGCAGCAAATTACTGAAATATTCTGGTGAAAAACAGGCCAGTTTGTGATAACTAACTTCTGTATATTCTTCGTCAATAATTTTAAGTTATCCACTCACCAGGGAACCAGGTACCTACTACTGTGTTTCCCCCAAAATAAGACCTGGCCGTACAATCAGCTCTAATGCATCTTTTACAGCAATAATTAATGTAAGACTTGGTCTTAAGATCCAGTCTTACAGTAAAATAAGACAGGACCTTACATTAATTTTTGCTCCAAGACGCACTAAAGATGATTGTCCGGCTAGGTCTTATTTTGGGGGAACACGGTATTGCCATCACCACCTATGTCCTCTCCCTTAAGGGTACACTAACCTTCCCAAGGTAGGCTTCTGCAATTTCCTTCATCTTTGTCAAAACCATAGATGACACTTCTTCTGGATAGAAGCTTTTTGTCTCTCCCTTGTATTCTACTTGGACCTTAGGCCTGCCAGCATCATTCACCACCATGAAGGGCCAATGCTTCATATCGGATTGAACAACAGCATCATCAAATCTACGTCCAATGAGGCGTTTGGCATCTGTAAAAGGTATCAAATGCAAATCCAAATCTTGAATTTCATTGTACATCTTTCCAAAAACCCTAGGCTTTGCATTAATCAAATACTAAGGCCAGATGCTTATCAACCGAAGCTCATAATACATTAACTCAATTTCTGTATGGCCAGCAAAGTTCATCGAAGTTTTCCTGATAACTTGTTACCTAAAAAAAACTTTTTAATTAAAGTTTATTGCACTGACAATGGTTAGTAGTTACCTCAAATTTTTAGCCCAGGCAGCTATCAAAAACATTATCACTCAAGTCTAGTCCGTTCAAGGTCTTTAAATTACTTTTACAATCCTTATGGCTTTCCTGCGTGGCTCATATTTAAACTTGAAACAGTTTCTCAAATTACATGCTTCCTAGCCTAGTCTAACGCTTGCCATTAATTTTATTTAGTAGCTTACCAAAAACCGTGTTGGTGGGGTTCATTGCAACTTGATTCTTTGCAGCATCACCGATCAATCGTTCGGTATCAGTAAAGGCGACATAACTTGGGGTGGTTCGGTTTCCCTGATCATTGGCAATTATTTCAACTTTTCCGTGTTGGAAGACACCCACACAAGAGTAGGTGGTGCCCAGATCAATGCCAACTGCAGGTCCCTTAGACATGGTTGCTGGGGGGGAGAGGGGGGAAAAAAAATGCACCTCGTTTTTAAAGTCTACTAAGCACTTGTTACAAGTTTCCTTTAAAAAATGTGACTTCAGGCTATCAGGCATGGCCGCGCTTTAAGGTAAAAGTAAACTAAGTAACCCTCTGAAGCACCGCCCTCACTGGTGGCAACCACGGTGGGGTCTGAGCAAATAACGCTGCTGCAGCTGCAATCTAGGTTGCCGTGCCAACCGCAAAGCCCGCCCCTGGCTGAAGGAAGCACCTGCTTGGAGGGTCTGTGACATTGACGACCACGTGGTCTCTAGCTGGGAGACGAACCTCACGTCCCTCCCCCACAACCCAGTGCTCCAGGAACCAGCTTGGCCTGTGCTGGAAAATGTGCTCTGAAGCCCCCACCCACCCTCATCTTGGGGGTGCGCCAACGATGACTACCCCTTTTAAGGGCCTACAAAGCACAAGAAGCCGGGAAACGGGCGGCTCCGAGGTGCTGGCTCCACTTCCCGCGCCCCGGACGCGGCGCCGTTCCCTTCCGCGCGGGGGGGAGGGAAGAGGGGGTCGGTGCCTGACTCCGGAGCGGCAACTCCAGGCCTGCACCACACCGCCCCGCTTTCCCCCCAACTGCGGCCCAGGGCGCTGCCTCCCGCCCGCCTGCAGCAAAGCTCCCCAGATGAGCAGAAGCCTCCCCACACACCACCTGAGGCAGCACCTCGGCAGCCCCTCAGCCGCTGCAAACCCGCTCAGCCTGGGCTCACACCACACGTACATCGGGCAAACTACCAAGTGCCAAAACGGCGGAGGCCTTACCTTCAGTGTAAATGCGTCTTGCGAAGACGACAGACGCGACAACTACCCCTGGTTCAATGAGACCGATTTCCGCCCGGCACCCTGTCTCTTATACCCTGTCTCAGAACCTTCCAGAAGGGGCCCGCCCTGCCGGCTGCCCATCACGGCTTCCTCAGCCAATGGGCGCGCGGCGGCCCGTACGAGTCCCAATGGCTAACTCGGCTCTGCCCCTCAGGCCTCGCCCCCTCCCGCCCCGCGCCGCCCCGCCCCGCGATGACGCACTCACCGCAGCGTTCTGGAACTTTCATTCTCGCCCCCGCTCTGCGAACTGCCCCGGGGAAAGGGCGGGTGGGGCCGCGAGAGCCCGCGCGCGGGAGTCCTCAGTTACCCCGGGCGGGGGAAGGGCGCACCCGCTTCTGCGCTCACGCCGTCCGAGAGCGCGGGCGGGGGGCGGGCGAGCTGGGAACCGACCAATGACTGTACTGGTCGCGATCCAGATCGGGGCGCGACCCGGGAAGGGAGAGCGCCGGGCCTGAAGGGAGGGGGCCGGCCCGGCGGCTCGGGAGAGAAGGCGGAAGTAGAGCGAGGACAAAATGGCTGCGAAGGTTGTGGCACCCCCTCCCCCACCGGGGTCTCATTCTGCTCCCCCAGTCCTCATCCCTGCACTGCAGACGACCCTCCAGAGCCTCCCAGGCTCCACATACCCACGTTTCGTAGCTGCCGTGCCTTTGGGCTTGGACTGGCCCCGAGGGGCCGGGGCGAAGGTTCCGACCCCCGGGCGCTGCTAGGGTACCGTGTCCGGGGGCGTCCATATCGGGCTGGGAAAGCCGTCCGGCCAGCGCGGGGCCCCGCAGACCCTCAGTTCGCTATAGCAGCTGGAACTCGGCGTCCCTGCCGCACAGGTCGGAGGGTCCCGGCCGCTCATCCCCTAGGGCCCGATCCTGTGTCTGGACTCGCAGCGAAATAGACGGTCAAAGCCGCTTCTCGGAACCCGGACCCCTCCGCCACTCCCCACGACGCAGAGAACAGATCCGGCTTCCTGGCTGAGCCCCTCTTCCCTTCGCCCAAGCCCTGAACTTCTCAATTATTTGGAAAAGGAAAGGTAGCGAGCTTTTCCAGTGTAGGTGAACCAGGCGTTAGCCCAGTGTCCTTGGGTTAGACTTGGAGCCTCTTATTTTTAGTAACATTAAGTAATATGTTTCCTGCCTTGACTTTTATCAAAAACTACGCGAGAGACCATGCAGAGAGGCCTTGAAAACATTACTGAACGAGTGTACAAAACAGTAGTGTCTAGAATTTTACACTGTGTATGGTGGCAGGTATTTGGGGCCTTGTCATTCTAAGAGCCTTTCTCGGTACCTTGAGTGCTTTCCAATGTGTTCTTTCAAACAGGCAGGGCACCTTGTCCTTGGCAAAGCCAGTAAAGCCTGGAGACATTCAAACATAAGAATTGTCTTGCTATAGTTGCCCTGTTTTGGAGGGAATGGGGATGAGGTGGGGTGTTGGTTTGACTCAAGGAGGTATGTACTTCTCCCCACCTCGCAGGAAGTTAAATTTATATGATGCTTTGATAAGGTATAAAGTGCTTTCGTTTGTTACCTCTTTCAATAATCAAAACAATTCTCTGAGATGTATATTAATCAACCATGTGTAAGGAGAAAAATGAGGTTCAGAGATGTTATTTGTGGGAAGAGAAACAACTGTCTGAGCTACAGTAGAACCTAGCTCCCTTGATTCCGATTCTTTGGTCTTTTTTATTAGTTACACTATAATGTAATTTCCTTTCTAGAAAGACCTAACTCCATCTCCAGAAAGAGGAAAGTGTGTACTGTGGCAGGCTCCTTTCAATTTTCTTTGGTACCTGCAGTCTCCCCTTTTCCACTCAATTTATCAAATACGGTCTCTGGACTGCACCCTATGTTTTGCAGCTTTTGTAAATAACCCCTGAACTACCTACAACACTAAACATTGAACCAGGGGAAAATAGAATTGGGACCCAAATCCACTGGTTTGGGGTATCCTACCTAATAGTGATTAAAGGATGTAGAACACATAACCTCTGTTTCTGGTCTTGGACTATGTTCTTATTAAATACAAGAGTCTGAACTTATATATTTAAAGTTGATGTGAATGTCCTGTCTCCACGTCTTAAAATGCACAGGGTTTCAAATACATTCAGTATCTAAAATTAAAGTTTGGACTCCAGTGGAGGGAGGAGTCTGAGACATAGGGTTTCTAACTTGGGAAAATGGGCATGATTAACATTTTTGAGTGACTGTCACATGCCAACCACTGTTCTAAGTGCTGTGCATATATTACCTCACTTAATTCTGTGAAGTTTTTTGTCAGATTTTTTTCTTAATCTCTTAATGTTTACTTCTTTTTCAAATTTATTTGAGTCCTTTAGTGTGTACTTTTCTGTTGGTACTTCACCTCGGCATAAAATACTTAGTAAATACTGTTATTTTGATAAAGTACTTAAGGGCTGGAACTCTGTCATGAACTATCATCACTTGGTATCTCCAATACTTCTTAGCATCCTGCCTTGTGAGAAAAAAGTACTTGGTATATTTGTGACTAAAATCAGTAAGTGATTGATCATATTCAGTCAGAGTTCTGTTTTTCAGCTGGCAGAAAGCTAATAAATTTCCAGTGTAGGTTGTATGAGCTTCAGCCTCTCCTACAGTATCACCTTCACTTACTTATTTTTTAATTGCTGATATACATGTATCTGTAGTAAATAATTTGGTTTTTGTAATCAAGCAGTCCCAAATACAAGGCAACTTAGAAGATAAGATTGAAATATAAACAATTTTACACCAGAAATGAAGCAAAATTATATATGTCCTGTTGAAACAGCAATTCTGAAATTGTTTTCATACAGTGTAACAACAAAGGCATCAGCTTCATTATTTTACAATTTTAAGTTTGGTTTATAGATTTTATTGAATTGGTTATTCTCTAAACATCCACATTCTATCTGTATCTTCTTCCTACAAACATGTTTTCTTCTACCATTCGGTTATGTTATCCTTTATTTCATATTCAAAATTCAAGTTTATTTGACTTGCAAAGTTAATGGATGTGGTTTGAAAACAATAATGGCTCAAACTTTATCTTAAGCCCAGAGTCTGTCTTATCTGCACCCAAAAGCCTGACTCAAAGAGCAGTGCACTACCATTGCTAAGACTTCAGCACCTTATCTCTCAGAATCTTCAGTTCCTACAGTTTCTCAGATTTAAGGCAGAAATCTGTTTTGTGACTTTTCTGTAGATTTCCATTGTGAGTAGATTTCCAAAATAAGCTGGGTATTCAACTAGTATTTTAGTCTTCTAATAACTTCATGTTTAAATAACCTAAACCTCCTTTTCACGCAAAGGGGACTGATTCCTGCTTTCAAAGGCATGGACAAGAAACAGGTTCAAAGGTAGAAAATAATGATCAGAGCAAATTGCTAGTGGTGGTGCAGCTGCCGCTTCCATAGTGTCCTTGTTTGGCCTAGGTACTCTGGGAATGAGAATTCTCAGATTTACATAGCAGAAGTGATAGGTTGCCTGGATACCACTACCGGAAGAATAAAAAAGTAGAGTACGAGATTTTATATCTTAACAATGAGACAGTGTTAGTATATAAGAAACATTCCAAATATGCTAGCCCTCTTAAACTGACAGCAGACATTTTTTACACTACTTCTTCAATGTCTCTTATTTCCCAACTTTTTTTTAGAGTAAGACAAAACTCAGATGAAAACTCACCCAAGGATAAACCCCTATTTCTTAAAGAATTTCAGAAGGAAATGCATTTGCACTATGTGAGGACACTGTCGTGAGAATTAATTTAGAAATGAAAAACCAAATAGGGCATATTCCCAGATCAGCCTTTCTCTTTAAGCATCTGATTCCCATTTTAGAAACAATGCTTTCATCACCATATTCAGCATTACTTTTTCTTTCCTATAGCCTGCTGCCCTTTTAAGAAGAAATCTTTTGCTCTACGTATGGTGATGTGTTGCTGTTTGCACTAGCATCCTTAAAGGGCTATTTCAGGTTTAGAATTCTTGCATAGGATGAATTTGAGTAGCAGAGTAGTCAAAACTATTAAAAGGGCAAATTATTATACTGAAGGCTGCTGCTTTTTAAAAATTTTTCTCAGACATCTTTCTTCCATGAATCAGCTCTTTTGAGAGCTGTCCTAGTGAATCATTTCTGCTAATTCCTCCCAAGATGCTGACAATTAAAAAGTTAACAGGCACTAACCCAGACCTCCACTGCCACTCACTAGTTTTCATTACCATCTCTTCCCTAAATGTTAATTCCATTTCCCTCCAGCCCACAGCTAGACTTCATTAGAGGCTAAGCTGGTAAAATACTGAATTCTCTGTCTCAACTTCTCAGGCAGGAAGGATTTTGACATTCTTGCAGTGCCAGGAGGAAACTGGCAATCTCTGATCTTGCTGATAATTTTAGGCCTAGAATCATCAAAAGTCCCAGATTCAAATCCTTCTAAAGTGAAGAAAGCTCCAAGTTTGGTGCAATTTTCAACTTCCTTAGACTGCTCTGTGACATACTAAGAAAATTGATGTAATCTTCCTTTCTAGTCTAGTCAGTCTTGAAATTCTGGTTTTGTATGTTCTCAGAAAGACTAATGTACGTCAGATGATCTTCCAGCACCTTAAAAAGATCTTTCTCACTACACGACTTCTTTCTAAGGATATTGTTAAATGACATGCAGTGAATGTTTTCTTGCTCCAGAGATATCTAGCAGGAAAGTCCTTAGAGACATCTGATTTGAGAGAAAGTCCAAAATGGTTCCAGTATATATTTCTGATATTTGCCGTGACCCTCTGAACATCTGAACATCAGTAAGATGGAAAGTTTTTCACAGTCCCTTGTCACACATTTTGGACTCCTTTTTCAGTTCTATTATGGTTCGATACAAGTACAGGAAGATTAGTGGTGAATAGAGTGGGAGAAACTCAATTCTCCATTTCCCAGTATTTCACCTCCTCTTGAAATTAATATCTAAAGTAATGAAGTCAGAACAGAAGAGACATATTTCATTTTTGGAGTTTCTCAGAAGTGGTAAGCCCAGAACAGTGCAGAAAGGTATAATATAAGGCTGTGGGTTCTGCTTGAATAATCACAACAATCCAGTAGGTTTGAAGAAATGCATAGAAAATTTATGAATACATCATTTCTTCTTGACAGTGGTGAATTGAAGTATTGACACAAAACATCTCAAGTGAGAAGTTTTACAAGTTTTACGTGTGTTTACGTTCCTTTTCCCCAACCTTTCTCACCACACGTTCTGGTCAACAAATACAGATTTGGACCCCTGCTTTCCCTTACTCTTGTCCAAAGTCACAATGAGATACCTTTTTGGAGATGATCAGCTTACATCCTTTTTCTTGTTTGGTGTCATACAAGGAGAGTGCTCATTTGAATCTGTTCCATGCAATGCTCACTATTACGTAAGTGACCTCTCATCTGGTTCAAGGGAGTTGTGTGGCTGGTGACTGAGCTTCAATGACTAGAAAGTCCTAAGATCCTGACTCCTAGGAAAGTATGGGAGTCAAGTCCATTCTAATTCAGGCAGTTTGGAAGGGTCTGCTCTGGCTAGGGATCATGCTGGGTGTGGTTTCCGCTTTGGTCAGGGTAGCATGGTGGACTTTCTTTGGTTCAGCATCTCTCACCTCTGGCCCCACTAGGTTGTATGCATGAGTGGCCAGCCCTGGCTGGGGTGCTGCTTCAGTCGACAGTGTCCGCTGGCTGCGTGAGGCACTATTTGCTGTGGAGCGTGTGGAGGAAGAACCAGAACGTGAGCTCTGAGAGCCTGAGGAAGAGGAACTAGGTTTCACAAGGCGAGCTTTCGGGGCTTCAGCGTCTTCTCTGAAGAGAAAAAACAGCAAAGGTAAAATTTAATACCATGTTTCTCCAAAAATAAGACCGGGTCTTATATTAATTTTTGCTCCAAAAGATGCATTCGGGCTTATGTTCAGGGGATGTCATCCTGAAAAATCATGCTAGGGCTTATTTTCTGGTTAGGTCTTATTTTGGGGGAAACATGGTACTGGCAAGACTATGATAATTTCCACTACGGTTGCTTCCTTCTGAGGCTTCCCAATACCTCAAGTTGCACACCTCAAATTGAAGGTGGCCATTTAGAGAAATAGGGACTTGCCCATTTTCTGAGATTTAATGGTTGACTTAGGCAGATATATGCTTTGTTAGCTCAGAAGTCAACCCTGCTACTATGGGAGAATACACACTAACCTTTGACATGATCTAGACAGCACCCCTTGATTGGGAGTTTGTCTACGTAAACCCTCATGGCCCATAGACTGTGCCTGTTTTTTGTATGCCCTTTATAAGCAGAAGTAAATAGGAAGTAATGTAAAGTTGATCTTTTACGTCTCTGTTGAGGATAGTTTCACAATAAAGTCAAGGTAAGCCAGACCTCTGTCCCTAGATTGGAACTCCTTACCTACTAGAATAATCATTTTGACAGCTCCTGCTGTCAAAAACATTTTCTGGTTAAGAGGAAATGGGACGTTTATGTTGTCTGGTCACTATGGAGCTGGCCCTAGAAAGGAAGCCTAGTGGAAGAGATTTTGGAGGGAAGTCTACCTAATTTCATTAGGTCTCTCTTCTTCCTCATATCTCTCTTTGTCTTTCCTTCGGATCAGCAGCCACACCAAGAGGAAAATCAGCAGGGCTCCAGCCACCATGCCTGTCACTGCTCCTGCAACCATGCCGATGCTTTGTACATCTGTTTTCTCAGAAACAAAACCAACATAAAGTAGGAAATACATGAACTTAAAAAACACAAGCCCTGGGCAGGATGAGTATTTGCAGAACTATATCTATCTTCCCGAGTTCCCCATGTATCTTTTGGTATATGACTATATCTCTTGATGTTGAAGGGTAGTAGACTATGCAACCCCAAAATATGCCTCTTTGACATTAACATTATTTTAAACTGATTATTTTTGAGAAACTGCAGACAGGAAAAGCTCTGAAAACAGTAGAAGTACCCTTTTGTAAGAGAAATTTATATTTATAGAGGAACTCTACATTTGGTCCCCTCCTGGATATAATACATTTCTTTGGGGGCTGGTAAGTACACACATATTTGTAAACATAGAGTTAGCTACAATAGACAAACAGTCCTTGCAATTACTGAATTTATTTTAGTGATAGCCATGTCCTTCTGGAAATATTTTCACCTTGACCTTATTCTTACTCATGATTAGAAATGCTTTACACTGAACCACAATGCGAAAAGAAAACAAACACACTCTTTGGATACTTACACTGCACAGTAACTCGCACCAGACAGCTTTCCTTCCCAGCCTCATTGCCTGCTGTGCACTGGTAGAGTCCGGAGGAGGACATGGTGAGATTCTGCAGCAGAACCCGTCCAGGGTTGTTGTAGTCTACACAGCACAAGGAATGACTGTGATCCCCTTAGTGACAGGATCTGTATTTATTGTTTACTTTATTGCATCTACCTAAGATTCTGTAATACAGATTGCCAAAGATGAGATGATAGAATAGATCCCATTTTGGAATGTGGGAAGAAAGATGAACATTCTATTAAATTATAGTGCATCCTCAAAAGGAACAAGAGGTGGTGAACATTTAAGGGATACTAACCAAGATAATTAAATATAATGGATTTGCATAGTACATTTCTTCCTAATCCTTTTTATCACTTTTATATGCCACTTGAGGAAAGAAAAGAGATTTTCTGTCCCAGTTTATGAATGGAAAATGGAAGTTCAGAGAGGTTCAGCAGAAAAAAAAAGGAACAAAGAGGTTCAGCAGTGTATTCAACGTCACATTAGTGAGTTGCAGTCAAAACCAGATTTAGAATTTATGGTTAGAGAACTGTTCTGTTGTCTCAATGGAAAGGTGACTTACCAATCCTAGATTTAGGAGGCAGATATTCATCCTCGCCCTCCTTCTCCCGGATTCGCTGCCAGTAATACACAATGGGCTTTGTGCCAGCGGATGACTCACACTGCAAAGTCAGGTCACTTCCTTCTGTCAGTTCTCCTTCTAACTCACACTTGGGCTTTGATGGTCTCACTGGTAAGGAAAAAAACAAATGGGAAAAAAAACACCAAAAAGCACTTCACTTGACTGGCCTAAAAAAAAGTACTAATTCAAAGATTCCCCAAACAGTAGATTCAATGGAAGAACTATGTCCTGTTGAGTTATTTCTCTAGTCATCGTCCCTTGTGGTCAACTTCTGAGTGGGGATTCAATAGCCTTTTACCTAGTTACCTAGCCATGTGTTACATCACTCCCAGAAACACATCCACCTCTGTCCCTTGCACACACATATACCCAATCTCAGCTACTTCCAGTGGTGCTGTTGTAATTTTCAGAGGCTGCCTCAGAAGCTACATCAACACTTTTCAAAGAAGAGACACATTTAATTGGAAATTTGGAAAGCTGAGTGTGGTTTCACTAATACTGAAACAGCCAGGGATAGAAGTTCATTAATTTTGAAAATATTAAGTAGAACTTAGTAGCTACTGCTGTCAAAAAACAGAAATGGACTTGAATCATAGCTGAGAGATTTAAGTTAAATAAGGATATCATTCAAATATTAGAGAACATTTAAATTTTTTATTGGACTACCATGGAAAATTGTGATTATTTTTTCTTCTTTATTATGGCTAAAACACAAAACATACACAGTTCTTCCCAGGGCACGGGGGTAGGTGACCTCAGAATAATCGAAAATACTGAACAAGAAATTTTGTGCCACCATGCTACATTTGGTTATCCCTCACAGAGACTTATATTTATTAAAAGGATGTAGGCATTTACCTTGGCACTCCGTCTTACCTAAGACTTTCAAGATGACATGGCTCCACACATAACGCCCTGAATTCTTCACCTTGCAGGTGTACCGGCCCTCATCACTGGGCTTCAGAGGCTCAATCTGCAGGGATGCATCTCCTGCCAGGAAATTGGAAGCAAAGGCCACTCGGCCCTTCTGTTCCTCAGTCAGGTTATTGTAGACATGACGGCTGGAATAAGTGATTACCTGTGGGATAGACCAAGGCAAGGTCAAGCAGTGTGGCTCTCAGCCTTCCTCTCCTGGTGTCAAGGTGAGGAATGGAAATACTCCCAACGGAACAAAGCAGTCAGGGCTGATTCTAAGGATCCAAGAGACTTCTGTTACAAAGTTAAAAATACAATGTTTGTTTAGGCCTTGCTTCTCCTTCTAAGAATAATAACATCTCATATTTGTGTAGCAGTTTAACTATAAAGCAGTAACTATTTCATTAAGTGCTCAGAACCATTCCGTTTTATAGGTGAGGACTTCTAAATTTGAGTTACCTGCTCAAGGTCTCACCGCTAAGTCAAAGAAAGAAGGAAATGCACAGTAAATACACATAACGGTATTAGGAGTTGACTCAGGAGAATTGAGAGAACAGAGGATAAGGATGGGGAGAAAGACTTACATCCCCCCTGCACACCCTTTCTAACGTGCATGTTCTATCACTTGCCTGTGATTCATTCAAAGCACTCGTGTACTACGGTCCTTGTGCTAGGTGCTTTTACATCTAATTTATTTCTCACACTATTTTTTCCAAGTAGTCATTGTCCCCGTTTCATAGACAGGTAGCAGAACGGGATTTGAACATTATCCATCCAAAGCCATTTATTTCATTGTTCAGGTGTCGCACCGTTACCTCGCTCCCCCTTCCTTTTCCTACCTGCATGCATTTCACTCTTCACTGACTGCTCTTCCACAGAGTTTGGAAATGAAGGAGAAAAAGCAAAAGAAAAAATCCATCTGTTTTGTTCTTAACAAAAGTTCAGAGTTCAGCTGAAGCTATTCGAGAGAAGTTAAGTAGAAGTTAATGGTTAAAATTCAGGTCTGATACTGAGGGCTTCATTGTTTGGTTTTCCTGTTTTGACTTCACTGTGGATTAGTTAGGTGGGAAAAAAATTCTGTCCGTAAAATACATATGAGCTTCATGTCTTTGTGTCCCCAGGCAGGGAAACCAAAGTTTAGATTTCCTAACAGAAAAAAGTAATCTTGATTCTTCCTGAATTTTCATGTGTTAGCATCACAGTCTCTAGTTCTTGAACCCTTCCCTGGCTCTCTTTGTCCATCACCTCACTCCTGTTAGTCACAGAAGCCATGCTGATCTAGTCCAAGACTTCAAGCTACAGAACTTCAGTGTCGCCCTCCCTGGTGCTTAGCAATCATATTCTTAAACTCATTTCATTTAAACATCAGTAAACATTTATGGACTGCTTCCCATCAGGTCAGGAGGAGGCTGTTCAGATGAGTAAAACTCTCTTCTTGTCTTCAAGTAATTTATAATCTAATAGGATCAACAAGGAGAGACGTGTAAACAGAGAAAAAATAAATCATTAACTTGAAATAGTATCAGAGAGAATGTCCCAGAAAAGTCAGTAGCATTTGAGTTAGGCTTTGAAAAATGAGTCGGCTGAATAAGAGATGAGAGAGGCAGGGAGAAGAGAGCTGGAGGGAGGATTCCAGATACACAGAAGGGCACTGAAACAAGGCGTGCAGTCACGTGGGGGTCTGCCCAGCACGTTTTTGGCTACAGCTGTTCCAAACTGTTTCACTTCTTCTTAAGCCCTTAACCCTGTCCTCACTCATGTGATGCTTTCCAGAAAAGACTGGAAGCCATCCAATATCCATCAATTCTTTCTCCATTATATAAGACTCTTCAGCATCATGTATTTTGCCCTTCCCACCTCTCTGAGAAAAGTGTTTTCTCCTCTCTCTGCATATTCTGTTTCTTCAGCAAATATTTATTGAGCTCGCAGACTAGGTACTGTGCTCGGAGCTGGAAAACAAGAATGAGAAAGAGTTCCCACGCTGAGGACCCCACAGGAGAAAACTAGGGGAGAAGCAAGTAAGAGGAAATAAAGGTAAACACTGACTGATCATATACTTGAAGTATTTTCAGTATACAAGTTTGCCCCTCATTTCAACCAACACTACTGTTGTGATAATTCTCATGTCCGTATCTCTATTCCCAACATATTTTTGAACTGCCTGGCCACTACGTATTTTTATCCTCTCCAATCTACATAATAATGTAAGGTAATGCCAAGTTAATATTAATGTAAAACATTAGCTCTTTTCCAGCTCAGAAACCTTTAATGGTTCCCCACCACCTCTGAATGATGACCAGATTCAGCTTATTGTCCTCAAAATGATCTCTGCTTCACTTTCCCAATCTTGTTCTTATGTGGTCCATTTCACATACCTGGGTGCAATCAGATTAGGAAACTGAGAGTCCTTATAACTGATTAAATTCAGCTTTAAATCCTAACTCTAGAAATCATATTTCTCTCTCTCTCTCTCTCTCTTTCCCTCTCCCCTCTCCCCTCTCCCCTCTCCCCTCTCCCCTCTCCCTTCTCCCTCTCCCTCCCTCTCTCTCCTTCGCTCTCTTATATGTATATTACATCCCTCAGAGAGCTAGTCTTTCCCCCAGTAATCAGCAACCCTGCAGGCAGCAGTAGACAGTAAGTAGCCAGGACCTGACTAATGGTCACATGGTCTGGACCTCTGGCAGGCTAAAGCTAATGTGTTGACCTAAGTTATGTTTCAGCAGCTGAGCCCTAAGGTAGAACGACCCCCTGGCTACTTTTTAATGAAACCAGACAGAGGGACACCCGAACAGACCTCAAAACTGTCCTCAAGACCTGAAGAAATGATTTATTACACTTACCTCACCTCCGACCAATCAGCTCCCAGCACAACGCCAAACCCCCTAAGCCACGGTGTCTGGTGATTTTGCCCTACAAAATCTGCAACCTACAGACGTTGGGGAGCTTGGGCTTTGGAGCATTAGCTTCCCGTTCTCCTGGGAGGCACCATTCATAATAAAATAGCAATGCTTTCTCCACTGCAATTCTTAATGTTTAGAGTTTGGCTCTGCTAGCACTGGGTGGACAAACTCTGTTCAATAACAATTACATTATTTCCCTTTCTTTAATGAGTTGTGCTTTCTTTGTACTCATATGCCTTTGCCCACTGCATTTTTCCACTTAGAAACTCCATTTTCTCCATGTCTCCACATAAAGAATCACTATTCATTCTTTTAAATCCAAAATCAATGTTAATTCTTCATGAAATCTTCCGATAATGACACTCAGACTAAGTATGGTCTCTGTTCTTTGCTCTCATCCATATCATTTTTTTTGCACTATTTTTATGTGAGGAGAAATTGTGAAAGACTTTGTTTTTGGGCACGTAAGTTGCTGGGTCCCCTTTCTCTAATGCTGGGCATTGTCCAGGAGCTCCCTCAGGCCATTCTGATTTTATGTCTGTTGCCTGTGATATTCTTTGGCTAGGCGATTTTGCAACTCTGCAGTCATTTATTCCATTTACTGAAAACATACTCTGTGCTTGGCACTATGCTAGAGATGATAACAATACAAAGAAATGAGTTTATTAAATGTTAGGGACCAGGACATGCCACCCCCAAATATCCCACTTTAATATCCATAAGAATTAATTTCATCTAAAGGCATTTGAGCTCCAGAAATCCCTTATCTGCCTAAAAGCAGAGTCTCCTGTACGACTTAGTTAGAAATCCCCTCCCCCAGAGCAACTCTGATATTGTCCTCTGGGAGACCAGATACACCACACCCAGGTAGACATGGCTCAGCAGATGAGGTCGGTCACAAACTGCTCTATCTCCCATCTATTCTCCTAGGGACCCATTTATCTTTCCAAAAGCTGTTTGCTTTTCCGTAAGTGCCCTTTCTTCCCCTCTCTTTCCCCACTAAGTTAGGTGTATTGAGCCCCAGTTCTAACCACCTCTTTGCGTTACTCATCTCTTGGTACTCCCATATGTTGTTACATATGTGATACACAGCTTAATAAACTTCTCGTTTGTCTTTTGTCAAGCTAATTTACAGTGCCCCCACCTGAGAACCTGGGAGAGTAGACTAAAAAAGATGATTTTTTAAGTCCCCTACAGTTTTAAAAAACAACTTAAAAAAAACCAAAACCAAAAAAAACTAATGACAGAAAATAAACATGTATCAAAGATTGTATTTAACTCATTAATGATGGAACTAGAGACATATTACAACAGGTTCAGATGAGAATTGGATGAAAAGAGATTTCTCCTTTGGACAATTCATTTGCATCTACGAACAGGAACAATTTGTTTCCCTATATATAGGAAACGTGGCATCACCATCAGCATTCCACAAGTTAATTTCAATTTCTGTGGAAATTTATGCATAAGGAAAACTAGACCCTAATTCATCTCCAGGAAACCTAGACTCTCAGCATGAAGATAATGTTCAGGAGGCAGCTCCCAGTGGTGTGTGTGGGGAGTGGGTACAAGTTTTCAGGTTGGGGTAGGGAGAGGTTCTCTATTAATAAGATGAGAAGGGGAATTAGGTCTCTGGAAGGCTGCTCCCCCTGCCCCCACTCCACTACTGCCTCCTCCCTTAGCATGTGGTCTCCTCGTTCAACTCACTGAGTCTCTAGATTAAAGTACCTGAAGGGTTACTGGGAAGAATACTGGGGGGAGTGTTTCCTTCTGACAGATGAGGGATGGAGGGGAAATGGAGGATGATGGAGCTTCACTAGGACAGCAGCATCAGGCTGCTCCCAAAGGCTCAAGTGAACTCTTCAAAGATGTTTTTCAGCAAATTGGTAAGCATGACCAGTTAGAGAATATTTAGGAGATGGAAGAGAGGATAGGAGGAAGAGGAGTTGTCATCCAGAGGTAAGGCTGGAAATGCAAGCAAAGGCTGGACTAGAATGTTGAGCTAAAGAGATCCAAGGTGATGGTCATTTATTCAACAAATTCTGAGCCTCCACCATGTACCAGCACCTATTATAGGTGCTTTGGAGACATCAGTGTATACAACGTGTAAAAATCCCAGCCATCTAAGTGGTAGGAAATACACAGAAAAACATGTGGTGCATTTGACAGCATAAAAATACTATGAAAATAATAGAGCCAGGAAGGGGGATTGTGGGCCAGGGCAGGACATTGCAATTTAAATAAGGTTGTCAAGCTAGACCTCACTGTAGGGTGACAGAGCAAACACTTGAAGAGGATGGGGAACTAGCGCAGGAGCTATCTAGGGGAAAGAGAGTTCTAGGCAGAGGAAAGAGCCAGTGCAAAGGCCCTAAGTTGGAAGGGTGCCTGGCTTGCATGAGGAACAGCAGAGGCCAGATAGCTGGAGCCAGGATAGCAGATGAGGTCAGGCAGTGGGGCCAGGTCATGCAGGGCTGTGGTCTGCTGTAAAGATGATGGCTTTTACTCAGAGGGAAAAAGGGGGCTTAAGGATTTTGAGCAGAAGAATGTCATGATATGATTTATGTTTTGAGAAGCTGTAGGAGGCCAAGAGTGGAAACAGGAAAACTAGTCAAGAGGCTACTATAGTGAAGATTTGGACGAGTGATGCACTGCCTCCAGGATGGTAGCAATGGAAGTGATCAGATTCTGAACGTATTTTGAAGATAGAACCAACTGGATTTTTCAGTAGACTGACCACCTCATTTAAATATATATTGTGATTATGACAAAATGAGGGGAGTCAAGGACCATTCCCAGGTTTTGGCATGAACCAGAAAGAAAATTGCCATCAACAAAGTGGGGGGGAAGCTGGGCAGAGATGTTTGGGGTCAGAGTGTGTTTTGGCGGAGAGGAGGATTAGAAGTTTAGTTTGGGACTTAACTGCATTTGAGATCCCTGTTAGACACCCTAAGGAGGCATTGAATAAGCACTTGCATATATATGAGTCTGGCGTTCAGGGGTGAGGCCTACACTGGAAATATGCATTTGGGAATTATAAGCATGTGGATGGCATTTAAAGCCATGAGACTAGATAAGATGGCTGAGGGCATGAAAATAAAGGCCAAAAAAAGAGAAGAGAAAATGAGGCTATCCAAACAGAGGATAGCTAAACACAAAAATGAGAACTGGGGACAAAAAAAGGGGGGGTTCTATGGAAAGTAATCTCACAGCATGATCTGATCATGAATTCCTAACTGAGCAGGTCCTGGTGGGTAGTCATCCCAGGCATATAACCTTTTTTTTTTTAAGGATGTGCAGTTCCCAGTGGCCCCTGTGGGAATCTAACCTGCAACCTTGGTCTTACCAGCACCACGCTGCAACCAACCGAGTTAACTGGCCACCCCATAACTTCTTTAGTTAAAGGTTTTTCTTTGTAAGCCCTATCTATTGTTTCTGTGCATCTAGGTTAATGCACTTTTGAAATAATAATCACTCTCAAGCTCAAGAGAGCATATAATCTTGTTAACTATCCTGTAACCCAATCCCCACGTTGCTTTCTGCATGAAAGAAACCCCAAACTATTATTCTCTGAAGCATTTATCTCAGTCTGTGTTGAGATCTTGCTTCCAGGTATATTGCTTTTCTGTACTGAATGAGCTCAAATAAATTTTTTTGAGTTCAAACAAATTTTTATGAAATTTAAGTTCGGACATTGTTACATCAACAGAACTTAGAGTGAAATACCACCAACCTCAGAGTCAAATAAATGTCATCTTCGATCTCTTTAGCTTCACATTTCAAGTCCAGCCTTTGCTTGCATTTCCAGCCTTACCTCTGGATGACAACTCCTCTTTCTCCTATCCTCTCTTCCATCTCCTAAACATTCTCTAACTGGCCACGCTTACCAATGCTGTAAAACATCTTTGAAGAGTTCACTTGAGCCTCTGGGAGCGTCCTGTCGTAGTGAAGCTACCATCATTCTCCATGTCCCCTCCACCCCTCATCCCAGTCAGAGGAAACACTCAGTACTCTTCCCAGTAGCCCTTGGTACTGTAACCTAGAGACTCAGTAAATTGAACCAGGAAACCACATGCTAAGGGAGGAGGCAGTTGGGGAGTGGGGGGCAGGAGGAGCAGCCTTCCAGAGACCTAATTCCCCTCCTCATGTCAGTACAGACCCTCTCCCTACCCCAGCCTGAAAACGCCCCCACCCCCCACATACACCACTGGGAGCTGCCTCCTGAACGTTATTTTCATGCTGAGAAATATTCTGGAAAGTACAGGAAATGCATGATTTCAATTAAATGTCCAGTATTTATTCCCGGACAGATACTTTGTCTTGAAGCTGCAAGTTATGAGGGAGGGGGCAGAGGGAAGGAAGGGGATTTAGCTGTAGGAATCTTGGGTTCAGATCCTACCTCTGAAATCTATTTTGTGCAAGGGCCTTCGCCTTTTAAAGTCTAAAAGGTTTAGAGTCCAAGTTTTCTGGATATGAATTAAGGTCTAATTTTACTCATATATTAAAAGAAAATTAGGATAATAATTCTTATCCTGCCCACTTCACAGGCTTATAGTGAGACAAGAGGACAACTTTTTACTGTTGTTAGTCAGAAAGGTCAGCTGCTGGAACCTGGTAAGTGTCCCAAGAATATCCGTCCTAGGATACCCATGGGCATCAAGGAGCCTTGGGACGCAAATCACAAAGATCCGCATACCAGCCAACAAGGGACTGTCCTTCTAACTGCACTTACACAGTAAGGCCCAAAAGTGTCCTAAGCTGATCTTTCCCTAATTTAAACACTAAAAATCAAGCCTAGGGGTGGAGATTAACCATGCAAATGAGACATGTGGTGCATGAAGAAGCATGTAGACTCACTGCACATGCTTGTAGAAGCATGTAGAAGGCGCCAAGAAACCTCCGCCTTCACATGCATGGACATGGTTTTCACCCTGTCGAGCTCTCTTTAAAACCCTGCCCCAACTTCTGCCCAGGAGCCACCCGAACCTTTCTCTGCATTGTTGCCTGTACACAAGCTTAATAAACCTTCACCTCTAGCCTGAACTTTCTGTGGTAATTTCTCTTGGTTTCTATCCTGGGAGATCACAAGAACCTAGGGCAAGGTAGGTAGTAATAGTAAGAATTTTAAAAGATGAAATCTGTGAAAGGGCATTGTTTCTTTACTCAGTAGCCATTTAGTGATTAAGCACAGGGCTTGGTTCAGGGCGTAGGAATGTGAATTAGACGCAGAAAGGAAAATCCATCAACACAATGCAATACATTCAGTCAGGGATTTTTGTTTTTACTTCACAAACGTGTGGTATTTATCTTGTGCTAGCACTGTTCTGAATACTTTACAAATATTAACTACATTCAAGTAAAAATGAGGCCAGCCTGGTGGCTCAGGTGGTTGGAGCTCCGTGCTCCTACTGCCAAAGGCTGCTGGGATTCCCACATAGCCAGTGGGCTCTCAACCACAAGGCTGTCGGTTTGACTCCTCGAGTCCCACAAGGGATGGTGGGCTGCGCCCCCTGCAACTAACAACGGCAACTGGACCTGTTGCTTAACTGCACCCTCCACAACTAAGACTGAAAGGACAACAACTTGACTTGGGAAAAATCCTGGAAGTACACACTGTTCCCCAGTAAAGTCCTGTTCCCCTTCCCCAATTAAATCTTTTAAAAAAAGAAAAAGAAAAAATGGCACAGGATACAGTGAAAAGTTGAAGACAAGATTGAGGAGATTCAAGATGTCTCTCCAGTAAATAGCTTAAAGGCCATTCTTTTGACAAATATTTGTAGAGTGCCTTCATGAGGGTGGTACATACCTCTTAATCTGAAGCGGGGGCCTGCAGGTGAACAAAGTAGTACTTTGCTAGAACAAAGTAGTTCTTTTGGGCCCTCCTGTATTCACTAATTCATGACTGCATTGGCCAATGAGACTGGGTGTGCTAGGGAGAAGTTCTTAGGACCGGGGAGAGGTTTCTATTCTATTCTTACCCCTTAACACACAACCACCCTCATGTGCCAGGCTGTGCCCAGTACCTTTTCTGAGTCATTTCCTAGTCCCACTTTGACGCTTTTTTTTTTTTTTTTCACTGCTTTTTGTTTTTACCCCAATCAGATGAAGGGAACCAAAATGTTGCCACTTTAAGCTTGTTTTTGGGATACTAAGCTCTTTATTAAGAAACAAGACTCAGAACCTTTGATCCTCCCTCCATTCCTGCCCAGGAGATTCAGACAGGAAAGCCTGCTTTAGGAAGGGAGACTTGGCTAAACTGCTTTAAGAATCTTCACCCTGGCACTTTTGGGGCTGATGTTTGGATATGGAACAAATAAGCTTAGAACACTTACTAAGCTCTCAATGTTATTTTCTTTCTTTCTTTCTGACTTTTTCATATCTATGTACTTTGTAGTTGCATAACCACCTACAAGGAAGTCAGGTTGTGCTTCCTAGGAAGAATGAAGAGATTTTAAACCTAGAGATCAGTAAAGGCTGGGTAATTTTTCAGGAACTTTGGGGTTTTGTGGGCTTTGGCTTTTGGGAGGTTTGGTCTGGGGGATTTCTTTCTTCATTTTGATATTTGAACTAACATCAGGAAATATTTTTGTCTTGAAAGGTACATGTGACTTTAGAGGGCCTTAGTAGGTGTGGGCCAGAGTAGACTGGCTGCTTTGGACTAGAAGTATACTACAGTAGGAGCATTCAAACTTTTGGAGCAGACTCACAATAAGAAGTACATTTTTCTTCATGACCCATCATACACATAGCATACACATATGTAACTGAAACATAAACTTCATGAAACTGTGTGCAATACCCTCTGATATTTTCTAGTCTATGTTAAAACAAAACATCTGGCTGCTAAGGATCCACTATGGGCTCACAATTTTGAAAAAATGCTTCACCAGGGCAAAGTGACTGAGAGACCTGTTGGGAAGTCTAACAGTCTACGTTCTTTTTTTTTTTTTTAAATTAAATTTATTGGGGTGACAATTGTTAGTAAAATTACATAGATTTCAGGTGTACAATTCTGTATTACATCATCTATAAATCCCATTGTGTGTTCACCACCCAGAGTCAGTTCTCTTTCCATCACCATATATTCGATCCCCCTTACCCTCATCTCCCACCCCCCACCCCCCGCCCCCGTTACCCTCTGGCTAATGGGAGCTCCCCCACTTACAGTTGCGTGCCTCGGGTCAGTTAATTAACCTTTCTAAACCTTAAGCTTCTCAATTGTAAAATGGGGATAAGCTGCTTCAAGGATTTTTTGGGAATGAGATAGTAAGCATTCACAATTGCTTTTATAACTCTGCTTCTGCATTCAAGAGAGCCCCTAAGGTTTCCAAAATTGTTCAGCCCTGTACCCCAAGAATATTAATCATTCCATATGTTTATATAGCAAAGCCCCCGTGGTAAAAGCCCCGTCTATGTCCCATTACCTGTGCACACTGTGGACCTCTGAAGGAGGCAACTAAAGCCAGTGAGCCTGAACCACACCTCATCTTTGGCCCCTGCCCTCACATCTCTGAATAGCCTAGCCCCCAAACCCAATGTCCCTTGATTCTGAACAGTGTCTCTTGATGTGTCTTTGTCTTGGATCATGCAGTCTTCACCTGAAATGTCTTCCCTCTTTTATTTCTGCTTAAACAACACCTACGAAGGCCTCAAGAGCAGGATCAAGAGTTGCTTCTGTATATACTGTACAGGCTCTCCTCGTGATTGTTTTTCTCCCCTTTCCCCAAAATCCTGTTCTAACATTTAATGAAGAAAAAAAGAAATAACCACATGTAAGCAGTTCATCTTTGGAAAGCAGAGATTATACAACTCCAAAATAATCTTTATATAATTAAAATAACCCTTATTTAGTATGAGAATGTCACATACACCTCTGACTTGGACTGTGGCTCAGTTATAGCCTTACAATTTGTCTCAGTTATTTTCAGACATACATTGAATCTCAGATATCTGTGTGTCTCTTATTTTGTTTTGTTTTTAGTTCTAGGAGATGTAGTATTGAGAGTAAGGTATTGATCGAAGTGTGATGGGAGAACAATGAACATAAATTTAATTATTTTGCAAACAAACAAAAATGTTAAATATATGAATTGCAGCTGTTCTGGGACTGTTAATCATATGACATTCCTGGTGGACCTGTTCCAGATGCATTTTTAACAAGAGGAGGCAGGGCAATTTGTTAGGACTTGTATGGAGCAGATGGATCAGCTCAACTTTCTGGCAGTTGCTCTGCCATCCTATGCCCTGTGTAGCAAAGGGATGTTTTGTTTTCGATCAGGATTTTTCTTGCTTAAAGCCAAAGAGAACGGGGAAAGGATGAAGGTGTTGCCAAGCAGTTTGGCATGGGGATTAGAACACCTCTGGCCTAATTTCTCCATCTAAAGAATAGAGGGGAAAGGTTTCTGTTGTGTGTTCCTGACCAACGTCGGAGTAGGTGGTCACTCTTACTTTGGAAATTCTGTTTCCATTCCTAGGACTAGGAGGAAAACTTTAGAGTTCTAGTGGCCATCCTACCTAGGCTGAAATTAAAATGTTCCTGAGACTGCTTACCCACCCCTAAATGTTCCCCACATATATGAGCATTCTAGACAAAAGAGATAAAAAGCACACACACACAAAACACCTTTTCTGTTCAGATTGAAATGCAGAGCTAAACTTGGGATCTAGGACACTGGTTAGTCTATTTTAAGCACCACATCCATTCCAACCCTTCCTGTATTTTCTTTCTCAGTCACCCTCACACTCATTTTTAAGACCCTGACAATTAAAAAGCTTTGGCAATGTTACCCACTAGATTTTTATTAGCCCCTTCTTGATACTCCAACTATGGTCGTAGGTTTTTAAATAATTTTTAAATTTTTCAGTTATAGTTGACATACAATTTTATATTAGTTTCAGGTGTACAACATAGTGATTAGACATTTATGTAACTTATGAGGTAGATCTAGTACCTATCTGATGCCATATATAGTTCTTACAATATTCCTTATGTTATACTTTTATTTCCTCATGACTATTTTGTAAGTACCAATTTTTACTTAATCCCTCCCCATTTTTACCCACTCCCCAACCCCCCTCCCATCTGGCAACCATGAAAGTGTTCTCTGTATTTGTGAGTTTATTTCTGTTTTGTTTTTTCATTTATTTTATTCTTTAGATTCCACATATAAGTGAAATCATATTGCATTTGTCTTTCTCTGTCTGACTTACTCTACTCTGCATAATATCCTTTAGGTCCATTCACGTTGTTGCAGATGGCAAGATTTCATTCTTCTTTATGGCTAACATTCCACTATAAATATATGTACCACCTCTTCTTTATCTATTCATCCACTGATGGACACCCAGGCTGCCTTCATATCTCGGCCATTGTAAAAAAAAATGCTGCAATGAATATATGTTTGCACATGTCCCTTCCAAGTACTGTTTTGGGTTTCTTTGGGTAAATATTCCAAAGTGGAATTACTGGGTCCTTCTTTGTCTTTTGTTATAGCCTTTGTTTTATAGTCTGGTACAAATACTGCTACCTCAGCTTTTTTTGTTTGTTTCCATTTTCATGAAATATCTTTTTCCATCCCTTTACTTTTAGTATATGTGTGTCTTTCTGTTGTCATGCAGCAGCCTACCCATCTGTCCCCTCGTACCTACCCCTAAAGAAAGGAGAGTCTGTAAGACGGATCCTTTCAGGGACTTTGCTTCACCTTTGTGCTTACACCTCATGTCTCCCTGTTTGGCCCCAAAGGATGGCTGGTCAGCCAATGACGGGTAAGATTCCTCAAGGGAGGAACAACCTAAGCCAGGCACAATCGCATAGGGGCCATCAGGAGAACTTACGGGGTTGATAGAGGTGGGCATAGACCCCCACGTTCCCCTGGCTGAGGAGAGCTTCTGCCTTTGTGGCTGCATTCCTTCCCACAACCTGCTTGGGAAGAGATTCAATGATGTGATAACAGTTCTCCATCTATTCATATCAGTAAGTTTCAGCATAAAGGTTTTGTCCCTTGAGGAGGTACATACATCCTGAGACTTACGGTTCCGCTGCTTGCAGGCAAGGGTGATTAGTTTCAGTTTCCTAGTATAATGTATAACATTCACAGACTGTGGAGAAAACAATATTACTTCCCTGTGTGTGCATCAATAAAAGCCACAAGGTGGCCTGATTCGGGGCTCTCAGTCCTTTGAGGCTCTGAGACCCTTGGCCCCTAGTGCATACATCTCTTGACTTCTGTTTCTTTCTTAACCCTTCGCCAGCCCTTCTCGTTCTCTCACTGCTCGTGTTGCGCTGGATGCGACATCTTTCGATCTGAAATGAGTCTCTTGTAAGCAGCATATGGAAGAGTTGTTTTCTTATCCATTAAGATACTTTATGTCTTTCTATTGGAGTACTTAATTCATTTACATTGAAAGTAATTCTTGATAGATATGTAGTTATTGCCATTTTATTATTCATATTTTTTTACCTCCTTTTTTTCCTTCTTCTTAATCAAGTCCCTTTAACATTTGCAATACTGGTTTGGTGGTGATGAAGTCTTTTAGCTTTTTCTTGTTGGGAAGCTCTTTATCTGTCCTTCAATTCCAAATTATAGCTTTGCTGGATAGAGTAATCTTGGTTGTAGGTCCCTGCTTTTCATCATTTTGAATATTTTGTAACAATCCTTTCTGTCTTGCAAAGTTTCTGTTGAGGAATCAGTTGACAGTCTTATTGCAGCTCCCTTGTAGGTAACTGTTTTTCTCTCACTGCTTTTAGGATTGTCTGTCTTTCACTTTTGGCATTTTAATTATGATGTGTTTTCATGTGGGCCTCTTTGGTTTCATCTTGTTTGGGACTCTTTGAACTACCTGGGCTTGTGTGTCTATTTCCTTCACCAGGTCAGGGAAGTTTTCTGTCATTATTCTTCAAATAGGTTTTCAATTCCTTGCTTCCTCTCTTCTCCTTCTGGTACCCCTATGATGCGAATATTAGTATGCTTGATGCTGGCCCAGAGACCCTTAAACTATCTTCATTTTTTTGGATTCTTTGTTCTTTTTGCTGTTCTGATTGGGTATTTTCTGATACCTTATTTTCCAAATTACTGATTCTATCCTCTGCTTCTTCTAATGTCATCTAATGTACCCTTGATTCCCTTTAATGTATTCTTCATTTCAGTTTTTATATTCTTCATTTCTGACTGGTGTGTTTTTTTATGTTTTCTACACCATTTTTATATCTATCTCTGTTGAAGTCCTCCCTGAGATTATTGTACATACTTATAACCAATATTTTGAATTCTGCATCTGGTAGATTGCTTGTCTCCATTTTGTTTAGTTCGTTTTCTGGAACTTTGTTCTGTTCTTTCATTTGGGACGTTTCTTTGTCTCCCCATTTTGGCTGCCTCCCTGTGTTTGTTTCTATGTATTGGGTAGAGTTGCTATGTCTCCCGGTTTTAATAGAGTGGCCTTATATAGTAGGTGTGCTGTGGGGCACAGTGGCGCAGTGTCCCTGGTCACCTGAGCCATGTGCTCCAGGTGTGTCACTTGTGCGCGTTGTATGTACCCTCCTATTGTAGTTGAGCCTTGGTTGCTGTTTGCACATCAATGAGAGGGATTGATCCTGGGGCTCACTGGTTGTAGTGACTGGCTGTGATTACAGTGGAGGAGCTGTTGTGCAGAATTTACTTTAGCAGGGCTCCGGTGCTTGCCCAGTCTGTTGTTAGGGTGTGTGGTCTGAGGAGGCAGCTGTGCGGTGCTCCTGGCAGTCTGAAGTTGGCCACTGGGTGTGTCAGTTCCAGGGTCTTTTGGGAGGGGCCCTACCACAGGCCAAGTTTAGCAGCAGCCTGTGCCATGCCCCGGGCCACCTGGAATGAGCCACAAAGCAATCCACAGATGGCTACCATCTATGCTGGGCTTGTAGGTGCCTGGGGAGAGGCCAAGTCTTGAACCAAGGTCTGCTGCTGCTAGTACTGGGTTTGCAGCTGCTCAGCAAGAAGTATGGGGCACACCTAGGCCATGCAATGCTTGTTTGGGGTTTGTGAAGGTTTTAGGAAAATCTTCAGCATGAACCAAGACAGGCCATTCATATGGAAAAGCCACTGGAAGCAGCTTGGGTGGGCCTGCAAATTGGGTGGGGTGGGGTTTCAGGGAATGACCTCAGCAGGCAAATGGTTTAGCCAGGTTTGTGGAAACTCAGATATGGCAGCCACCTTTGTCTGCATGCTGGGAGTGGGGCAGGCTCAGCAAAGGAACAGTGGCTTTGGCAGCTCTGCTGTCTGGAAGAAAGCTGCCCCTCCAGTCCTCGTCCTGAAGCCAGACAACTCAGTTCCTCCCTGTATGTCCCTGGAGCCTTCTGAGCAGCTGCCCCAGAACTGGACCACACAGCGAGTGGGTCTGTTAAGAGGAACACCTGAGACTCCAGCAGTCTCCCATCTCATTAGCCACCATCTTCACTGGTTTTCACAGCCAGAAGTTGTAGGGACTTCTCTTCCCAGCACTGCAACCCTGGGCTGGGACCCCTTGCTCCTCAGGGGGGGAATTTCACAGTCGAGATATCCTGATTTTTAACTACCTGTTCCATGTATCTGTTCCTCGTACCATCTCTAGGTGGCTTCTTCTGTATATTCTTAGTTGTAGGACTTATCTGCAGCTTGACTTCAGGTACTTCTCAAGGATGGTTCTTCTGTAGTTCAGTTGTAATTCTGATGTGGTCATGAGATGAGGCAAACACAGCATTTCCTACTCCATCATCTTGACCAACCCTCCCCATGACTGTATTAAACCCTTATTGTATAGCCTGAAATTGTTTAACTGATATTCTTTCTACTCAAGTCCCCCTTTAATCAGTGTGCTACACAGTGCCAGAGTAATTGCTCTAAAATGCAAATCTGTCCCTTTCCCTCTTAACATCCTTCATGAACTCCATAACATTATAAGAAAAATTCTAAGCGTCCTGGTATGGCACACAAGACCTTTCATGTTCTGTTCCTAGAACCTCTGCAGGCTCATATATATATATATATATATATATATTTTTTTTTTTTATTGGGGAATATTGGGGAACAGTGTGTTTCTCCACGGCCCATCAGCTCCAAGCTGTTGTCCTTCAATGTAGTTGTGGCGGGCACAGCTCAGCTCCAAGTCCAGTCACCATTTTCAATCTTTAGTTGCAGGGGGCACAGCCCACCATCTCATGATGGGGAATTGAACTGGCAACCTTGTTGTTATGAGCTCATGCTCTAACCAACTGAGCCATCCCAGCCACCCCTCTGGAAGCTCAGCGGCAGCTTGCTGTCTTCAGTCTAGTTGTGGAGGGCGCAGCTCACTGGCCTATGTGGGAATCGAACCGGCAACCGTGTTGTTCAGAGCTTGTGCTCTAACCAACTGAGTCATCTGGCCACCCTAGGCTCACATAATTCACTTTACCTGCATATGAATTCCCAGAATTTTTCAGCCTTTGTGTCTATACTCTGATTTCCTCAGGGAAATGCCTCCTACCAACACCCAGATGAGCTGTGCCTTCTTACATGAAGCGCTCCTTGACCTCTTCCCTCCTCCAACTACTCTTGGCCAATGGTTCCTCCATTGTATTCATCTACGGCATTCTGCTTGTCTCTATCATGATATGTATCTCTTCAATTAGCTCCTTCATGATAGAGTATGTGTATAGTGGGAATCCCTATTTATTAAATTTAACTAAAATGATTTTTTAATTGATTTTTTATTGAGGTAACATTGGTTTATACTAAGTTGATTCTTAATCTTGTAGAAGTTCCAATACTGGCAAGCTTTTTCCAGTATCAGGGTCTTTGCATAATTAGATCTAGAATAATTTTCTTCTTATTTCCTACATAGCACATATTACAATTTCAAATTATTTATGAAGGTAATATAGCGAATAGTTAACAGCCCGGGAACTTACATCAGAATGTCTAATTTCAAAATGCAAAATGGGTGACCTTAAGCAATTTTCTCACTTTATATGTCTATGTGCACATGCCTCAGTTCCTTATTTGTAAAAGGGGACTAAAAATCCTGGTTATGAGCATTAAGTTAAATAAGCTAATATTTGCTAAATGAGATAATATTTGCTAAACAAACTTGTGTGTGGTATGTAGCTAATATTTATTGCTCTTTATTTAAAAAACATTTTTTAATTAATGAATGTCATTTCCCTGTAAGCTCCAAGAAGCTAAGGACTGTGATATCTTCACTATTGTAGCCTGGCATGGCATACTAGTAAGTGCAAAATAAATTTGTGTAATCTGAATGGCTGAATAAATGACAATATGTACTTTAGAATATTAACTGAAGATAAGGAGGGAACTGTGACTGCTTATCACAGTGATATCAGAAGCCACATCAGCAGCTTCTTTAATCAACAATTAACTTTCTAACCCTTATATTCACTTGGCTACATAACCAAGCAATTCTGTTTTTCTTTAGTTTAAGTGACAACACTTGGGTGAAAGTTAGATGAATGGAGTCATTCTTGGATTTTTATTAGAGGAAATTGTTCTCTTATTTACTTTACTCAGAACTGAGAGTATCATGTCTAGGACTGACGACGAAGTTGTTGGAAAAACAAGCTCAGGTTAAGGTGACCTTGCTCTACAGAGAACAGAGAGCGTCTTAGGGTGATGTGCCATGGGAACAAAATGACAAGCAGTATCAAAATAACAAGGCAATGTAGGCAGCTTTTTAAGCACGTTAAACTCCAACAGTGATCCTGTAATGTATTCTTAGTGAAAACCTTAGCTTCTGCCCAGAAAAAAACATCTTATGAAATAGACAGAGGAGAGAAAAGGACAACTTTTCACTTTTTAGTAGGGAAAGAAGTAAAGTTCTGAAAAAGAAAGTCTAATATCAGCTTCCCTAGGTTATGGGTTTTTTTAAAAAATCAGAAGACTTTCAACAAAAAGATTTTTAGAAATAAGTCAATGGATAAAGGGAGTGAGAATAGTTATGCTGGAAAGCCTAGGTTGAGGAGAGGCACAGTGGCTGAATACAGTCAAGGCAGAAAGGGTAACAGCAGGTTACTTAGTTCTCATCCTCTGATAAAGGCTGTCCAAGTGGATGGTCAGAAGCAGAACACTACAACTTTCATTCACACGGCCAGAAGCTTGTAAAAAACCAGTGGACCATAATGGTGGCCCTACACAACCAGAGCACTGAAGGCCCAGGGCCAGCTCCTTTATTTTCCAGCTCTAGAATCAGTATCAATTCTTTTGCTGGCCAACTAAATATGTGTTAAACATTTTTATCCCCATCCTGTACTTGTTCCTCTGTATCATATGTTGTTTACCATATTACATAATCTTAAGGGCTTGGAAGTCATGACTGTGCAAAGCTCAAACATAGGCAGGTCGTAATGGTCTTAGAGGAGGGAGAAGAGTAGTCTTCCTAGTGTCGGTATAGTTCTGTCCCACTAGACTAGAGAATCAAGCTACTGCATCTTAGTCCCCTTCTTAGGAAGGACAGTCATAGTGCAGATTCCCTCCTTGGGCAAATGGCAGATGGCTTTCTAGTACTTCCCGCTTGCCCAAAGAACATAGGCCCTCTTATCTTCACAGCCCAAATAGCCTTTCTTGTTTATAGTATTGTATCTAGAGTTTTTCAATATAAGGCAGATAAAAAAAAAGCAACTGTAGCTCCTTCCAACCCACTGAGAAAGACTGGAGGATTGAGGAAAGGAAGGAAGCTGAGAAGGAGAGGGGGAGGGGCTCTAGCAGGTGTATACTTACCACTTTTTGGTTCCCTTCATTATCGGTGAGCAGCCACTCGATATCCAGGGTGTCTTTTTCTGGAAGCCCCAGTTGGTGATGACAGGGCAAAGTGACCTTTTCCTCTGCCACTCTCTTGATCTCAGTGTGAGTCCCCAAGGTTCCAACATAGTAGGAAACTAAAAGAGGAAAACCTCTAATGAATAATACAAACACTGCATGGCAATGTGTAGGAAGCAAATACTACAACGAATCATTACTGGATGTTCTTGTGAGGAAGGAGCGTGTCAAGGTGTTGGAACAATCCTAGACCAGAAATGCTAGAAGCTCTGGGGTCTCACACTGGCTCCTCCATCAACTGAATTCATCATATCTTCCTTAAATCCCCCGAGTTACACTTTTACTAATGCCTAGCTTTCCTATCTTATTGGGTTTTTAATGAATGATGAAATTATTCAGGCCAACAACAACTGTGTTTTTTGATCTTTCTCTCCCCTACTAGCAGATGCTTCCAATGAGACAGAAACCAAAAGGGAAGACAGGGGTCAGCACCTCCCTAGAAAAGGCGCCAGATAGGAGTTCACTCCTTAGAGCCTCCTTAGAACCAGGTGACCTTCACAGACCTCTGAGTAAGTGTAGGAATGCCGCAGGGAACAAGTGGGCTCTTATGGGCAGTTTCTGTGTCCCTGAAGGACACACATTCTCCTATAACCCGACTTCTATCTTACATTCTCTATAGTTTCATATTACACAGCTTCAAACTATGAAGCGACCCTTTCTATCCAAAGCTAAACGCTGAGTTACCACATTTGGATCCTGTCCCTCTATCGAGTCAATATCCCTTTAGCCAACAGGAATTCAGTTCCACTTTTGGCTTCCTTTACCTCCAACTTTCATCTATTTCCAGGAATGGTATCCAGTCAGCCACTTTGGGCTCCAAGCTCCCCTTTTCTCCTTACTTTTCATCTCTCTCTTAGAACCTGGCTGAGGCTCTGACTTGTTGACTATTAAATCTACAGTATTAATGACTGATGCATGGATATGATGAGACCCCACCTAGAGCTAGGTGTATGATGTGCCTGGCATTCAAGGTGTGTGTGCGCTCTGGATCTTCCTTTAGCTTCTTATACAGTCATAAAGACGCTCAGCGTGAAAAGTGATGTTGAATGTTGAAGCCATTCACAATGTAACAGAATCATACAACTGCCAAGTTAAAACAGTCCGAAGTGCCAGGGCTTGTGTGAAGTCCTCAGAGAGAGAGAGAGAGAGAGAGAGACAGAGAGAGAGAGAACTCACTGCCACCTCAGGAGGGTTTTAAGCACTGAAAATCAAGGATCGTGACTAACAGAAACATATAAGCTACCTCTCTTATTGCTTGTTCATTTCCCAAAATTGATTAGCAGCAAATCTGTGGGAAGGATAAGGGCCTGTATTCTTGCCTGCAGGGAAATGAAACAAAGAAGGGAACAGGGAAACTGTGGTTCATTCTCTACTAGAGGGCTGACTGGCTGAAAGTGCAAGGTTAGAGCCCTCAGAGGCATCCACCCTAACAGGAGCAGCAGGTGGATTCCCAAGCTCCATGGCAAAGAAAGGAGACCATAGAAATATGCTAAGCACAAGAAGGGGTCTTCAGAACCAACAACAGAAGCCCCTTATAAGGTCTTACGGACATTCTCAACAAGGTTTTTGTTATTTCTGTTTAGAATTTGACATCGCAATGGGAGTAGCCATGATTCAGTGAGCATTTCTTGTGGTTTTTGCTCTAGACTGAGCATGCAAATCTATGAAGAAAGTATAACTATCGAAAATTTTTTTAAATTTATTGGGCTGACAATTGTTAGTAAAATTACATAGATTTCAGGTGTACAATTCTGTATTACATCATCTATAAATCCCACTGTGTGTTCACCACCCAGAGTCAGTTCTCCTTCCATCACCATATATTTGATTTCATGGATATGTGGTATATAAACCAAAAACTATAACTATCTAAATTTATGGAGAAAATGTAAAGAGGGGGTTAGCAACTTGCACAATATCACATAGCTAGGAAATGACAGAGCAGGGGCTCCACCCAGATCTCACTGCAAAGCTCATGCTCTATGCTCGTACCCTGTGGTTTATGTGGCGTCCGGGATTTTGGGGTTCTCCCATTAGCCAGTAAGCTTCTTAAAATTCAGTACCATTCACCACTGCATTCCCATAGCACCCAGCTCTGGGTCTCACACACTGCAAAGTGCTTCATAAGAATTGATTTGAATCTAAGCCATGCACTCATTTTACCAAGGAGCAAACTGAGGCCCGGGGATAAAGGAGTCAGCCAAGTGTCTTACATCTCAGTTAGTGGCAGAAATAAGCCATATAAAACCCATCTTCCCTCAGTCCCGTGAAGCTGTTATAGAGCAGCAGGGAAATTAGTCAGCTTGCAAGGAGTTGTGCCTCCGATCCCTGAACACTTCCCACTAGACACAACAATGCTCCAATGAAACAAGTGTCCCACACCCTTGGCAAAGTTAGAGAACCCACCACAATTTGATGCATACAGTAGACACTTACTATATACATTGAATAAATAAATGTAAACATCAGCTATGAAATTTGCCAATTTGAGCCACTAGAGGGAATCAAAGGCCCAGGTTTGGTTGCTGTCCCCAAAGGAAAGGAACAGTGGTGGGTGGTGTGTTTTGCCAGGACGCCAAGTTCTATTTATACTATATCCAGAACTATATACAGCAGTGCAGGGAGGGGGCCACTCAGTGAATACAAATTACCAAGGCAGGTAGCCTCAAAATCAGTTCATGCTCCTCTAGTCTTTCCTGAACCCCAGCTCCCCAGACACAAAGAGGCCACTGCCTAGGATCCCTGCAGATTTCTCAGGTCCTTCTGAGCTTTTCTTGTCTTTTTTCCACTCACACCCCTGTTTTGTAGCATAAGCAGACGGGGGCCTGGGCTCTGTGTATAACCCGGCTTGGCAATGCTCCCAGGGCCGTTCAGCATGGATCTGCCACCTGGTGAGTGAACGGGAAGGGGCAATCCAAGTACCCACTGGCCAGCCTTGGGTTTCCTGGGCACTGAAATATTCATCTTCATTAGGAAAAACCTTAGAGATCATCAAGATTTAACTTATGAGGAAACTACAGCCTGGAGGATTTAAATTTTATGTCGCAAAGCTAATTGAACCACAAATATGGGAAAAAATCTCCGGTGGGTGTTTGGGACTCTTGCAGCATTTGACAGTGGGGAGAGGTGCTGGAAGGTGGCAGAGGGGAGGGCCGCCTCCATTTCCATGGGCACATGCGCAATGCAGGTATGGAAGCCACAGGCTCTCCATAAGTGGAGGCTTCTGCATGCAACTCAGATACTTAAAAGACGTTTGGGAGCTTGGGAAAATTACCCACTCTGAGCCTCAGTGTTCTCATCTGCAAAGAGGGAATTAAACGAGCTGAGGTAAAGCACCTGGTGATGGAACATAGGCGTTTCCCTCTAAGTGTTCTTCTCTACTAGAAGGGCATTTTCTCAGATGACTACTGCCTTCAGTCAGTTAAGTTTAGCTTAAGGTTTTATTCTCTAAAGGGCATTTGCATTTATTAAAGATTCTCTTGAACCTTCAAGACCTCTTTCAAAGAGATGGGACAGAAGTAACTTTTTTTTCAACATGAATACTTCATATAACTGAGGGAAAATAAGCCATATATTTTGAAGATAAATCCATTGAGAAGATGATAGTAAATTTTTAAAAGGTGATTTCTATAACCAATTGACTAGTTCATTCACATTAAAACATTCATAAGCGAAGTCTTCAAAAAAAATTTTTTTGAACAAGGAGAGCATTGTTTCTGCGGTCAGATAGACGTCTTGAATGACCCTTCCAAGGAAATTCACTTAGTCCAACTTAATGAAGCCTATAGCCTTGGCTTACTGACGGAAACACTGTTTCCATCACATATTAAGGCCGAATTTCCAGATCAGACCATGTGGGTTTGAGCAGATGTGGCTGGACTAAGAACACAAACCAAATTTTCCCAGATGGCTCCCCACAGAGCCACTGGTGACCCATCTTGCTTTCATGGATGCAACAAAGCAAAAAGCCACGGGTAACTTTTAATAGAAACTAGGATGCTGCATTTCTCTATTCCGCTAACAGAGAATTCTTTTCAAATACTTATTTAATGCCTACAGGGCACAAGTTGCCTGGGTCTGGCAGCTAAGTCTGCATGCTTAGCTCTCTCCAAAGAATGGATTCTCCGGTGTTGCCATCATCAACACAGGCACCCAGCATTCCCCAGAGCCCCATCTCGGAGAGGCCACAGTGCCACTGGTGGAGAACAAGGGGGCTGTGCTTTAGAACTGAGTTGTTGTTTACGAGGCTATATGGACACACAGTTTACAAGGAGCAAAGCTAGAGAGCCATAGTAGTTACTGTTCGATGTCAGGAGCAGGAGCTGTGCCATTCACTCTATTTAATGTACAGCAGGGAACCCTTCCATTCGGTGATTGCACTTTTCTCAATGGACCTGTTCACTTACCAGAATGGGAAGATAATTTTCTTGTGTTTTACTGTACATAGAATATTAGAGGAAGCCTCAGGAAAATCAAAATCATCAAATGTCTGTCAGAAAGATAAAGAGGACTTTGGAAATTTTAAAATCAACTTCTCTCATTTTTAGATCAAGAAATTGAGGCTTAGAGAGAAGTGACTTACCAAAAGGCCTCCTGATTTCTAGACTAACATACATATAAAATTCTGTAGGGGTATATGTGTTATATGTGTGTCGCATTTACTTTCCAGACTGTTTCTGGAATACTGTATGCAATTCAAGCTACAGCATGATGCAATAGAAAGAGTATGAGCTTTGGAGTTAGATAGATGTAGATTTAAGTAGTGGCCAAAAGACCAAGGAATTCCCTGACTGCTCTGAGTCTTTTTCTTCTCTGTAAGATGAATATAAAAATATCCACTGTGAAAGATTGTTGGAAGAATTATATATGATGTATGTAAAGTGTCTGGTGCTGGCACATGCTATATAATACATACTCAAAAAATGGTAATTATTATTACTAATACGTGTACACAGTGTAGTTTGTTTGAAAGATAAGAAAACATTCCGAGGAGGTAAAGCAGAACTGTGAGGAGTTTGGAAGTCATTTTGTTTGATAACTGTTAATATTTGGCCACATTTGCTTAATCTCTCTCTCCATATGTATAGTTTTTTGCTGCACCAGTTGAATGTAAGTTGCAGATAGCATGACACTTTGCCTCCAAGTGTTTCAGCAAGCACCTCCTAAAAATAAGGCTGTTCTTCTCCACAACCACAAATCGTTATCACACCTAAGAGAATTAATAATATCGTATGGAAGATCATTTCTGACAAGAGTGTTAAGGGATCCTCTGAGAATAAGTGGGACTGAGCTAGTTCTAGAAAGATAGACAGGCTTTTTCTGCATAGAGGTAAGGGAAGGAAACAAGCATTCTTGGTGAAGGGAGCAGCTTGAACAAATGGCAGCACCTGTCCTCTCTTGACAGCTTCCCTCATGATGAACTAGGGAAGTTTGTCTTGTATACCTGTTGCCTTTCTAAACCCACACCCAGCCCAACTCCAGAATCTCTCTAGGCAGCTCCCTTTTGGAAGAGGAAAACCACAGTCACTATGAGCTGCTAAGTGACTGATACATTTTAATGTCTTCTCAAACACAAACATATATAGGGGATGCCAAAAAAAAAAATGTATACACATGATTTGTATTCATTTTTTTGTTATCGGTGTATGTTGAATATTACAATTTTAATAGTTTTTTCCTTTCTTAAAATGTGTATTGTCACGCAGGGCGGCCTGTGGGGTCTCAGCTCCCGCTCCCCACATAAGAACGCAGGACATGGTGAGGCCAAAAAGGAACACCCACGGAGCCATAGGTAGGGGAGTCATATCATTATAGTCTCACTGGAGGCTGGATTCACACGACGTGCAATCTACTGTCCGCTTTTCTGCCAACCGACAGACTCTCTCCTCGACTCACCAACCAGCGCAGCTGCCACAGTTATATCAGTGGCCAATTGGCTAACCGGCTACAGCTGACGGCCAACTAGCCACAGCCGACGGCCATCTACTACCCGAGACAGCACCTTTCCACGTGAGGCCGAGAGCCTGGAAACTGCTATCTGGGGCTCTGTCCCCACACTCCACCCCTACAGGGTCTCGCCTCACAATCTACGCGACAAGCGTCTTCCTCGAGGGTCCCTGTGCCATATTAGCCTACAGGCACCTGACCACACAACACCCAAAAACTTGACGGATAAGCCAGGGCCTTGGACCTTTTCCTCATTAACTGCCCAGCCATGTGACTTCAGGTGGCAGAGAAGAGAGAGAGCTGCTTGCTCTAAATCTGAAAGAGAATCAGATGTTAATAAAATATCATCGACATAATGAAACAAGGCCACAGAGGACAGGCGATCCCACTGTGCCAAATCCTGGGTCACAAGCCCGTGGCAGATAGTGGGGCTGTGCAAGTATCCTTGCGGAAGGACTTGGAAAGTCCACTGCCGCCCCTCCCAAGTAAAAGCAAACTGCTCTTGACACTCGGGTGCAATGTCAATGGAGAAAAAAGCATTGGCCAAGTCCAGTACATAGTGATATGTTCCCAGGCGGACAGTCAGACGATCCATTAAATCATGAATTGAAGGCACTGCAGCATGCAAGGGTGGCGTCACCTTATTTAACTCCCTATAGTCCACAATCATTCGCCAGGTCCCATCTGGCTTCTTGACAGGCCATACTGGGGAGTTAAAGGGACTGTGCATTGGCCTCACAATATGTGCCTTCTCCAATTCCAATATTGTACGACCAATCTCCTCCTGTCCTCCTGGCAGGCAGTACTGTCGCACTGTAACCACGCGCCAGGGCTGTGGCAACACTTGAGGAGGGTGGTGAGCATGCCCGCGTGTCACCGCTTTCACCACCCGGATCCGGAGACGGAACACTCCTACCGACGTCTGTAAGCTGAGGCCATGTAGCACGTCCACCCCTAGAATATACTCCGGAACGGGGGAGACATAAACCTTGTAGGTACGAGGAGGAAGCCTTCCTATACCCAGTGGTAAGGAAACGGCTGTCACAGTCACAGTTATTCCCCCGTAGCCATCAATGCAGACTGCTGGCCCGGGGAACAGTTCTGGGTTCCCATAAACGAGACTGCAGTCTGCGCCAGTGTCAACTAGGGCCAAAACCCTCTGTACATTCGAAGGGGACCAATGTATGGACAGTTCCACGTGGGGCCCCCGGTCCCTGCTCGTCCCCTCTGATGGGGTGGAGTGGGGGTGGGGGTGGGGGTGAGGCTTGGCCCCACCCCTAATCAAGCTGAAAGGAGTCGGCCTCAAGTGACCGCATGAAGTCCTAGAGGGACACGGGTCGCGCTTTCCCGGACTTCTCCTTTAGGCTTCTGCGGAATTGTTCCGGATGCAACTGTTTCCAAAGTTCCAACAAGAGTGCATTGGGTTGTCGGTCTATTCTTTCCCAATCAAACCCTGCTGCCACAAGATCACGCCACATCTGTGCGCGTGTTACTCTCTGAGGCCCGTGACCTCATTCCTTTACTTTTGATTTGGGCTTCCAGGTCTCAACTGCGTGGACCTCCTGTCTTAACTTCCTTCGCCTCCAACTTTCAACATCCCCTAGGGTGGCCATGGCAGTTGTAACTTCATGGATCCGTCGCCCCACATAGGGTGTAAGAATGGCAACCAAGGATCCAAAAGCACTCGCAGGTGCAGTATCCAAAACCAGATCTCTCATGCTGGCTGTAAAAAGCTCGTCATCCGGCCCCCGCATATTAGGGTTGAAAATAGCATGTCTCATACCCATTTCACGGATGATTTGAGTAAGTTCTGTATATGACTGCCATTGACTCACAGTGTCTGGCAGCTCGCCAGCCTGTCCCCACACTGTGTGTCCCGCAGCTGTGAGCCACTCCATTAGAGAATGGTTGCCCTGGTTTTGGGCCAACCTATGGCAGTTCTGTGACCTTTGTCGCAGGGACGGATGCACTGTCACGAAGGCTAGCTTTTCCATCTCACCTGGGGAGCAGAGAATGCTGTCTGCTCCCTCATCCCATAAACGTAATAGCCAAGCCGAGACTGGCTCTCCAGGGCGCTGTCTGTACCGCCTCCCCAGCTCCTGCAACTCAGTGGGAATGTAAGGGGTGTAGGTTGTGAACTCAGTCACAGCTGGGTTGCCGGCAGCAATGCCCCCGGGGCCCAAAGCATGCTCACATTTTACCCTTTGCTTCAAGATTGGCCGGGCTTGGGGGTTGGGAGCTACATTGTCTCCACTCGCTTCCTCCGCCTCTGCCTCAGAGTCTCCACCTTGGGGCCCCTGTTCTAACAGGCAGACCCGGGCTTCCAGCGCTTCCAACCAGGACATCTGGTCCAGCACCTGGGCTATTTGTTAGGCGCATTTTCCATGTTGAGACTCAAGGCTGTGAGGAACATCCAGTCCACGCGGCCCGCTGTAGCCTTCGCCATCTCTGGCAACCGCTCAGCCAGAGCCTGCAGGGCCCTCTTCACGTTGGCTGGAGAGCCGTCCATGTCCTCCCATCCCTCCTTGGGGGTCCAACTCCTAAGAACAGTGGCCACCGGGCACCACACACTGTGTGGGGGCCACCTGTCCTCCTGTCCAGAGTCAGATGCCATTCCTACCTGGTCGGAATCTTGCTTGCCATGCCAGGTGTCTGAGTGGGTGGAGGCCTCCGTGTTAAGATGTCCACAACCCTTGGAGCCTAAGGCCGCAGCAGATTACCAAAATGAAGGAGACACTTTCTATGGCCAAGATTGTGCCATCTGGAGGCTTGAGTCTCCCAGGCAGACAGTGCCTCCCGTTCCCCATGTCACTCCTCATGGGCCTCCCGAAGCTGGGCTCTCACATGCACAAACCGCTCCACCATGCTTCAGTAGGTTTTGGCTGGCACCATACCCTGCTTATGAAACTGAGCTTTTATATGTATAAACTGCTCCAGTACGTTCTGGAGAGTTTCGGCCGACATCACACCCTGCTCGCTGCGCCATGTGTCGTGCAGGGCAGCCTGAGGGGTCTCAGCTCCCGCTCCCCACATAAGAATGCAGGATGTGGTGAGGCCAAAAAGGAACACCCACGGAGCCATAGGTAGGGGAGTCATACCACTATAGTCTCACTGGAGGCTGGATTCACACGACGTGCAACCTACTGTCTGCTTTTCTGCCTGCCAACTGACCAACTCCACTCGACTCACCAACCAGCGCAGCCGCGGCAGTTATATCAGTGGCTAATGGCTAACCGACTACAGCTGACGGCCAACTAGCCACAGCTGATGGCCATCTACTACCCGAGCCAGCACCTTTCCACGTGAGGCCGAGAGCCTGGAAACTGCACTCCTGGCTCTGTCCCCACTGCATACATTTTTTTGGCACCCTCTGTATTTGCTATTTAGAGAAAGCCTAAAGCTACAGGAATGAAGCTTGCAATTTATTAGCAGAATTTCAGACATCTGGGAATTAGTGTGGTGTCTTGTTATTTTCCCCCCTGGGAGGTGAGTATTTGTTCCTGGAGACCCTTAAATTAACGGTGTGGGTGCGAGGACCAAGCCTGTAGGAGGCTGAGCTACAGGCGTCGGGTGGGGAAGGGGAACAAGCCTACTCCCCCGTCTGGGTCTGTGCCTTGGTTTTAGAGGAGGAGAACGGGAGACAGAAGAAGGAAACGGGGAAAGGCAGAGGAGGATGCAGTGGGGGAGGAGGCCGAGCAAAGGAGGAGAGTGGGAGCAAAGCTAAAGTAGGAGAGGAAAGGGCAACTGAAGAGCCATGTACTGAATAGAAGAGAGTTGAAGGGTTCAGATTAAACACTGATTGAAAATAATCTCCCTTCCCCTTTGTGAAAAAATGTCTCAGTATGTACTTCGTATGTATTTATCCATATTAAAAATTGTATTGCGTTCTTCACCTGTCGGGTATGGTGCTGTGAATGCAAAGATGACAACAGTCTCTGCCCTCCCTCAAACCATTTGAAAGCTAACGCTTAGTAATACTTTACATTTATTTAGCTCAGCTCATTCAAATGCATTATCTCACTGTGAGCCCCATGAGCTCACAGTGAGCTAATGTTTATTACCACTATTTTACAGAAGAGAAAATGAAAACCGACCACACAGCTGAGGCCACAGGGCTGAAGGGTAGCATTGTGGGGACATTAGCTCACCTTCAATTTTTATTCTATTCTCTTTCCCACATCAAAGCTTATTGCCTTTGCCTCAAAGTTGGCTGGTTGGAAACACAGAGATAATGTTTATTAAATGTGGACAGCACAGAGATAGGTAGCAGAGCTGATCGTACTGGACACACTTAAGATATAGAAGTATCTTGCCAGCTGGAATCCTGGCAAGATACTTACCAAAAGAATGATGAAATTTAAAAGTTATAGCTATACTAAGCATAGGGTGGGAAAAGCCTGGAGAACCTGGGAGACTACAAGATTTACAGTGACCAGTAGTGTGAAATGGCTGCTGAAAAAGGTGATGGAGTCTGGGCTGCATTAAAAGAGGTCTGATGTCCCAAACATGGAGAGGAGCAACTTCACTGTACTCTATACTAGTCAAGAGAGTACATCTAGAGCATGCATTCAGTTGTTGCACATTGAGAGAGAACTGACATAAAAGTTGGCATCCAGAAGGTTGTGAGTAGGAGATAATAGGATTAAAACAAAACAAAACATGTCTTATGAGGGAGAAATAGTTGACTCAACTATAGGTGAAAAGTTAAGAAGATGGAAGACTAAGGGGCAGCATGGTAGTTACCTTTCAACATTTAAATGGCTACAAAACAAGTAATAGCTTTATTGGGTGTTCCAGAGGGCAGAATTAGGTCCAGGTGGCATAATAGCTTCAACCATAAAGTGATAGATTGAAATCTCCAACACCTTTTTCCAGTTCTGTAATGATATGATTCTTAGAACAGACTCTGGGCTTAATATGTTGATAGATTTTCTAATAGTTTTGTCTGATAGGAGAATTAGCTGTGTCGTTTAGTAAATTTTTCAATATTGGAGTCATGCAAGTGGGAGTATGTCAAGAGCTGTGAAGCTGATTCTTTGATGTGGATGTTGAAGTCAATATTTAATGTCCTTCCTAACTATGGTATTCTAGGAAACGTTTTTTGAGTGCTTACTATATTCAAGGAGCTGTCCTAGTTGAAAAGGATGCAAAGTATAAGACAGAAATGTATATTGCTATTGGTCAATGTATTTATCACCATCAGTCAGCTCTAAACAATTTATACTAATAGTCTAGCTTTGTTCCATTGTCAACATTATTTTTAAACATTATTGAACGGCCCTTTCAAAGGACTAAAAGGAACTTACTTGCCCATGCAACTATGCTTTTTTTTTATCTGTGGATGTTTTAATCCACAAGGGGGCAGAATTTACTTAGAGAGGATTAGGCATGCCTGACTTTTCCTACAGTTCTTAACTTTACATTATTAGTAAAAAGGGTTGTAATTGACAAAGAATTATAGACTACCTTGGATTTAAGCTTGAGAAGCCCTTTGCCATTTGTGGTTATATGCTAAATTTCAAGCCCTCTGCACTTAATTTTCAAGAGCCACAGAATAAATGAAAATATTAGAAAATATGGTCAGGCATTCGAAAGGAACTTTGTCAAAGAAATAGAAATATACATGATTTTATTAACTTCATGTCACTGTTTTACCTTTTTCCAACTGAACTAGATGTCTACTTTGTATAATACTGAAAAACCCCTTATTTTAATTGCACAATTCATTGTGAAACGAATCAATTACTCAGGTGCTGTGAAATATTGTCTGCAGAGAGTCCATAAGAAAAGGCAAAGAGGGGAGGAACAAAACTGTCCCAGAGAGCTTAGAGGGACTGATGAATCAGCAAAAGAACTGTCAAGGTCCTTCCAATCTTGCAATGTAGTTTTTGATCTAGGCCAGTGACTTCCTGAATTACAAAATCCTGAATGCTCTGGTTATCTGTAGTCTAGAATCTCAAGGTTGGGAAGGCCTACAGAAGGTCATTGTATTTCCTTCTGTGCAATTTAGTAATTAAAATTAGTCTGCGGAAAAGTATAAAAATTTTATATTCTCTTATTATGACTGATAATCTGAAATCACAGTAAAACTGTTTTAATATCTTGACAGATCTGTTTGTATCAATTTTTTAAAAATTATAATATATCATAGGCTATTCAGGGATACTGATCTGTCAATAAGCGTTTCCTTAAACAAACACACTATCCTCAATGCTTCACATTCTAGGTGTTATAAAGCAGAACAATGACAAAATAGTTGGCACCCAGAGGAGAGTAACCTGGTGTGCACACCTGTTCAAAAAATATGAATGGCACTCCTGTTACCATATTAGGTACTGCTGGGGATACAAAGATGAATGACATTGTCTTTTGTCTATGAAGAGATCACAGTAATAGAGAAACAAATAGGCACCCAATAAACCAGTTCAAGGCAGTGTGTGATCAATATCAATGTGAGGGTCAGAAAGTGCTACAGGAATTGAGAGGAGGAAGATCATAGAAAGAAAGAGTACGTAACCTGGGCCTTGACAATTTGGTTGAAATTTTAGCAGCTATAAGTGAGGTGGTGGCATTCCAAAGATTGGGAGTGGCACCCTGACTGCTTAGGAAACCAGTTGCTAAGCTGACCTCAGCACTAAACAGATTAGAGCATGACCATGGACCCTTAGCCCTGACAAATTCTCACGGACTGGTCAATCACATAAACAGCATATCAGCTGTGTCACTGTCCTACACACTTAGCTTTGACTTTCTGGGAGTAACGTTTTACCCTGGTATCTCCACTAATAAATGTCAGGGGAAGGATACTGACCTGGTCCACCTGGATCAATCTGCCACTCAACACACCACTTATTCCTCAGAATTCTGTCTTCAGTAATATGCTAATACGTGTTCCATGCAGGTACCCATATTCACATATGCAGGAAAACATACACAAACCTTTCTAGAGACCCTTACAAGCATGCCTGTGTCAGTGCACAGATGAGACAAGAGTGTCTGTCATTGATTCTGAGATTCTCTGAGAACTAGACCTGTCACTAACTTATTTCATTGACATGTCTATTTAAAGCCACTATCTCATTCCAAATGCTAAGTCACTTTCTAAACCTAAATATTTTTTTTACTTAAAATTTATTGGGGTGACAATTGTTAGTAAAGTTACATAGATTTCAGGTGTACAATTCTGTATTATATCATATATAAATCCCATTGTATGTTCACCACCCAGAGTCAGGTCTCCTTCCATCACCATATATTTGATCCCCCTTACCCTCATCTCCTACCCCCCACCCCCCTTACCCTCTGGTAACCACTAAACTATTGTCTATGTCTATGAGTTTTTGTTTCTCATTTGTTTTTCTTGTTCTTTTCTTGTTTTCGGTTTATATACAACATATCAGTGAAATCATATGGTTCTCTACTTTTTCTGTCTGACTTATTTCACTTAGCATTATACTCTCAAGATCCATCCATGTTGTCACAAATGATCTTGTTTCATCTTGTCTTACTACTGAATAGTATTCCATTGTGTATATATACCACAACTTCTTTATCCATTCATCTATCGAAGGACATTTGTTTGTTTCCATGTCTTGGCCACCGTAAATAAAGCTGCAATGAACATTGGAGCACATGTATCTTTATGGATAAATATTTTCAGATTTTTGGGTAGATACCCAGGAGAGAAATTGCTGGGTCATACGGTAATTCTAGTCTTAATTTTTTGAGGAACCTCCACACTGCCTTCCATAGAGGCTGCACCAGTCTGCATTCCCACCAACAGTGTATGAGGGTTCCTTTTTCTCCACAGCCTCTCCAACACTTGTTATGATTTGTCTTGTTGATGATAGCCATTCAAACTGGGGTGAGGTGATATCTCATTGTGGTTTGTATTTGTATTTCTCTGATGATTAGTGATGTTCAGCATTTTTTCATATGTCTATTTGCCATTTATATGTCCTCTAGAGAAATGTCTCTTCAGGTCGTCTGCCCATTTTTCAATTGGGTTGTTTGTTTTTTTGTTGTTGAGTTGCATGAGTTCCTTGGATATTTTGGATATTAGCGCCTTACTGGAGGCACTGTTTGCAAAAATCTTCTCCCATTCAGTTGGTTGCCTCTTTATTTTGTCAATGGTTCCTTTTGCTGTGCAGAAACTTTTAAGTTTGATACAGTCCCATTCATTTATTTTAGCTTTTACTTCCCGTGCCTTTGGAGTCAAATTCATAAAATGCTCTTTCAACCCAAGGTCCATAAGTTTAGTACCTACGTTTTCTTATACGTATTTTATTGTTTCAGATTTTATGCTTAAGTCTTTGATCCATTTTGAATTAATTTTGGTACATGGTGACAGATAACAGTCCAGTTTCATTCTTTTGCATGTAGCTTTCCAATTCTCCCAGCACCATTTATTGAAGAGGCAGTCTTTTCTCCATTGTATGTTTTTTGCTTCTTTGTCAAAAAGCATCTGTCCATATTTATGTGGTTTTATTTCTGAGTTCTCAATTCTATTTCATTGGTTTATGTGTCTGGATTTCTGCCAATGCCATGCTGTTTTTATTATTGTAGCCCTGTAGTACAAGCCAAAGTCAGGAAGTGTGATACCTCCATTATAGTTCTTTTTCTTAAGGTTGATTTGGCTATTTGGAGTCTTTTGTGGTTCCAAACAAACCTGATGATTTTTTGTACTATTTCTTTAAAAAGTGCCATTGGGATTTCGATGGGGATTGCATTAAATCTGTATATTGCTTTGGGTAATATGGCCATTTTAACTATGTTGATTCTTCCAATCCATGAGCACGGAATGACTTTCCATTTCTTTGTGTCTTCTTCAATTTCTTTCAAAAAAGTCTTATAGTTTTCAGCATATAGGTCCTTCACATCCTTGGTTAAATTTATTCTAGGTATTTTATTCTTTTTGCTGCAATTGCAAAAGGAATTGTTTTTCGTATTTCTTTTTCTGAGATTTCATTGTTACTATATAGGAACGCAATGGACTTTTGTGCGTTGATTTTGTAGCCAGCAACTTTACTGTATTCATTGATTGTTTCTAATAGCTTTTTGGTGGAGTCTTTAGGATTTTCTATATATAGCATCATGTCATCTGCAAAGAGTGACAATTTAACTTCTTCATTCCCAATTTGGATGCCTTTTATTTTTTTCTCTTGCCTGATTGCTCTGGCGAGGACTTCCAACACTCTGTTGAAAAGCAAAGGTGATAGGGGACAGCCCTGTCGTGTTCCTGAATGTAGAGCAAAGGGCTTCAGTTTTTCACCCTTAATTATGAGATTAGCTGAGGGTTTGCTATATATGGCCTTTATTATATTAAGTATTTTCCTTCTATACCTATTTTATTAAGTGTTTTAATGATAAATGGATGTTGTATCTTGTCAAATGCTTTTTCTATATCAATTGATATAATCATATGATATTTGTCCTTATGACCATATGATATTTTGTTTATGTGATGTATCACACTGACGGATTTGCATATATTGAACCATCCTTGTGCACCTGGGATGAACCCCACTTGGTCGTGATGAATAATCTTTTTAATGCATTGTTGCATTCGATTTGCTAGAATTTTTAAAGAATATTTGCATCTGTATTCATCAGAGATATTGGTCTGTAGTTCTCTTTTTTGTGTTGTCCTTACCACGTTTTGGTATCAGGGTAATGTTGGCCTCATAAAATGAGTTAGGGAGTACTGTCTCTTCTTCAATTTTTTGGAAGAGTTTGAGCAGGATTGATATTAGATCCTCTTTGAAGGTTTAGTAGAATTCACTAGTGAAGCCATCTGGTCCCGGACTTTTGCTTTTGGGAAGGTTATGGATGACTGATTCAATTTCATTACTGGTGATCGGTCTGTTTAGATTTTCCAGTTCTTCATGGTTCAGCCTAGGAAGGCTATATGTTTCTAAGAACTTGTCCATTTCTTCTAGGTTATTGAATTTGGTGGCATATAGTCCTTCATAGTATTCTTGGATGATCCTTTGTATTTCTGTGGTGTCCGTGATAACTTCCCCTTTTTCATTTCTGATTTTGTTTATTAGTGTCTTCTCTCTTTTTATCTTAGTGAGTCTAGCCAAGGGTTTGTCAATTTTGTTAATCTTTTCAAAGAACCAGCTCTTTGTCACATTAATTTTTTCTATTGTCTTTTTGTTCTCTATTTCATTTAGTTCTGCTCTGATTTTTGTTATTTCCTTTCTTCTGCTGACCTTGGGTTTCATTTGTTCTTCTTTTTCTAGTTCTTTAAGGTGTAACATGAGGTTATTTATTTGGGATTTTTCTTGTTTCTTGAGATAGGCCTGTAATGATATAAATTTCCCTCTTAAAACTGCTTTCGCTGCATCCCAAAAATTTTGGTAGGATGTATTTTCATTGTCATTTGTTTCTATGTATCTTTTGATCTCTCCTCTAATTTTGTCTTTGACCAGGTAGTTCTTAAAAAGTATGTTGTTTAATCTCCATGTATTTGTGGGTATTCCTGCTTTCTTTTGCTGTTGATATCCAATTTCAAAGCCTTGTGATCAGAAAATATGGTTGGTATGATTTCAATCTTCTTAAATTTGCTGAACTTAGTTGTATGTCCCAGTATATGGTCTATCCTTGAGAATGTTCCATGTACATTAAGCATAGTCTGATATTTTAGGATAAAGTGCTCTATAAATGTCAATTATGTCCATTTCATCTAATGTGTCATTTAGGGCTGCTATTTCATTATTTATTTTCTGTTTGGATGATCTATCCATAGCTGTCAATGATGTATTTAGGTCCCCTAGTATAATTGTGTTTTGCTCAATTTCTACCTTTAGTTCTGTTAGTAGTTGCTTGGTTTATTTCATTGCTCCCAGGTTGGGGGCATAAATATTGATGACTGTTATGTCTTCTTGTTGTATAGTCCCCTTTACCATTATGAAATGTCCATCTTTGTTTCTTGTTACCTTTATCACCCTGAAGTCTGTTTCATCTGGTATCAGTATAGCTACCCTGATTTTCTCTGGATACCAATTACTTGGAGTGTCAATTTCCACCCTTTCACTTGGAGTCTATGCTTGCCTTTGTAGCTCAGATGTGTCTCTTGGAGACAGCATATGGTTGGGTTTAGCGTTTGATCCAACCTGCTACTCTGTGCCTTTTATTGGTGAGTTCAGTCCATTTACATTTAGGGTAATCATTGATATGTGAGGATTTCCTATCATTCTATCTTTAGTTTTCTGGTAAGACTGAGTCTCCATCGTTTCTTTGCCATTTTGTTGTTGTCTATTATTTCTGTGTAGTGGTATTCTATGATGTTTCCTCTGTTTTTTCTTCAATTACAGTATGTACTTCAGTTATGGCTTCTTTTTTTTTTTTTTTTTTTTTTTGAGTGGTTACCCTTAAGTTTATAAGTTTATGTAAAAGAAAGTTTGATATTTAGAGTATTCCATTTTCTTCAGCATGCCTACTTTCTCCATTCCCATATTCCGGTTCAAGCATTTACTCTCCCCCTTTTTATGTTTTGGTTGCCACAAATTGTCCCTGTTGATGGTGGTCGAATAGCCTCCTTTAGTATTTCTTGTAGTGCAGGTCGTGTATTAGGAAATTCCCTCAGCTTCTGTATGTCTGGAAAGGTCTTTATTCCTCCTTCATATCTAAAGGATATCTTTTCTGGGTATGTTATTCTTGGCTCATAATTTCTCTCTTTCAATAGTTTGAAAATTTGGTTCCACTCCCTCCTGGCTTGTAGAGTTTCTGCCGAGAAATCTGATGATAATCTAATGGGCTTTCCTTTGTAGGTTACCGTCTTCTTTTCCCTGGCTGCCTTGAGGAATCTTTCTTAGTCATTGATTTTTGACAGCTTCAATACAATGTGCCTTGGAGATGGCCTGTTGGGGTTGAGGTAATTAGGCGTTCTATTTGCGTCTTGGGTTCAAGGATCCAGTTCTTTCCTCAAGTTTGGGAAGTTCTCATCGACTATTTGTTTGAATATACTCTGTGTTCCCTTCTCTCTTTCTTCTCCTTCTGGTATGCCCATTATTCTTATATTGCTCTTTCTGATGGAGTCAGAAAGTTCTTGTACAGTTCTTTCATTTAAGTCTCAAGTCTCTTTCTTCTTCCATCCATGTCATTTCCAGGTTTCTATCTTTGATGTCACTAATTCTTTCCTCCATCTGGTCAACTCTACTTCCTAACCTGGCTATTTCATTCTTAATTTCTTCTATTGAGTTCTTATTCTCCAGAAATTCTATTTGGTTCTTTTAAAAATTTCAATATCTTTGGTAAAATATTGCTCTTTGACTGTGTTTCTGAGTTCATTAAACTGCCTTTCTGTGTTTTCTTGCATCTCGTTGAGTTTTTTCAGAACCACAATCTTGACTTCTCTGTCATTTAAGTCACATATTTCCATATCTTTAAGTTCATTTTCTGGAGACTTTTCACTTTCTTTTTGAGCTGTCTTGTTGCCTTGGTTATTCGTGTCAATTACTGATTTATTATTTCTCTTCTAGACATCTACAGGAGTGGATTCTGCAACAGGTAGATAGGAAGAAGTCTTTCTTTTGTTTTCCAGTACATGTTTGGAGAATGTTTTATTTTCTCTCTGACTTCAGCCATGTTTTCTCTCTCACACTGTAGTGTTATGTTTTCTCTGCACTGTTCCAGCTTCTCACACAATGGGGGGATTCCCTGGAAGGTGGGCGGGCATGTCTTCTGTTAACAGTTTGCCTGGGTCATAGGGCACCGTGTCCCTTTAGGTGAACTCAGTAGTGAGACTCTTCATCTTGCCTTTCTGCTGTGCAGGGAGTCCTTTGTGGAGTTATAGTTGTTGAATTTGTTGTAAATTCCAAGGGAGATTTCCAGAGGCTCACCTCACACTGCCATTTTGATCACATCTTCTCCAAGACTGCCGTGTTCTTTAATGTTGGATACAAATGCCGTATGGAGAATTAATGTCTTTCAAATTGTACCAGCCATAATCTTTGAAGATAATTCATTCCCGACCCCCAATATCATGATGGCACAGCTTTTATAAAAATTTCTCTATGACATATTCCAGGAAAATGTGTTACCAGAGTGATATGAAGGTTATAGTGTACATCATTTGCTGAACATAGGAGGTCTGAAGTCAGACTGTTTGAGTTGAAATTTTGGCTCTACTAATCATTAGCTCTGAGATCTCAGCAAATTACCTAGTCTCTCTGAGTCTTAGGTTTTGCTCTGTAAAATGAGGCAAAATCCTACCTCATAGGGTTAAATGATTAGGTAGGTTTTTATGTATAACTATGTCTATATATACATATAACATACATCCCTTAACATACAGTAATTGGAATATAGTAAGCACTGAATAAATGCTAAATATTATCAATATTATAAAGCATTTTTATAATTTTCAGAGTACTTTCAGATAAAGCAACACTAAACTACAATCCTCATTCAGAGTAATGAAACTCAAAATATGTATGGGAAAGAGTTGTGAAATCTAAAAAGTGTACAAACATAAAAGTGGTAGTAGTGTTATTGCATTTCTATACAACAGAATTCATGTCATTCATGTCATCTACTCTTAAAGGATGTAGTTACAAAAAACTAAGGAATTGGTTAAAGCATTTTTAATTTCTGTAAGACAATGGTTATCGTTTTGAGTGGTGAGGCAGAAAAAGTTAATGTATAATTTTTAAAACTTTTATTAAAATGTGTAGTAGACAGCCTCTAAGATTGTCTCCAATGAGTTCTACCTCCTAGTATTCCCCTCTTCTTGAGTGTGGGCTGAAATTATTTACTTGCTTATAAGAAATAGAATATGGCAACAGTGATGAGATGTTTCGTCTGAGTTTCAATCTTGGGCACTTTCTCATGCTCCTTCTTGGGTCACTCACCTGGGGAAAGCCAGGTGCCATGTGGTGAGACAGCCCAATGGAGAGGCCTGTGTGATGAAGGATTGAGACCTGCCAACAGCCACATGTGTAAGCTTAGTAATAGACTCTCCCCACCTCAGTCAAACCTTCAGATAGGACCACAGCCGCAGCCAACAGTTTTATTGCACCTCATGAGAGACCCTCAGCCAGAGCTACCCTGTGAAGCTGGGCCCAATTCCTGACCCACAGAAACTATGAGATAAGATATGTTTGTTGTTTTGAGATGCTAAGTTTTGGGGCAATTTGTTATGCAGCAATAGACAATTAATAAAAAGTACAATATACACACATAAAAATGCAAAACCATAAGTGTATGGATTGATGAATTTCATAAATTAACATACCCAAATAATAAGCACCCTAATATAGAAATAGAACATAGCCAGCCCCTTAGAAGCCTTACATGTTCTTTCTACTCTCTACCCATTCTTTAAGAGTAATCACTATCTGGACTTCTAACTGCCTTTCTGTATATGACCAAGAGTAAAAAAAGAAGATGATGAAAAGCTCTCAGGGAAGTCACAAGAATATTAACATAACTCTAGATCAATAAAATTATTGTTAAATATATACAGGGAGGCAGTATAATACACCATTAAGGGTATGGATATTAAGAATTAAAATGGCTGAATTGGAATCATGGCTCTACTATTTACTAACTGTGTGATCTTGGGCAAGTTAATCTCTCTGATCTCAGTGCCTTTGTCTGTAGAATGAGGATAATAATAGTGCTTACCTCACACGATTGTTGAAAAGATTAAAAATGGAAATAAATATAAGTCAAGTAGTGCAATGCTTTGCACATAATAAGTGGTTAAAAATTGCCAGCTATTATCAATGAATGCTTCTGTATGGGGGGTTTAAAATATATTAAATGATAAATTTGTACTATCTGTCATTTTGTTTGTTTCATGGCACTTCTATCTGTCCCTAGAGAGGGTGACTGAAAGGAGAAAGAGATAAAGTTCAGACCAGTCATTTCTTTATTAGTTTTGATAGGAAGGTGGAGGCAGAAGTATAAAGTCAAAGGCTGAAATGAGGCTTTAATTTATCAGTGGATTTTAATTATCAGCATAGTCTCAACTCTCCATTGCCCCGAATCCCTAAAAATGACTTATTGCCCTCTCAGTAGTGAGTCTGTGTCTATTTTTAACTTCCATCCTCTGTTGAGATCTCTCTGTGGAAGGTAATAAAAGATTCAGGTTTAGAGATTTGGGAGACCTCATCAAAATGGCGGCGTGAGGTGAGCCTCTGGAAATCTCACCTGGAATTTACAACAAATTGAAAAACTATTAACTCCACAAAGGACTCCCTGCACAGCAGACAGGCAAGATGAAGAGTCTCACTACTGAATTCACCTAAAGGTGGGCAAATTGCGCGAACAGGGAGGAGGAAAGGGAGAAGTGGGGAGACAGAGCCGCGCGGGTGAAGGACGCAGACCTAGCTCAGTGCTCCGAACTCGCTGCATCCCAGAACTACCGCAGCTGCGAGAGAGGGAAGAAGTCGGACTGCTAGGGCTCCATTTATGGTCACAGGGCTGAGGGGACAGCATATAACACGGCTGAACCCAACGCTCATGACAGAGACCTCAGAGCAAAGACTGAGGGAAGAAGGCTGAAAACAGTGGTTTAAGCCCTCACTGCCACAGAGAATGGAAGCCTTAGGCACTGAAACTAGCCGACCCCTCCCTGCCCTCCCAGAGATCGCCCTGCCCCCACCTGTCCAGTGCTAGAAGCAGAACAGTAGCGTGTCAGATCAAAAGAACAGAATATTTGCAGCTCTGAGAACTGTGGCCCACAGACACAGATTCGCAGCCCAATTAGTTCCGGCAAAGGGGAGAGAGCTTTGGAAGCAGGGCTGGCTGTGGTGGTGGTTGCTGCCATTGCTCTAGGCCAATTCTCACAGTTCACCCAGCCCGTGTTCCCACCATTCTGGGCGGATCCCTGCAGAAGTAAACAGAACTGCTGAAACACACAGGCTCTGAATCTAGTGCAGGAAGAGCTTTGGAACTTCGAAAGCTCTCCTCATCCCCACACAGACGCCGTGCCCTGTGACCCAGGCGAACTGTTAACAGAGAAGAAGCCCGCCTTCCAGGGAATCCCCACATTGTGTGAGAAGCTGGAATAGTGCAGAGAAAACATAACACTACAGTGTGAGAGAGAAAAAATGGCTGTAGTCGGAGAGAAAATAAAACATTCTACAAACACATACTGGAAAACAAAAGCAAGACCTCTTTCTATCAACCTGTTGCAAAACTACCTACTCCAGTAGATGTCTAGGAAGAGAAATAATAAATCAGTAATTGCCATGAATAACCAAGGCAACAAGATAGCTCAGAAAGAAAGTGAAAAGTCTCCAGAAAATGAACTTAAAGATATGGAAATACGCGACTTAAATGACAGAGAAGTCAAGATTGTAGTTATAAAAAAACTCAACGAGATGCAAGAAAACACAGAAAGGCAGTTTAATGAACTCAGAAACACAGTCAAAGAACACCATGAACATTTTACCAAACAGATTGAAATTTTTAAAAGAACCAAATAGAATATCTGGAGATTAGGAACTCAAGAGAAGAAATTAAGAATGAAACAGCCAGCTTAGGAAGTAGAGTTGACCAGACGAAGAATCAGTGACATTGAATATAGAAACCTGGAAATGACACAGATGGAAGAAGTAAGAGACTTGAGACTTACAGAAATGAAAGAACTGTACTAGAACTTTCTGACTCCATCAGAAAGAGCAATATAAGAATAATGGGCATACCAGAAGGAGAAGAAAGAGAGAAGGGAACACAGAGTATATTCAAACAAATAGTCGATGAGAACTTCTCAAACTTGAGGAAAGAACTGGATCCTTGAACCCAAGACGCAAATAGAACACCTAATTACCTCAACCCCAACAGGCCATCTCCAAGGCACATTGTATTGAAGCTGTCAAAAATCAACAACTAAGAAAGATTCCTCAAGGCAGCCAGGGAAAAGAAGACGGTAACCTACAAAGGAAAGCCCATTAGATTATCATCAGATTTCTCGGCAGAAACTCTACAAGCCAGGAGGGAGTGGAACCAAATTTTCAAACTATTGAAAGAGAGAAATTATGAGCCAAGAATAACATACCCAGAAAAGATATCCTTTAGATATGAAGGAGGAATAAAGACCTTTCCAGACATACAGAAGCTGAGGGAATTTCCTAATACACGACCTGCACTACAAGAAATACTAAAGGAGGCTATTCGACCACCATCAACAGGGACAATTTGTGGCAACCAAAACATAAAAAGGGGGAGAGTAAAGGCCTGAACCGGAATATGGGAATGGAGAAAGTAGGCATGCTGAAGAAAATGGAATACTCTAAATATCAAACTTTCTTTTACATAAACTAAGGGTAACCACTCAAAAAAAAAAAATCCAGAACTGAAATGTATACTGTAATGAAAGAAGAAACACAGGGAAACATTATAGGATACCACTACACAGAAATAATAGACAACAACAAAATGGCAAAGAAATGATGGAGACACAGTCTTACCAGAAAACTAAAGATAGAATGATAGGAAATCCTCACATATCAATGATCACCCTAAATGTAAATGGACTGAACTCACCAATAAAAAGGCACAGAGTAGAAGATTGGATCAAAACACTAAACCCAACCATATGCTGTCTCCAAGAGACCCATCTGAGCTACAAAGGCAAGCATAGACTCCAAGTGAAAGGGTGGAAATTGACACTCCAAGCAATTGGTATCCAGAGAAAATCAGAGTAGCTATACTGGTATCAGATGAAATAGATTTCAGGTTGAAAAATGCAACAAGAGACAAAGATGGACATTTCATAATGGTAAAGGGGACTATACAACAAGAAGACATAACAGTCATCAATATTGATGCCCCAACCAGGGAGCACCGAAATATACCAAGCAACTACTAACAGAACTAAAGGGAGAAATTGACCAAAACACAATTATACTAGGGGACCTAAATACATCATTGATAGTTATGGATAGATCATCCAAACAGAAAATAAATAATGAAATAGCAGCCCTAAATGACACATTAGATGAAATGGACATAATTGACATTTATACAGCACTTCGTCCTAAAACATCAGACTATACGTAGTGTACAAGTAACATTCTCAAGGATAGACCATATATTGGGACATACAACTAACCTCAGCAAATTTAAGAAGATTGAAATCATACCAAGCATATTTTCTGATCACAAGGCTTTGAAATTGGATATCAACTGCAAAAAGAAACCACAAATACATGGAGATTAAACAACATACTTTTAAAGAACGACAGGGTCAAAGACAAAATTAGAGGAGAGATCAAAAGATACATAGAAACAAATGACAATGAAAATACATCCTACCAAAACTTTTGGGATGCAGCAAAAGCAGTTTTAAGAGGGAAATTTATGTCATTACAGGCCTATTTGAAGAAACAAGAAATATCCCAAATAAATAACCTCACGTTACACCTTAAAGAACTAGAAAAAGAAGAACAAGTGAAACCCAAGGTCAGCAGAAGAAAGGAAATAACAAAAATCAGAGCAGAACTAAATGAAATAGAGAACAAAAAGACAATAGAAAAAAATAATGTGACAAAGAGCTGGTTCTTTGAAAAGATTAACAAAATTGACAAACCCTTGGCTAGGCTCACTAAGATAAAAAGAGAGAAGACATAAATAAAATCAGAAATGAAAAAGGGGAAGTTACCATGGATGCCTCAGAAATACAAAAGATCATCCAAGAATACTATGAAGGACTATATGCCACCAAACTCAATAACCTAGAATAAATTGACAAGTTCTTAGAAACACATAGCCTTCCTAGGCTGAACCATGAAGAACTGGAAAATCTAAACAGACCGATCACCAGTAACGAAATTGAATAAGTCATCCATAACCTTCCCAAAAGCAACAGTCCAGGACTAGATGGCTTTACTAGTGAATTCTACCAAACTTTCAAAGAGGATCTAATACCAATCCTTCTCAAACTCTTCCAAAAAATTGAAGAAGAGACAGTATTCCCTAACCCATTTTATGAGGCCAACATTACCCTGATACCAAAACCTGGTAAGGACAACACAAAAAAGAGAACTACAGACCAATATCTCTGATGAATACCGATGCAAAAATCCTAAATAAAATTCTAGCAAATCGAATACAACAATGCATTAAAAAGATTATTCATCACGACCAAGTGGGGTTCATCCCCGGGGCACAAGGATGGTTCAACATTCGCAAATCCATCAATGTGATACATCACATAAACAAAATAAAGGACAAAAATCATATGATTCTATCAATTGATGCAGAAAACATATTTGACAAGATACAATGTCCATTTATGATTAAAACACTTAATAAAATAGGTATGGAAGGAAAATACCTTAACATAATAAAGGCCATGTATGACAAACCCTCAGTTAATCTCATAATTAACGGTGAAAAACTGAAGCCCTTTGCTGTATGTTCAGGAACACGACAGGGCTGTCCCTTATCACCTCTGCTTTTCAACATAGTGTTGGAAGTCCTTGCCAGAGCAATCAGGCGAGAGAAAGAAATAAAAGGCATCAAATTGGGAATGAAGAAGTTAAATTATCACTCTTTGCAGATACATGATGCTGCATATAGAAAACCCTAAGGACTCCACCAAAAAGCTATTAGAAACAATCAACGAATACAGTAAAGTGGCCAGCTACAAAATCAACGTACAGAAGTCCATTGCATTCCTATATAATAACAATGAAATCTCAGAAAAAGAAATTAAAAAAAAATTCCTTTTGCAATTGCAGCAAAAAGAATAAAATACCTAGGAATAAACTTAACCAAGGATGTGAAAGACCTATATGCTGAAAACTATAAGACATTTTTAAAAGAAATTGAAGAAGACACAAAGAAATGGAAAGTCATTCCGTGCTCATGGATTGGAAGAATCAACATAGTTAAAATGGCCATATGACCCAAAGCAATATACGCATTTAACGCAATCCCCATCAAATTCCCAATGGCCTTTTTTAAAGAAACAGAACAAAAAATCATCAGATTTGTTTGGAACCACAAAAGACCCCGAATAGCCAAAGCAATCTTAAGAGAAAAGAACTATAATGGAGGTATCACACTTCCTGACTTTGGCTTGTACTACAGGGCCACAATAATCAAAACAGCATGGTATTGGCAGAAAAACAGACACATAGACCAATGGAATAGAATTGAGAACCCAGAAATAAAACCACATAAATATGGACAGATAATTTTTGACAAAGAAGCTAAAAACATACAATGGAGCAAAGACAGCCTCTTCAATAAATGGTGCTGGGAGAATTGGATAGCCACGTGCAAAAGAATGAAACTGGACTGCTATTTGTCACCATGTACCAAAGTTAATTCAAAATGGATCAAAGACTTAAGCATAAGACCTGACACAATAAACTGCATAGAAGAAAACATAGGTACTAAACTTATGGACCTTGGGTTCAAAGAGCATTTTATGAATTTGACTCCAAAGGCAATGGAAGTAAAAGCTAAAATAAATAAATGGGACTATATGAAACTTAAAAGCTTCTGCACAGCAAAAGAAACCATTGACAAAATAAAGAGGCCACCAACTGAATGGGAGAAGACTTTTGCAAACAGTGCCTCCGATAAGGGGCTAGTATCCAGAATATACAAGGAACTCATGCAACTCAACAACAACAAAAAAAAACAACCCAATTGAAAAATGGGCAGAGGACTTGAAGAGACATTTCTCCAAAGAGGACATACAAATGGCAAATAGACATATGAAAAAATGCTCAACATCACTAATCATCAGAGAAATGCAAATCAAAACCACAATGAGATATCACCTCACCCCAGTCAGAATGGCTATCATCAACAAGACAAATAGTAACAAGTGTTGGAGAGGCTGCGGAGAAAAAGGAACCCTCATACACTGTTGGTGGGAATGCAGACTGGTGCAGCCGTTATGGAAGGCAGTGTGGAGGTTCCTCAAAAATTACGAATAGAATTGCCATATGACCCAGCAATCCCTCTCCTGGGTATCTACCCAAAAATCTGAAAACATTTAGAGATAAAGACACGTGTGCTCCAATGTTCATTGCAGCTTTGTTTACGTGGCCAAGACATGGAAACAACCAAAATGTCCTTCGATAGATGAATGGATAAAGAAGTTGTGGTATATATACACAATGGAATACTATTCAAGGTAAGAAAAGATGATATAGGAACATTTGTGACAACATGGATGGATCTTGAGAGTGTAATGCTGAGCGAAAAAGTCAGACAGAAAAAGCAGAGAACCATGTGATTTCACTGATATGTGGTATATAAACCAAAAGCAACAAAAGAACAAGAGAAACAAATGAGAAACAGAAACTCATAGACACAGACAATGGTTTGGTGGTTGCCAGAGGGTAAGGGGGGTGGGGGGTGTGGGGTGGGGGGTGGGGGATGGGAGATGAGGGTAAGGGGGATCGAATATATGGTGATGGAAGGAGAACTGACTCTGGGTGGTGAACACACAATGGGATTTATAGATGATGTAATACAGAATTGTACACCTGAAATCTATGTAATTTTACTAACAATTGTCACCCCAATAAATTTAATAAAATTAAAAAAAAAAAAGTTGTGGTATATATACACAATGGAATACTATTCGGCGGTAAGGAAAAATGAAATAGGACCATTTGTGACAACATGGATGGATCTTGAGAGTATAATGCTGAGCGAAATAAGTCAGACAGAAAAAGCAGAGAACCATATGATTTCACTGATATGTGGTATATGAACCAAAAACAACAACAAAAAAAGAAAAACAAATGAGAAACAGAAACTCATTGACACAGACAATAGTTTAGTGGTTACCAGCAGGAAAGGGGGGAGGAGGGTGGGAGATGAGGGTAAGGGGGATCAAATATATGGTGATGGAAGGGGAACTGACTCTGGGTGGCGAACATAGAAAGGGATTTATCGATGATATAATTTACACCTGAAATCTATGTAACTTTACTAACAATTATCACCCCAATAAACTTCAATTAAAAAAAAGAATGCAGCAGTCTTTCTTCAAAAGGTTGATGCTTCTGACCTATTATCATTTGGGTAAAGTGCTGGAATATATTCTTACTAATATGTTCGTGAAAAGATGACCATTTGCATCATATCGTACAGTTAACAAGAATCTCTTAAAAGAGTTTTAAAATAACAAGAATATTAGAGAAGTTCTTAAGGACTGCAAGAGCTTTAATACACTTCTTACATCACGTGTGTGAGTAAAACTGTAATCAGGCTTAGCTTGTGCTTCATAAGACACATCTCAGAGCTTCTCTTCTCCCAGAGACAGATAAGTGCAATTAAGAATCTGGACCTTGATCTGTATGCTCTGTAATGATAGTGCACAGATAAATCGCTCATCCAGAATTCTGCTTCTCACATTACGGTGGCAAGGATAGGCCCAGAATCGCCATTTGGCTTCCTACACGCAGTATATATTTCTGCAGAAAATGACAGGTCTCAGCAAGGGAGGCTTTGTAATGCCAAGTAATTTCCTCTAAGTTTACTTTCTTCCTGTCATTCACCCACACCCAAATGACTCAAGTGGTTGCGCCATGTTCATTTATTCATCTATTCACTCATGTAATGAGTCTTTGGTTTCCCAGAGGACTGACTCTCTTCCAGATGATCTTTGCATTTACACTTCAAAAGCATGAAGTCAGCAAGCAGGCTCTGGGTGACTTCCCTTCCTCTTTGCCTAGGGACCTAGCGCACTGCATGCTTATGAGAGAGGGGTGGTGAAGAACAAGAAATCACCCAAGTGTTTTATTACTTAAGATGGGTGGTTCCCAACTCTAGTTAATGATTAGCATCTCTTCAAAAGCGTTAAAAACATTTTGGAATAATGTACTGTAAGCATATGGTAAACATTCAAACAAAACAAAATGGTATACAGTGAAAAGTCAGTCTCTCCCCCAAGCCTATGCCTCAGGTTCCCTCCCACAGGTAACTGTGTCACCAGTCATGTGAATTATGTGCCTCCACTTGATTCATGGTTTGACTGGGTAGATAATCTTAGGTTGGATATAATTTTTACTCAAATTTCAGAAGGCATTGTTCCATTGATTCCTAGCTTCCAAAGTTACTACTGGGAAGTCTGATGCCACTTTTAATTCCAGTCTTTTGTAATTTACCTCTTGTTTCTCTCTGGATGTTTTTAGGGTATTTTATCTTCATCCCTAGAATTGTAAAATGTTACTATGATGAGTTATTGGTGTAGGTCTTTATTTTCCCCCATTCATTTATTGTTAGGTCATTTAATCTGAAAATTCATTTCATTTAAATGTCAGGAATGTTATTAGGCTATTTAAAAATAATTCCTTCCATACTCTCGTCTTTCGCTTTGCACATATATGTGTCAAATACTGGACCTCCTGGATTGATCCCCTAATTTTCTTATCTTTTTATCATGTTGTTTGATTGATTTATTTCAAAAGTTTTTTCCAAAAGATCTCTTGGGAGGCACAACATGTTTGTCATTAAAATCAGGGATTCAAATACATGTAGTATGCACTCCTTTCTAGTTGTACAACCTTTGGCAAGTTCCTTATCCTCTCTGTGCCTCAGTTCTCTCATCTGTGACATGGAAAAAATAATGGTACCCAACTCATGGGCATTAAACGAGGATTAAAATACATCACACAGATGAAGTTAGTTTTAATACATGCCTGGTACATAGTAAATGTTCAATAAATATTGCTGTTATCATTGTCTCTTTCTTTTGCATAACATTCTGCAATTTTGTCCCTTGTATCTCTGAGGATATTAGTCATAAGCTGCCTTGCATAGTCTCTGTTTCTATTTGTCATTCCCTTACTTTTCTGAAACATCTCATGTTGGATAGAGAGATACTAAAAAGCTGCTTGGAAGTTCTGTGAGAGAACAGGGTTTTCTGTACAGGGGATTTCTCTGTAGGCTTTTTCACCGTGGGATTCTCAAATGTCAGTGTATCTGAAGCTGTTCTATTTCTCTAGAGAAGAATTTTTAAATCACCTTTCTGTCAGTGGGAGGTGGGTAGATTGCTAATGATCTCTGAGCTGGATGGGTAAGGGGTCAGAGGCATCCTATTCAGGAAGCAAATCAAATAGCCTCAAAGAAGAGGCCTGCAGACCCTGACTTTGGGAATCCCTGCGTTTACAGTTTGGCCCTCTGCTCTTTGTGGTGCCAGAGTCTCTGAGTCTGGTTCTCCCAACCCCTCCTCTTGTGAGATTGGGGAAGAGTTGGGGCTTCTCTGTGGAGAGTGCAGAAAGGAGAAACCTATAGATATCTAACTGCTCTTTTTAAACAGACTTCCTCCTGATTCCCCGTGCCTGAACTCAACTTTTTGTTGTGCCTGTGTAGCTTCCAGTGTTTGAGCCTTTCCCTGAACTGGCCTGCCCGCCATTAGCACTGGAGTTTAAGCCACTGTGCTTTGGTAAGTCATTGTCTCTCCTCCACCTGCTTCTCTTCTAAACATGTGTCAGCATTTCTCTTTCACCTTTTATTTCCTCTCCATTCTCTTGTCCTTGTGGATTTACATTTGTTTATTCCTTTACTTTCATCTTAATGGGATTTGGAAAGGAAACAGAAATACACTGCATCACCTAAAATTCCAGTAAATGGTTGGACGTATGGGGAGGGGCAGACATTGTCTTAAACACTAGGCATTTTCTCTGCTCCATTTTTGAAAACAACTGAAAACTTAACCCATGGCTTTGTATCCTCCCACTTCCTCTGTTCTACAGATAGTCATCTTTGCACTGTCCTATCCATAGACTGTGCTCCTGTTGCTAACCCTGTGCCTGATAGGACAGTCCTCCAGACCAGAACTGCTTGTCCTTGTCATCAGGATGCTCATGTTGGAGACAGGGTGGGCACACTCCTGCAGGAAAACATTTCTGCTGGGACACCCTTTGCTCGGCAGGATAGAAAAGCAGAAAGGAAGCTTCTGTTCCCAGATTTTCTCTTCTCCACAGGACCTTGCCTGAGAGAAGGGCACCAGAAAAATGTGAGACCAAGTCTCACTTGCAAGGAGGAAATTGTCAGTCATTTTGCTAATTTTGACCTATGAAACCCATAGAGAAAAAAGTGTGTGCAAATTGTTTAATACCTTCCTTTTTTCTCTCCTTCCCTCCCTCCCTCCCTTCCTATTCACCAGGCATGTTGTATTTAAATTATTTGGGCTCAGATTCGGGGAAAATGAATCAAAGTTTTCATTAAAGAAGTAAAGAAATCCCAGTGATGAAGCCACCATGCCCAACGTAAATAAAGCCCTGTCCTGCCCAGCATAGCTCTTTCTTCTCCCCTCCTCTCTTTTGCTGTGTTTGCAACTTGGAAACCCAAATCAGAGACTGAGGCCTTCCTAGGAAAAATATTTGTTTAAATCTTTCAGTGTCTCTGTGGTCTTTAAAGGCTACTGTGGTTTTCAGTCCCAGAATCCTCTTTTCTGAGCATATCACATCGGCCTCCAGGGGTGTCCCCTTTCTGGGGGCATGAACTCTACAGAACTCTAGCAGACATCTAAGGATTCTTGTTCATGAGAAATTGGTGGCAAGCCCTGTGAGGAGCTGCATGGGACCTGCAGGCAGATTTCTTGGACTGCTAGCTCCTGTATCCGCCAGTGAACTAACAACTTGACCATATATGATGTCTCAGTGTTACACAGCGATTCCGTGGGAGACATGAAAGTAGGATTAACACAGGAGTCCTGATTCATGCCCTCATGGAGCATCCAATATAGTTCTAAGTTACATGAAAGAATCACTATCACTAAAAGACAGCACAAAACCTGCACAACCTGTGAAACCACAGGAGCTCAGAGGAGATGGCAACCAGTGGATGATGAAAATCAGTGAAGGAAATAAGACTTCCAATCTGAATAATCATAGCATTTCAGTAGGTGGGACGGGTGATATAGGTGGAGGGGAGCTTTGCCAAGACAGAGGCAGGAATGAGTGCTAGATGTTTGAGTTGGAGTGAATTGATGATTCAAGGTTGGATTACAAGGGAAGGAGAAGAGGAACAGAGAAGGAATAAGTCATCTGAGGCGACATTTAGGAGAGGGGAGCTTTTAGAGAAACAGCTTAAAGAACAGCTCTAAATTTTTTGTTGTTATTGTTTTAATTTAATAATAGTCTCTGTTTTTATCTGCAAGTTCCCCTGCTGACTGGTTTACCATTCTTTCAGATTAATTCAGAGGTGGGCAGAGTCTTACTTTTGCTCCCCCGCCGTACAACCCCTCTTACATCTGCAAGCTTTTGGTGTCTTGAGTTGTCAAAGGTAAGTGAATTGAAAAACGGATACATTTCATTTAGCAAAAAAGGATATATTTCATTTAGCATATATCTGGCAGCAGAGACCTGAAGTGCAAAATTCCCACTCCTCTGCGTGGTGCCTCTTATATAATCTAACAGCAGTCTGCCCATATCACTTTTTAGAATATCTGGTGCTATCATGTCAGTCCATGTCCATCAATCATTCATTTAATAAATAGTTATCAAGCACCTGCTAAGTGTCTGATGCTATTTGAGGTACTGGGGATACAGCAGTGAACAAAATGGGTATTCTCCTTATTTCGTATTCCTCAAAAAGATATGCTCATCTCTCTGAGGGTCATGGGCACTGTGACAAGGCCACGGAGAGCTATAGAACAATCAGGTAATCAGTATTTTCTTTGAGTATCATTTTATTAAATGATAAGTAATTGAAAACAATGCCCTGTATTAAAATAATATATGGAGTAGAATACAAAATTCATATGCATTTTTAAGCTAAAACAAGACTTTAAAGAAATGCCCTTGTGGCAGGTTGTTCTGGGCTATGTTCCCAAGTCCCCAGAGACAAACATGCAAGCTCCTCTGCCCTTAGGGGCACTTTGGTGGAAAAGTTTGCAGAGCACTGTCCTGAGTAACAACCTCTAGTGGTCTCATCACGGCCTGCAGGGTCCGGTGCAAAGTCCTTCGTGAGCGTTCAAGGTTCTTCAGGACGTGGTATTAGGCCACTTTCCCCAGTACACACTCACCTTGCTTCCCACACCCTCCTTCTACAGCAGGAGTGAGTATTGCCTAAACATACCAATTACTGAGCATATGGAGCACCCACTAAGCTCTGTGCTGGGGTGAGGGTTTGTATATGGTAAAGACACAGTCTGATTCACAACCCACAGAGAGTTGCTCATGCTCTTTACTGCCTTATCTTCCCTGCCTGGAAAATCCTTCTCTCTCTTTCAAGGAACCAGCCCAAATATGTTGCTTTGCCTAAACAGCATGAATTTCTTTTATCTGTCTTCCCATAGTAGGAACGGACACTTCTATAGTTTTCACATTTTGTTGTGCCTATATATTTCCTCATCTTTTCTCTCATTAGACATTAAGTTCCCCATGCAGGAATGCTTTTGTATCTATTTTTCAATTATACAGTAGTTGTCACCAAGTAGGCCTTCAATGAATGGAAGCTGAACTAATTAAATGTTCAGAGAGACATGCAAATTCTCTGGGAAACTCATCTGAAAGCATTAATTAATTTATTCATCATCAATGCAGTCATTAATTAAATATTTACCAGCTTTCTACTATTGAACCAGGTTTATGAAGATAATAGAAAGAAAAACAGAACTAGTCTCTTCCCTCATGAAGCTTACAATACTATGAAGAAGACTCACAGTTAATAAAAGAAATATAATTATAAGTATTGAATTATATTGACTGGGATAAATTAAATATAATTAAATAAATAAATCTATAAATCTGATAAATGTTATTAAGGAATAGTACAGCAAGCTATGAACAAATAGTTTCATCAAGTATACTTTGATTTCCTAATATCTCGTATAGTTATATTGTTTAGACTATAGTGGAATTCCTCTTCCTTTTTAAACTTTTTCTTTGCTTGTTCAAATCTTCTTTGAACTGTATTTTTGACTGTTCCACCTCTTGGATAACGACGTCTCCATATTAGTAAATGAGACCGTGTGAGCAGGGAAGGGGGATCGAGAGGGACAGTCTCTTCCACATTTAAAAATCAGACAAGTTTAAAAATCAGAACTAAGTCTTCCTAGAGAGGAGAAATGATAGCAGAAAATAGAGAAGGAGGGAATACTTCCTAACATATTTTACCAGTATTACTCGGCTCCTGAAAACCAGATAATGATATCTACACACACACACATACACACAAGGGGGGGGGGTGTTGGAGAGAGAGAGAGAGAGAGAGAGAGAGAGAGAGAATCACAGACCAATATCCCTCAAGACCGTACGTGCAATCATCCCTTAACAAAATCAAATCAAGCAATAAATACAAAAAATAATACATCAAACCTAGTGGGTTTTATCCTCAGAATGTAAAGTTGGTTTAACATTAAAAAATCTACCATTTTAATTGTCTATAGTTATAGCAAAGAAGAAAAGCAATATCATTTCAGGAGATGAAGAATTTAACAAATTTAACATCCATTTACGATTAAAAAAAAAGAAAAAGTCAGCAAACCAGGAAAAAAGGAAACATCTATAAAAAAGAAAAATAACTGTAATTTAGTGAAAAATAATTGAATTTTAATCATTAATGACCTTTTTCAAATTGAGTCATAAAATGTATAGAGGTAAGAAGAACCTTGGGGAATTTCTATGCTAATAGCTAATTTTATTGAGCACTTGCTAAGAACTTTATGAACATTATCTTATTTAATCCTTACAACCACTCTATAAAATAGGTACAATTTTTGTTCCCATCTTATAGATGATGAAACTGAGATTTGAAGAAATCAGATAAACTGCTCAGGGAAATACGAGTACAACCAGTAAATGGCACAGCCAGTATTTGAACAATAAGTTTGTTGTTTGGAGTTTGTGGTCTTAACTGTTGTTCAGTACTGCTTCTCATTTATAGCCACGTTACCTTGTAAATCAGGCAACTGAGTGTTAGGTCACATGGGTGCAAGTTAGTGGCAAAGTTGGGACTAGAACCCATGTCTTATGACTCCGGGGGCACTGTTTTTTTTCCAGAAACTGTGTGTTACTTTCACATCTAATCCTCTTACTCTTCCTTTCTACCAAACCCACATCTTTCCCTTGGAAGCTCCAGGCCTGAAATGCTAGAGAAATAAATACAATTTAGAGAGCTAAGGATTGAATTTCATCTCCTGCTCTGTTTAGCATTCAAAACCACTAAGCCACACAGAGAATGCTGCCCACACTGAGAAAAGAACATGTTAAAACAGGATTGAGTGGAATCCTCCCTTTATAGGAATGTAGATGGTGAGAAAGGAAACATCTTAAAGGGAAAAGGAGGTAAAGAAAGTTAGGGGCGGGGGTGGGGATCACTCCATGGTATTCATCCCTCAGATGAAACTCGGGGCCTGACCAGGGGACGCCAAGGGATGCACATGTCCAAGGAGGCCAGGACAAAGGTCAGCTCCCACCTTCCTACTCACAGCCCCCAGGGCCTCTTAGAACAACCTGAGCTGTACTGGGAAGTGGTGTCAGGGCATCAAGGCTCAGCAGCTTTGCTCTACCCTGGAAAGGCTTGGCAAAGTTAAAAAGGAAGAACAATTGGAGAAATGTGAATTAAGAAGAAAAATGGTACCAGCAGGGTGGTGTCTACACCAGTCAAGAGGGAGAACACTCAGCAGCCTGCCTCTTACACAAGTTGAAATCCCCTCTCACCCAGACGGAAAGAAGCCTACTTTCCGTGGCAGGTGGTCTCTTCCCATTGTGACCAGCATCATTCCTGTGTCCTGTACCATGTAGGAAAGTGTAGAGCAGAATTTTGAAAATGGTTGGGGAAAAAAAAATAATTCAGGTTCAGAAAATAGTTCATAAATCTAAACCTTGGCTGAAAGTTGCTTCCTAACACCATCATGGGACACATGCGCATATATTTACGCACAGCAGAAAAATGTGCTAAGACCTACATAATCTTTGTTTTACTTCCCCAGATGGATTTTAAAGATAATATACTGTACAGTCATCTCTCAGTATCCGAGGGGGATCAATTCCAGGAACCCCCTCGAATAGTAACATCTGAGGACACTCAAGTCCCTTGCGTAAAATGGTATAGTATTTATTTGCATACAACCTACACATATCCATATACTTTCAATCATCTCTAGATTGCTTCCAATACCTTATACAATGTAAATACTATGTAAATAGTTGTTGTATTGTATTGTTTAAGGAATAAGGACTAGAAAAAAAGTCTGTATATGTTCAGGACAGACCCAACGCATCAACAATGTAACAATTTTCCCCAATATTTTCTATCCGGAGGTGTTTGAATCTGCAGATGCAGAACCCCCAAATACAGAGGGCTGACTGTACATCATTCCAAAATAGGATATAAATGATCTTTTTCCTTCCCTGAGAATAGTATGACCATTTAGTTTTAGTTCTTTGTTCTCCTCCCTCAAATATAAACGGTATAGAAATTTCACTTGCTCCATCTGTTCCATTAAAAACATTTCCTGGTAACCACAGAGGTTAGAATATAAATATGGAAAATAATATTTTGAGTCTTGGTGGGAATTCTTATCTCCTCTTAGTTTAATTTTATGTATTTAAGATTAGGGGCAAAACAAAACAAACACATAGAAAATACCAACAAAATAAGCCCAAATCTTACCTCCTCCAAACTCTTAGAACAGTAGGTTTAAAACCAGTGTGGAGAGTGGTCACCTGAGTAGGCTTGGGTCAGACTGCAGTTCTGATTCTGCAATTTACTATATGGCCTTAAGTAAAATCCTTAACTTTTCTAAACCTAATTTTATTAGCTGTAAAATGCACCCCCATTTCACAGGGCTACTGTAAGGATTAAACACAGCAACTTTTGTTTTAGAGCACATAGTCTGAAATACACTTCAACTGTTATTATAAGGAGTACAAAGGTGGAAAGAAAGTAAAAATCCTAGGGGGAAGGGACATACATGTTAGAAACCTAAGAAAGGAGCAGAACTGACCCCAGGTGCTGAGGCAGGGCCTCTGACAGCACAAATAGCACCTTTATAGAGCACAATGAAGACATGAGATTTAGATCTTCCTCCAGAGCTGATGCAGTACCAGCCAGGACACACAGCTGGGCTGGTGAGAGGGCAGCACCCCTTATTAAGGGACTCAGTAAATGAATGATTACTTTGGGGAAATGTCAAAGACAAATACTATGTATTTCTGCTTATATGTGGAATAGGAAAAGTTGTTGGAGGGTCAATGTGGAGAAGGCCATTTTCTAAATAACAGTTACCCCAACGTTTCCTATGTCTCTGTACTCTTAGATTAGTATTGTCCACTAAGGAATTCCAGAGTTGTTGGGGATGACCTGGAGATATATTCAGGGAAAGATGAGAAATTTCTAGTGACTTTAGTATAAAATTGACAGGACCTAATGACTGGAAATGAGCTGGGAAAGTCAGATAGGGCCAGATAGGAGAAGTGTGCATGACATACTAAGGAGATGAGAGTTTATCCTCGATGCATAGATGCTGTCACACAACAGCCTAGGTGATTGTCCCCCCCCCCCCGCCCCCGTGTCTTTCCTTAAGGAAAGAAGAATCTGTGAGACTGTGCATCTCTGAGACTGTATGTTTCTCTCTATTTAGTCTCCAAAAGAGGGTTTGCAGCCAATGACGAGTAAGATTCCCCAGGGGGGACAACTCAGGCCAGGCAGAACCCCGTGGAGACCCCAATGAGCTGCCTTAGAAAGATTTGGGAAGGGGCCTTGTCTCCCCTTCCCCTGCCTGGGAAAAGCCGCTGCTGGCTCTGACTTTCCCCTCTCACCTAATTGGGAGAAAAGTCTTGAGAGTGATAAGATTAAGTAAGCTCTCTCTGCTCGGCTCTGTGAAGCAATTTCGACACGTGATATATGTCCTTTAAAGGAGCTGCATACTTCACCTCAAGGACTTTCTGCTTCGGCTGTTTGAAGGTCAACATAATTGGTTTGGGTTGTTTCTATAACGTGATAAATGAGTCCCACAGATTGTGCCAGAAAAACACTACTACTCCCTTGTATACTTATCAATAAAAACCTCCAGTCAGCTCAAATCTGGGCTCCAGTCTTTCATGAGTGGAGACCCCCTGGCCTTCTGAGATTTAAACTTCATTAAGTCTGTTTGTTTCTTTCTTAAAACTTAAGCCAAAGCCGCCCCTTCTCGCACCCTCACTGGCCGTGTTGCGCTGGACGCGACACATAGACAGTGGGGAACCAAGGGACTTTTTAAGCAGGGGTGTTTCATGTTCAAATTTACACTCTAGCAAGAGACCTCTGTTAGCAGTGTGACATGAACTGCCAGGGGAGGGCTTGGTTACGTGGAGGCCAGTTGCAATAAATGCAGGAGTAACAATAAACAAGTTAACTGTTTTTCATCCTATGAAAATTTACTTTTTCCTTATTCACCTTGAGAACAACAAAATACCCGAGAAAGTTACCCAACATCTTTGCAGGGTTTGTGCTGATATTCTCAAAAGTAAAGTATTTCTGTGAAAATGGCAATTGTATAGAATCTAGAAACTATATGTATGTGTAGCCAAGGCTAAGGACTGACAGTTAACATCCCAAGAATGAAGAACAGTGAAAAAAATGTGCCTATCATAGATATTTTTCAGGAGTGCCAGCTGGGTATTGGGGTGTTTGAAGTAAGATGATTGCCCTGAGGTTTTTATTTTCAGTGTAACATTTCATGGCTGGAACCTGGATTATTATTTTAAAGGAACACCTTCTGAAATGTGGGCCCAAAGCATAACTTTAACAAATAACGTGCCATAAATGGAGTCTTATGGGCTGGCTAACAGCCTTTAGTTTCAAATGTTTAACACTGCCAGCACAGACTGAAATGTTTGTCCTCATTCCAAACTGGGAAAGTAAACCTCCAAAGCATGCCCCGTTCCTTGGCCACCACAGACGTTTTCATGTAACCCATCTTTTCTGGAAAACCAAAACAACCTTCTGCATTGGAATGTTGAATTTTACTTGCAGACCCTTTTTTTTAAAGTTCAGAAAGGGATATCAAATTCAGAGGAAACCCTTTCAGGAGGAGGAAGGCGGGGAGGGAGTGAAGGAGGAGAAAAGGCTGGTGGAGCCGGTGGGGTCCCAGAGGGAAGAGGGCCTTCTCCTAAGAATAAACAGTGTCACCAGAGGCTGCGCTGGGGACATGTGCGCGCTATTTGCTTTGGCCAGGGCTGGCCAGGAGGTCTCAGGGTTGCTCTCCCCAGAGATCCTGAGCGGCCCCAATCACCCCGTCCCCGCAGCAAACTGCCTGCAGCCTGCAGCCTCTCGCCTGGGGCTGTCCTGCGACTTCCGGAATTGGATCCAAAGGGAACCGTCTCCCGGCTCCCGAGGGCGGCCACCCCCGCTGGGTCAGCTCCTCACAAACAAAGAATTCAGTTGGGCGCTCCAGCTGCTGGGCTGCTGCGCAGGGCGGAAGGCGCCAGGGTCAGTGATTGAAACCACATGTGCCGGAGGTTTCGCGGCCGCGACCCAGACACCAGGGAACAGGCCTCAGCGTCACGTTTCTGTCTCCCTCTTATTTCCAAAGTCAGCTCTTCTAAGGACCCCAGACCACCAGTACTCTGGCAGAAAGAGCGGTTGTTTTTGGTTTGGTTTTGTTTTAAAAGAAAGGGCAGCCTCTCCCTTCCCCTCTCCAAATAAAATGACCAGAAACCCTCAAGGCCTGGGGCATGTGCCGGCTGAGCCCGCTCCTGGATTTCTCTGCCTATGGAAGATTCCTCAGTTCCCTCAGAGAAGACCCCAAGAAGAGGTGGATTTGCGGGGCGGAGGTGAGGGGGCGGGAGTAAAGGTTGGGAGAGGGGTGGTGAGGGGTATGTATAAAAATAGTAAACGATACAAATTAACCCTTTTTGAATTTAAAACTTTATGAAGTTACAAGACTAACACATAAATAAGACCTAACAGGAAAATAAGCCCTAGCATGATTTTTCAGGAGGACATCCCCTGAACATAAGCCCTAATGCGTCTTTTGGAACAAAAATTAATATAAGACCCGGTCTTATTTTCGGGGAAACACAGTATATTCTCATAAAAAATGTGAACACTGCAAGGTCTCCCTTAACCCATTTTCCTCAATCTTCCTCACCTCCCCCCCAAGTAATTGCTGTTATTGTTTATGAATATTCTTCTAGATTTTCCTCTATTTTGTTATATGTACATATAGAAATAGAAAACTTGCTTTACATTGAACAAAACCAGAATTTTATTGTATGTATTGTTTGCAATTTATTTTCAGTAGGTTTTGAAAGTTTTTCCATGCTAGAATGTAGGGCTCTACCCTTACTCCCAAATGGGATTTATAACTATAAAAGATGAAAGAGGCAGGATAGAGGGATTAAAGAAATAAAAGAACAATGTTCTGTGACACATGAAAATCACATGAAATTTAAATTTAATGTCCATAAATAAATTTTATTGGAACACGGCTACACTCATTCATTTCTGTATTGTCTAGGGCTGCTTTCACACCACAACAGCAGAGTATTTGGGACAGAAATTGCATGGCCTACAAAACCTAAAATATTTCCTCTTTTTCCTTTACAGAAAAACTGTGCAAACCTCGGAGCTACAGAACAGTTTTTAACTCAGTAGGAACCACCTGGGATACAAAATGTTCAAAAAGTTACTGGATTATTAGACAACAGAAATAAAACAGGAGAAAGAGGACTAGCTTGTGAGTTAGGGGCCTGGGCTCCAGAGCAGTTCTGCTATTCAAAACCTGTGTGGTTTGGGCAATCAATCACCTTTCTTTAGGGCTCAGCTTCCACATCTGTAACACAAGGGGATTGGACTAGATCTCTTAGCATCCTTTCAGTGGTAATGTTTTAAGATTCTAACTTTGGAATTCTTAAATTTGTTGTTGCTGGCAATTTATATGTCAGAAGATTGGTTGTCATTAATTGGTGGAATGAACCCTCTAGATCAGAATGTGGGGTGGTGGCCTGGTGTCTCTATTGTCTCTCCATTTGCTTCCCTTCTACATCCTTCCCCCTCCCTACACCCTCACACAACAACCTTTGTTAAAAGGCTTCTTCTCAGCTCACTCTAGACCAGAGTTTTTCCGCATTCAGCACTGTTGACCTTTTGGACCAGATAATTCTGGGTTGGTGTGGGGGACTGTCATGTGCATTATGGGATGTATAACAGCATCCCTGGCCTTTATGCTTGTTGCACCCACTCCATAACCCCAGCCTCCCCACCCCCTCGGGTTGTGACAATTAAAACTATCTTTAGGTATTGCCAAATGTTTCCTAGTGAACAAAATTGTCCCCATTTGAGAACCACTGCTCTATACCTAGGTCTCTTTCTAAGCCTAGCTCAAGTTACCAGATTCTGGTTCACAATGGGCTCTTCCATCTGTGCAATGCTAAAGCATTTATTTACCCTGTATTGTACCTTATAACTTAATCATACAAATTTAATTACTGATTAATTTTAATAATTATTATGGGGTGGCTTATATTGTCTTATATTTGTCATCTGCAATGTGCATATTTCATTCCTAAAAGCATAGTGAATACATTTTGAAAATAGGGAGTGTTTTATAACTCCTTTGATTTTGCATAAGTGTACACGAAGACTTCAATCCTATCTATTCATGCAAATTTCCTCCTCTCCACTGTGGCCCAGCTGGTGGGTTACTGTCCCCGCTCGAGCCAGAAAGACAATTAAGTTGATCTAATCAAAGGTCTTCAGATTTGACCTTGATTCTGGGTGTCAGGGGTGGGATAGGGGAGGCAATGAGAGATCCAATTGTCCAGGCACTGCCCTGAGCGATCCTAGAATGATCTTAAAAGTTATTGAAATGTGAGCCTCATATTAGAGAGTGACTCTTTAGGCAAATTTCTGTGGCATCTGGCAGACTAAGTGGCTTTGGACCTCAGTGTCTTATAGTCAAACTTCTGATGGAGGAAGGAGGAAATTGGGGGTTAGAGATTCCTGGTCTAAAGTCACCTAGAAAAAATTGTGGATGAGATTTTTGGCTGGATAGGATTTCTTAAAATAGGAAGTTTACTCCTGGACATGAGCCCACAGTTTCTTCTCTCTAGGCCAAAGTCCCACATCTCATCTCTGGTGTCTGGCTGAGACACATCAAGAACACAGTGGAAGTTCCTGACAACCTATTCCCAGGGCCAAGCCTCTTGTCTGTGTGGGGGCACAGCAGAGTTCTTGGTGGTCTTATTTCTAGCTTCCCATCCCAAATATTTTAGCAAGCTGTCTTGGGTGGGATCCATGTCTCACTGTCCCTTTATGATGGAAGAAACACTGGCCATGGAATCAAAACACATAAACCTTAGTCCCCTATAAGGTGGGTGACTATCACCAGCCATTCTCCCTCACCCTCACTGCCCACCTGTGTTGAAGAGTGTAATACCACTGAGGTGGACAGGCCTTGAGGTGGCCCCCATGATTCATGTTTTTGTGTTACCACCAGCCCTTGAGTGTAGGTGGGACCTGTGATTTGCTTCTAACCAGTAGAATATGACCAACATGATGGGCTGTCACTTCCATGATTATGTTAAATTATGTAAAACTCCCTCCAGCTGGCCTTGAGGAAGCACGCTGCCATGTTGTGAACTGCCTGTGGGGAAGGCCTCATGAGAGGGAACTGGGGGTGGTCTCTGATCAATAGCAGTGAAAAACAGAAACTCTCATTTCTACAACCTCAAGAAACTGAATGCTACCAATAGCCACATGAATGGGGAGGCACATCCCTTCCCAGTTGAGTGTCCAGATGAAAAACCAGCGCTGGCCAAGGCCTTCGAAGACTATAAGCAGCGGTTCCAGCTAAGCTGTCTCTAGACTCCGGACCACAGACTTTATGAGGTAATAAATATCTGTTGTTTTAAGCTGCTAGGTTTGTGGCAATTTGTTACATAGCAACAGATAATGAATACACATATCCCTTTGGTTTGTGTGTGAAGGGATTTGTGATCTGCAGTGCATTTACATACGTAAGGCATTATTACATCCAATATCTAGCACAGTGTCAAGTACACTGTACTCTCAATAACTATTTGTGGATGATGAGGTTCTTGGCAAAACAAGGTTAAAATGGGCATTAGGTAAGCAGTACAACAGAAAATATAAAAATAAAACATAAAGCAATAGACTGAGTTTTCTTATGTGTAGGGAAGTCTTTCCCTTGCACACTCATAGGCTGATTCCACGTGGCCTCAGGGTACCAGCTGGTGGATCCCTTTCTCCCCCACATCTCTGACTGTGTGGGGTCTGTCCCATTCCACTGCCTGACTGTGTGAAAGGTCCTGACCATCCGTGCTGTCCTAGCCCCTCAGACTTACCAGGCTCTAGAGCTACGCTAGCCACTAAGCCATATGTGGTACTTGTGCACTTGAAATGTGGCAATTGAGATGCACCTTAAGTATAAAATACACACCAGATTTTGAAGACTTGGTCCAATAAAAAGGTAAAATATGTTGTTAACTTTTTATATTGAAATAATATTTGACTATAAATATTGAATAATATTCTGTATATTTAGAGTTAAATAAAATATATTAAAATTAATTTAATACCTGTTTCTCTCTGGGTTTTTTGACATGACTACTAGAAAATTTTAGAGTACATATGGCTTTGCATTCTATTTCTATATTGTCTATTGGACAGCATTGCTCTAGGGTAACGTAAAGGGTTCACTTTGTGCTCTGATCTATTATCCGATTGAGACCGGCCCCGCAAGGTAGGGCTCTACTAGGTCTGGGCCATGGGAAACTGAAATGAGACGACACCCTTTCACTGTGAGTGGGCTCTGCTCTGCTAGGCTGTCAGTGGGCTGAGAGAGTTGTGCGCCTCACCATGTAACGCAGAACAGAAGGAGGCACTTCCTAGCCAACGTGAGCTCGAAGAGCACACCAGGAAATGGCACCTACTGTATTACCCCTGTCACTTCGCATGTCCCCTCCAGCTCTCAGCTCAGACCAAAATCCTCCCTGGAGCAGAAGATTCACGCTACCAGCAAACTGGGTTCTGGGCCAAGCATGGATAGGTCCCAGTGGCATTAGTTTCCCCCACTCATTAAGGCAGATTAGGGTCTTACTGCACAGTGCCACTCATCTGAGAGGCTTTCAGGCATACCTCACCGGCATTCTTTCCTTTCAGTTCTAAGAGTGATGTTTATTATCCTGTGAGATAGGCATCATACAGGCTTAAAGATGTTTTTTTCCCAATTAACATCCAGATGTCTCTGGGAGGAGCAAACAATTCAGCTGTTAGCTTTTATTTGTTGAAGGGCGGTATCATGTGGGGTTAAAAGCAAAGATGCTGGGGTCTGCCTGAGCTTGACATCAAGCCCCACTACTTAATAGTTGTGTGGATTTGAACATGCTGCTTCACTTCTCCGCGCCTCACTCTTCTCATCCAAAGACGCAGATAAGAAGACCACATACTTTTTTGTTTTTTGATTGTGGTAGGAACATTGAACATGAAATCCATCCCCTCAACACATTCTAAAGTGCCCACACAATACAGTAATGTTAACTACAGGCACAATGTTACACAGCAGATCTCTAGAACTTACTCGTCTTGCTTCACTGAAATTAGGCCTGTTGATTAGCAACTCCCATTTCACCATCCCCCAGCCCCTGGCAACCACCATTCCACTCTTTGAGTCTATGAATTTGGCAATTTTAGAGACCTCATGTAAGTGGAATCATACAGTAGCTGTCCTTCCATGACTGGCTTATCTCATTTAGCATAATGCTCTCCAGATTCATCCACGTTGTCTCATATTGCAGAATGTCCTTTTTCTAAGGCTGAATAATATTCCATGAAAAAAGAGGAGCATGTACCTATAGCGTGGTTGTAAGGATTAAATGAGATTATTCACACAAAGTGTTTGGTGCTTGGCACATGTATACACTCAGTAAATGTTGGTTTTTATAATTTCTTTATTCCCTCTTATATTAAAGGCTGTTTTGGGAAAACAGAGATGAATCAGGCACACAGCCCGTTCTCAGGTCAGTCTTGGTGGGGAGTTAGCCAAGTAGAAGTAGGCCCATCCCTTGGCTCTGTGACCTGTCCTCATTCTTAAAACTCTGCCCTTAGCTTGTGACACCCTCTCCTCCAGGGTTTTCTCCTTCCTGGTCCCTGTCATTGGTTATTCTTCATGGGTATGCCCCGTGAATATTGGCGCTGCCCTAGGTTCCGTCTTCAGCTCACTTTCATCTTTCCCTCCACGCTCCCCTGGTCTTCTTGTCACCTCTGGGGCTTCCACGCACCTATATGCTGGTAACTTCCAGACCTAGCCCTATGACTCAGACCTCTTCCCCTAACACCTGCAGATCCAGTTAAAGTAGCTCTCCTTGGATGTCTCACAGGCACCTGAACTCAGAGGGACCCAAACTCAGTGCTATGCCTCCCGTACTTATTTGATTGAACAGCGCCATCTCCTACTTCCTGGACAAGAACCAGGGAGTCACGCTGGCTCCCTCTCTTCTCCTTTATTTTTACATTCACCCCGCCCCAGTCCTCCCCGGTCCTGTAGATTCTGCCTCCCAAACACCTTTGACTCGGACCCTTCTCCATCCTCACTGCTCTGCAGTCGTGCGGGCCCACTGAGTTACCTCCAAAACGGACTCCTTGCTCTCAGTTTTATGCTTCCATATTTGGTCATTACTTCCTTTCTAAAATGCTGTTCAACTTCAGCTCAGTATGGTAAAAAGATCCTTGGAGATCTGACTTAGCTTGGCTCACCAGCCTCAGCCCTTGGAACTGTCCCACTCCCATGCTGTGTTCTAGCTACAGCTAATTGCTTCCTATTCCGCACATGAACTGTCACACCTCTGTTTTTGCACTCACGACTTCTGCCACCTAGAGCACCCTTCCGTACCCTTTTTTAAAAATATTTTTTAGTTTTCAATTACAGTTGACGTACAATATTATATAGTTTCAGGTGTATAACATAGAGTTTAGATATGTACATACTTCCCTAGCCTTTTATCCTGCCTGTGGCCCAATGGTCTGCCTTCCAGTAGTTTCCTGAGACTTGGGGATCACATCCTCCAGGACCCCTCTCTCATGATGGGCCTGCTCTGTTCTCCTAGCACCTCCAACCCGGCACTCTGTATTATGATGCCTCCCCAACTAGCCTGCAGTGCCCGAAGGTCAGGGTCACATCATTCCTAACTGCCTCTTCAGCACCTTGTGCAGTGCTGCGACACAGAAGGTACTCAGGAAATGGTTGTTAAAGAAATGACTGGAGGTAATGTAACTTGCCTTGTAGGGAGGCAGTATAGGGTAGTGGTTATGTACACCGAGTCTCGAGCCAGACTATATAAATTCAAACCTTCATTCTGCAGCTTAGCTAGAGGCAAATTACTTCATCTTTCCATACCTCAGTATCCCCATCTATAAAATGGGGATAATGATAGTACACAACCTCATGAATTAGTGGTGAGAATTAAATAAGTTAATATCTGTAGGACACATAGAATAGTACCTGGCATGTTTTAAGTGCTACACAAGTGTCGCTGTTGCGTCTAGAATTACAGAGCTTTTAAGTAGCTTTCAAATCTGGCATTTGGCCCAGCTCTGTCTGACCTCAAAGCTTATGCTGTTTCCACTACACCATGCCATTGCAGATTTGCATGAACTCTGCACGAGGGCACTGGGATGCAATCTGAATAGAAAGGGAGAAAGCATCCGTGGTCTGAAGTCCCAGCAGCTTAAAGCTTGGCATGCAAGGATGTGCCTGCTTGTAGCAAGAGAATGGGGAGAAAATGTGGCCCCATAATAGAAACATCCTAAATTTACAGGTTCATAAAATGAGTTGATTCCTATCTACTTTCTATCAGTCATGTAACAGCTAGAGATTGTCTCTTGACTTAACTTAGCAGGTGGGAAGGGTATTGATGACTAGCGTTGTTTCCTCGGGCAGTGGGGATTTTCACCCCCCAGACTTCAGGCCTTCTAAGGATGAAGAGATCCTGCTTTGCAGACCTCCAAGACTGAATATCAAATTCCCTAAACTTCTGCCCTCATCCCCTAAAAGTCCCATCTGTATTTCCCTGACATTTACAGTGGGAAGAGAGCTAATTGGGTGCATGTCCCAGGTTCTGGTCAATACAAACAATTTTTAAATTATCAAGACTTCACTTTGCCAACTTACTGCTTCTGTTGTGTTCCATAGAATACCTTAGAGGCTGAGGTCTAGGGCATCAGACTGATGTCCTGGCTTTGCCTTGAAAGAAGAGCAGAATAAGGGCGACTTCCACCCTATCATGCTTGCATCCTCCCAGAGCATTCACTCACTGCTTTGCAAGGCGAAGGTTATATACCACTTCCTGTACAATCAAAGCATGTGCTCAAGCAAGGGGAGGTGAGCTGGGATGTCATGAGGGGTGGGCGAGATATCAGGGGCCCTGAATTTTCAGGAAGCAGGTGTATAAATGAACACCAGATGATATGGTTGTAAAGTATATGCCACAACAGGTGGCTCAGAAAAGCCCATGGAGCCATCATTAAGTGTTGTTTAGCTTCTAGAAATCTTAGCACTTTTGCTATATGCATGAGAATGGGATTTACACAGTGTAGACAGGGCATAGGATAAATTCAACACCAATCAGGAAGACATTGCTTTTGCTATGGAGAGAATAAATTCCTGGAAGGGCAGGGACTGTCTGATACTTACTTGTCTTTGTAGTTTTCACAGAACCTACTTTCTGAAACAAAGTGCTATAGGAGCCCCTGATTACAGTTATATACCAGGGGAATAAAAGCACATAGGTCAAGTATTCCAGCCCACCTGGGCTTCTTGATAGGCTCCTTGAGAGGAGAACGAGCCACACGGATGTATTTGGGTCCTTCCATCATATGTCACCATCTTTCTTTCACAGCTAGACTGTTCATTCAACAGGGATTCTGATGGCCCTGCCATGTGGAGATGGTAGCAGAGGGCGGACAGGAGACCATCCAGGAGCTTATGGGAAAGGGCGCTGGAGCACTAATAGGGTGAGGCCACGGACGAGAAACCTCTGGTTTCTGCCTAGAAACTTATTCTATGTAATAAGTTATTTCCCATTACGTGTGCCATTTCCCCAGCAATGCTGTATAATAAAGCCCATATGCGGGAAAAGGCCTGCACTGACCAGGTCATCAAAACCACTCACTTTAAGACTTTTGGCCTTACAGAGATCTGTTTTAGGTTGGGTTTACCTGGCTGCATATGAAACTGTCCTGGGGACACCTGTAAAGTTACTGCTTCTTGTCCCCAAGGTCCTTCATCTCTGCTTGTTCTGCTCTTTCCCCTCCACTGTGCTGGTGTCCCACCGGCTCACTCTCGTTCATTCATTCAGAAGGTGTGTATTGACCTTCTAGCTAATGAAGAATTTCAGTAGGGATTGGGCATACAGTGAGGAATAAAATACTGTCACTTTCCTGGAGGAGCGCACAGCTACTGGGAGAGACAGGTTTCCAAATACATAATGATAGTGTAATATATTAAGTGCTTGTAAGAGATATGTGGGAATACAGCTACATTTAAGTTCTCCCTGTTCCTACTTACCAAAGTCAGGGAAGAAAGAATCTGATAAATTAATTCATGCTGAGACACAGAAGTCTAATGACAACCAAATGTGTTACTCTTCCCAGGGGTATTTTTGCTTATTTCATAGCATCTTTATTTTTACCATGTTTATTAATCAAAACCAACATAGTATGTCTGTTTAAATTTTTCCAGTTTTAGTACCACTCCCCTAATTCAGGCTTTCATCACTTCACTCCTGTTCTAATTTCTAATAGCTCCCTGCCTCCGCCTCTTTACTTTGCAAAGCATTCTTCACAGCCTGTCAGATTAGTTTGCCTGCAGCACGTTCTGATTGTAGCCCTCACATCTGCTGGTCAAGAAATTTAAACTCTCTCCACCTCAATCTCCTCATTTATAGAATTGCTTATAATGATGCCTTGCTGATTTTGTTAAATGTTTGTGCAAAGGAAATGAGATAATATTTATGAACACTCTTACTAATTGTAAGGGTCTATACACATACGTTATTACTGTTATCACTTTACCACCCAGTTGAAAAGCCTTCAGCGAGAGAAAGTCTATCTGCATCCCAGCCCTCCACACTCCAGTTCCAGCTTGCTTTCTCAAGCTCTTCTCTTCCTCTCCCACAAAATGAATGCTCTGGTCTCATAAGATGGTCTAATCAACATCCTCTGAGCACATCTTAGAGCCACGTGAAGCATCTTCCATGCTACTCCTTCAACTAGAATGCCCTCTCCTCCCTCCTCCTTCACTCTTCCCTCATCTAAGTCCTACGTTCCTTTCTGGCTGGCTCGATTCCCACCTCTCCAGTAAAGCCTTCTTCAAACCACTCTGATTCATGGCAATTTCTCCACCCACTGCGCTTCTTTCCATAGTAACACACATCTGCAGACAGCACAGCAGCCTTACTTCTAGATTTATATACCTTTTCACATCATTGTGATTGTTCCTCCTCTGAAAACCCCTTGTTATGGGCCGATTATGTCTCCCAAAAATCCATATGTTGAAGGCCTAACCCCTAGTACCTCAGAATGTGGTTGTATTTGGAGATGGATCTTTAAAGTGGTAATTAAGTTAACATGGGGTTGTGAGGGTGGAGCCCTAATCCGATATGACTGACGTCCCTATAAGAAAAGGAAATTAGGAAACAGATACACAGAGAGGGAAGACCATGTGAAGACCAGGGGGAGAAGATGGTCATCTAAAAGCCAACTAGAGAGATCTCAGAAGACACTAACTCTGTTGACACTGTGATCTTAGACTTCTAGCTCCCAGAATTGAGAGAAAACAAAGTTTTGTTGTTTAAGTCACCCAGTCTGTGGTCCTTTGTTATGGTGGCCTGAGTGGACCCTGAAAGGCAGCCACTTTTGATTTTCTCCAAAGCTCAAATTAGGGAAATATTTGCCAATTATTTTGTCATTTGTTTTCCCCTTTGCCTCCATATTTCCCCCTGTACCTTTTCTTGTGGTATATCATATATGTCCCAACCAGACTGTAAATTATTAAAATGCAGGGCCATGTCTTCTATTGCACATTCTCAGTAGGGCCCAGTGTTTGTGTAAGAAATATCTGAGGGGGAAGCATGTTGAAAAGAGTGTTTTTGCCACTGATTGCCTTCAAAGGAAGTCCATTGAGGATCTTTGTTCTTTTTCTTTTAAACATTTTCCCTATAAAACTAATTTCTAAAGTTCTTGCCATGAAATGCATCTGGCTGAGAGTACAGAGCAATGACAGTAAATGTAACTGACATTAAAGCGTCTCCCTGAACCACTGCTGCTGGAGCGCCCAAGGTTTCAGGGCTCGTGCTGCAGCACTGACATGCGAGCTTGTCCGTCATCTGCAACACTGAGCTCTTCTCCTCTCCCCAGGCACAACCTCCAGGGTCTGAGCAAGTAAGAGCTTCAGTTATTTTCTCTCTAGTGGGGAAGAAGGTGCAACTGAAAACTTCTATCTGATCTGTTTCTCTGAACTTTCTTTTCTCTCCTGCCATTTTCTCTCCTTTGAGTGCTGTTACCACAACCACATCTATCCCCAGAGATTTATCTCTTCCACTTAAAATTTTGGCCCAAGCACAAGAAATACAAAATTTTCTTTTCTTATGCCCTTCAGTTAAGCAGAGTCAGGCTGCAACATTCAAAAGGAACTCTCCTGTGAACTAAAACAAGGGGGGACACTAACACGTATACAGAGCAGAACAACATTCATGAGGTATTTGATTTTAAACTTAACTTGCTCATAGGTACTATTCTTTCCACCTCTAGGCTGAGGAAATTCCTCTTTAATTCTTAGGCTTTTCTTCCTTTGATTCTTTTCTGTTCCCTTTCAGAGAAGGCGTTGGGATTAGGTACCTGTCATAGACTGACCTTCTGGCCAAAAAGTGGGTTGATGGCCCACCCCAAGATGAATATTGAGCCCTCATAATTCTCAGCTCTCATTCTCCATGGCAAGACAGAGAGTATGCTGAACTGTGCCTTCTCAGCCCCTCCTCCACTTAGGTAGTCTCAACGCTCATGTCCCTGTCCCCTATCCTGACTATGACTTCCATTTGTTAGCGAGAAGCTAGTTTCTCTTTGTAACTGGATATGGGCCAGCAGAATTAAAGACATAAAACTAGCTTCCTAGCCTAATGCTCTCACTAAACAACTCCGAACTTATATTAGCTGATAAAGACAATCTTCCATGGAGGCCACATAGGCAACAGATTGTGGTACTTATGGGCCCACATTTGTGGGTTGAAGGTCTTGCCTATTTGTACTATCCACGCAACTGGGGCCTTTAGATGGTGGATACTTGATCCTGGAGTTTTACAGTGTTAGACTGGAAAAGACCTTAGATCTCTTATCATGTCAGATATCATGAAATACAGCCTAGCGTGTCAAATAAATAAGGTGAATACCTATAATTAGGGACTGATTTGGAATCAGGGAGTACAGTTTGAGCCTACTTCTATCATTAACTAATCTAAATGGCCGTGGATAAATCCCTTAAAAACCTTTGTGGGCCTCTAAAATAATAATTACTTTGCTTTTCACTAAAATTATCACATCTTGGTGTGGAAACACTGATGGTCTCTCACTGATCAGACATTCTGATAGGCAATTATATATGCCTTTGATTAATATAATGGGAAATGAACTATGTGGTTAATATAATTTGTTTGGTAATCAAAAGTATTTCAAAATACGGGGTTCACTGGGAGAAAAACAATAGAAAGAGCCTTGGTGGTTAAAAACATTGAGGACCATTAGGCTAGATGAGATAGATATCCCTCTAACTCTGGCATTCTAGAATTCTTGTCTTTTATTGTCATTGCACAAAGAAAGTATGTGAAGCCTGGGCAAGTGGTAAAGGAGGGGATAGCAAGGTGGTGAGAGATTAGGGAATGCTGAGGATGGAAAGAGTATTTATTAGATAACCATTTGCAACACAGCAAGTCTGTTCTTTCAATTAATACACGCATCCTATGAAGAAGGTATTATTATCCTATTAATGGAGAAACAGACTTAAAGAGGTTTAGTATTTGCATAGTTTTCAAGTGATGGAGCTAGAATTTGACTCCAACTCCAGGTCTGATGGTTTTCAAAATATACGTTCTTTTCCAATACCATACTATCTTTTCATGCAGAGATGTGGTAGGCAGCACCCCAGATGACCCCAATGACTCCTGCCTCCTGGCATTTATGTCCTTGTATAGTCCCTTCCTACAATGAATAGGACCGACCTTTGTAACTAACAGGATTTTGCAGAAATGACAGTGTGTGACTTCCGAGTCTAGGTCATAAAACACTGTGGCTTCTACCATGCTCTCTTGGACAGCTCTCTCCGGGGGATGCCAGACAACATGGCATGAAGATGATAAAGCAGCTTATGGAGAGGCCAACACTGGAAGGATTCGAGGCCTCCTGCCAACTACTAGCAGCACATAAATATGCCACCTTGGAAGCTGTTGGGGACAGAATGTATGTGGAGCCATTTAATGTTTGTTGCAACAAGTTCACGAACTTAACTGTCATACCTCGTATATAGGGAAAGCAAATCACACAAAGGAATTTGAACCCTTGTATCTTGTAGCTTAGAGGCAACAGGTAGCC